>NC_052565.1:1821999-2121999 GCF_016699485.2 Gallus gallus | reverse complement strand
CGGTGAGTCACAGCTGGGATTCCTCAGCTCTGAAGTGGTTCCTTCTCTTTCCTTTCCACCCCCCCTCCTTCTCCCCAGGTGCTGAGCTTTTTTTCCAAAGCCTTGAATTGAAGGGTGTGTCTATGAAATCTCACAAACACACACAGGCCCCGGCAGGAATGGGTGAGCACCGTTCCCATTATGTTATGAATACCTGGCCGATCGCCACGGGGATGGTGCCAGGCTGAGCAGCCAATCTCCAGCACCTAGACCTGCTGAGCTCTGGGGTTTTGCTCCTCTCTCTAAGTCACTGCTTTGCAGAGATGGACAGTTTTAATCTCCTCTCAGCAACAGCCATGTTTTTGTACTCGCTTGGCCTGCTGTGATATCCCAGTTCCCACGGTTCGCTTCTTCCCAGGGTAACGTGCAGGTAGGGGTGGAGAGTTGAGCAGGCAGCTCCGGACTGCCCGTCCTGCTGCGTGACTCATCTCGGCCAATGTGCAATCTCAAATACTTTCTGTTACCCTGCCCTACACGCTGGGCACTGCCCCAGCTCACCCGGACCCCTCCGTGCCTCTCAGCTCAATCTGCTGCATCAGGATTGGAGGCTGCCTGGTGTTATCTGTGCGTTGCAGACATCTGTGGGGCTGGGAGGGAGCACAGCTGGGTGGTCACGGCCCAAACAGCACACGTTCACCCTGGGTCAGTGCTGGCAGTTTGTGTGGCCCCTTGTGCTGCTCAAATGCCCCCACGAGCACCTGAGTGCTTCTAATGAGGATTTTGAGGGGTATGAAGTGTTTGAATGCTTAAAGTTAGTAGAGAAGGGGCAGTAGCTGAGACTTTGCATGACCTCCCAAGCAGATTCAAAACTGAACCCCAAACACAAGCTCTGGTTGCTGATGTCTGCAGAGTCCCACAGGAGCTGGTCTTCTTGCTGGTAGAGTTTGCTTGCCCAGCTGAACCACCAGAGCAAGTTTGCAGCAGGGCTCCTTGGCTGGAAGCAGTCTTAAAGAGCTGGCTACCATCTATGTTTGCAGCATGTGAATCCTGGTACAAACAGGGCCTGGTCTGAGCTGCAAAGTCTCAATCTCAATCACTGATGTGACCTTCTTTCTGTTTTTTCTTGTTTGCTCAGCCACCAGCTCACACAACATCTGCCTGTGGCATCGTGGCTGTGCTCTGGACAAGTTCACCTTTCCAAGCCTCAGAGATAACCTCCCATGCTGGAAAGAGGAACATCCCCCTCTCTGCTGAGACTGCTGGAGGTTAGCACAGCCATAGACCACAGTTCACACACTCCTACCAGCCTGGAGGTGTCTTGTTTGTGTCCCCAGCTTTGGCAGGGCTTCTGCTTCACTCAGTGCCCTTTTGCTTCTTGCTCTGGGTTCCAACAGGCTTCCACTGCCAGCAGGTGATGTTGTTGCTCTGTGACATGAATGGTGTGTGTGTGTGCAGTGGGGAGAATGGGTCAGGAGGTGCTGGGAAATGAGCAGCACCATCGTTTGGATTCGTGCCTTCCAGGGAGCAAAACACTGCCCTCCCCTCCATGCTGACCCCTATACCTTCTCTGCCCCCACATTGGAGCTCTGTCCTCCTGGAGGGATTATATGCGCAGGATTATATACAGGCAAACACCAAATGGCCAACCCAATTTCCATTTTGTTTCAGGTGAGGCTTCTTCCAGACCCGTGACAGCCTTGTGGAAATGCAGGTATTTGGGTGGGGAGTGCGTTGAAGCAGCAGCTGTTGCGAGTCCATGGCATGCCTGGAGGTGGAGGCGTAGGACCTGTTGGCACTCCCACCCCATAAACCCAAGGGCAGTGAGCTGACACAACTCTCCTGGAATCTGTCCCGCTCTAACCAGGATTGTTGGCAGGCGGGTACCGAATCTTGGCAGCACAACAAGAGAACGCTGGTTTCTCTGAAATTCCTGGGCTCGTTTGGTCAGGGTGCTGGCATGCAGAGCCAGGGCTGAGTTGGCACGTGCATGGCTGCAGCAGAGCAGTGGGGCCTGGAGATGGACTGAGGGTTGGCAGCTCAGGGTCTTTCCTGCATCCCTCCCAGCTGGGTAGCAGCTTTGGGTCTGGATGGGGTTTTTCAATGTTCTTAATTTTGTCACTTATCTGTAAGTGCTGGTCCAACTTTGTCCTTCATTTGTTCTCTCAGGTGTGAGGTGCCATGCTGGGACTGGGAACCACTGGGCTACTGGCTGTCTACCAGTTTTGGCAGTGCTGGGAATCCCACCAGTGACTGGGGAATGTCTGGAGCTCCCTCCAGCTCCTGTTCCCCTAAACCAAAGGTAGGCTGAGGGCATCCCAAAGCTGCAGCTCCCTTAGCAGGCCTGCACAGGCAATGCTGTCTTCCAGGCACTATTTGGGAGGTAGAGATCCTAGGGCTGCTCTGTGCAAGCAAGGCACAGCTGGAGGTGGAAACAAAGCAGCCAGGCTGGCTGTGAGACAGAACAAGAGGTTTTTCATGTCTGGGATGGTGCATGACTGGAAATAGTTGGAAGAAAGGTGGGATTTGTGAGATATTGGGGCAGCCCTCCCCTGCAGCGGTCAAACTGAGCTCATCCTCAAGGAGTCCGAAGGGCTGCAGGAGAGGAAAGCCTTGACCGTGCTCTGTGCCCCATGGTGGATTCATGCAGGGCAGAATTCCCCTGCCTTGTGCCAGTTTGGAGCTATGGGGATCTGTCTCCTTGCCCTGCTGCAGGTAGAGCTTGGCACGCCTGCCTGAGGAGGCAGGGCGTGGGCAGGGGAGGGTGGGCCTTGGCAAACTGGGCACGGTTCAGGTGTTTGCCTTCCTCCTGGATTGGCCATGGAGAGAAGAACTTGGCCTTATATGGTCAAAAAAGCCCATGCCGGCGGTGCTCCTCCCTGTGAAGAGACACGTGGAAGAGGTGTGGATGGGCTGATGGGGTCAGGCGTGTTTTCCTCCGCCCTCCCCTACCCTCCCCTCCCTTCTCCAGATACCCTCGAGACAATTATGGCATTTGCTTTGCAGCCAAACGTGGCTGATTCCTGGGGCTTGCAAAGAGGCTGCCTCCCCCAGCGGGTGCTGCTGGTTTTGTGTGCCCCCAAGAGCTTGAGGGGTGATGGATGGGCACAGCGTGGTGCCTGTGGTCAGGGTTGAGTATTTCATCAAGCTCAGGTATCTGGGAAGATGGTAGTAGTGGTACAAATCACCGCCTCTCTGCTGGTTAAACCTCTTTCCTGCTTGTTTAATTGCCTGCTGGAGTATCTGGTTAGGAAAACTAAATTATAGTGCAGCCCCCATCCCCAAAGAGAAACCACAAAAAGGCTTGATCCTGTCTTAGGTTGCAGATGAAGATGCATGGGAGAAACTGAGGCACAGTCCAAGGTCATACAGGAAGAAATATCTGTGACAGCTCTTCTTTTGCACAGGACTGAGGGAGCTCCATTTCCCAACGGCTGAGTTCTTGGGCTGAGCCACTTCCACCCCTGGCAATGAACTGTGCTGATGGCAGGCTGGGAGGTGAGCCTGGGGTACGTGCCTTTCTCCCCTTATCTTACACCCTGTGTCTTGGAGTTGCTCAGGCAGATTAAAGTGAGCTGGAGATTGGAGGGAGCTTAGGGGCAGGTGCAGTGGGGGGATCTACTGCAGCAGGACAGGGGTACAGGGTGCAGTGGAAAGTCTGTAGAGCTCTGGGGACATCTCTTCTCCACCCCAGGAACATGGTTCCATCTCAATCCCCATACATTTAGTATCATGGAACGTGTGGAAGACTTTGCCATCCCTCTGGTACGAAGCATGAACCTCACTTGCACTGATTTCCCCTGTCTAAATTTCCTTGCACCTCTAAGCCTGGTTGCTCAGTGTCCTGCATTGAGGCCTGGTCTATGATATGTTTAATTGGAACCTTACAGGCTCTCTCTGCTTCTCCTAAAGGAGCGTGGCTGAATCTGGAGGGGATGGAGGTGTGTCAGAAAACCAGACAGCTGTCCAGCTACAGGTGGGAGCCTGGTTCCTGCAGAGCAGGTGGGCTGAAGGTTGCACATGCAATGGAGAGCTCGCTTTAATTCTTTATGAAGTTAATTTGGTGATTACTGGTGAGCTTTAGCCCCATGGCAGACCTCAGTGGCTCAATTTCCCTTCATAACCACTGTGATACCCCCATGAAGTGTCCAGGGAGAGATGCTGACCACACTTTGTACTGTTTCTTGCAACCTGAAAGCTGTTTTCCCTCTCCTGGGTGGCTGGGCTTGCTGGAAGGAAGAAAGGAGAGGGTGGTTTGGCTGTTGCAGTGCTTGGAAGCCTCCCGAGTCCTTTGGAAGCTCTTGCAATGGTATCACCTGCCCAGGAGAGGGAGCCTGGAGCTCACACTTGGGTGCTCCCCAGCCCAGGAGGCAGTGGCTCAGGCATGCGGTGCCCTTAGATGTGGTCTGGGGCTCAGGCACTGCCTGGGTGGAAAACAGCAGAGGAGCCCTGTTGCTTCCCTCTGTCTGCTCCAGCTTGTCTCCTGGACTCTGTCCCAGTTGCTGTTGTGTAGATGCAGATATCTGCCTGCTGATCCTCCCCGCCAGGGCCTGCACCACCAGCACTGGCTCTGCCCCTGCTTTCAGCACATGGCTTTATCAATCCCTGGGTTTTGCCCCTGGGCTTTGTCTCACAACTGGGCCATGTCCTGGACATCTGATGTCTCCTTTCCCCATGCTGGAGTAGACGCTTCAATCTTTGGCTCCAGACAGAGTTTGAGATCATCTTTGGGAAACCTCTTGCTGTTGAAAGTGATGTGGCTTTACCTGGATGTGGCTGTGCGTTGGATTGTGCACACAGCTGGCTAGCTAATGAGGTTGAGCTTGCCTTTTTTTCAGCAGCAGCTATATCTGGTGGCCACAGCATTGACTGCTGTGCTAGCTCAGCTTTATTCCCCTTTTAGGACTGTCTGCTGCCACCCCAAAGGGAACTGTGAGATCCTGAGTTGATGGTACTGCCCTGTATTCCTGCAGAGTTGTGTTGGTCTTCACTGGGGAAAAAAGCTACAGAACTCTTCCCCATGGAATTTAACAGCTGCTTTTGGGGTGCGGGCCATTTCTCTGCTGTAACAGGAATTAGCCCTAAGGAAGGGACTGGTCTTTTAGATAAAATCAGCACTTAAGGGTTAGTATGGTGGAGGAGAAGGACTGGTAGATGCATAGATAGGGGTGTCCCAAAGGTATGGGGCCATCTTGGGCATAGCTCAGCTCCCATCAGCGGAGTACAGGAATTATCCTGCTGCCTAAAATCGTTGCCTCAGTTCTCTGTAGCTTGACATCACCTTTTCCATTGTCAGGGGGAAACTGAGGCACACAGCAGTGAAGTAAGTGAGATGGTGAGATGGTAAGCTGGGGTTGTCCTAACAGCTGCCCCTTTTCTACCCAGTAGTTCTTCCAGCCTGATGCTGTGGACACAGGGTTCTTTCCCAGTCTCCTGGGCAGCAGAGAGCTCAGAAATAGCAAAAAAAAAAAAAAAAAAAAAGGAAAAAACCAAAACGAAACCCACCACCCAGAAACATGAAAGGGAGAGAAACCAGCTACAAACACTTCTTATACAGGACTGAGCAGCTGCTGAGCTCCTGCCCTCCCCAGCCTTGCTATGAACGCAGTCTCAAACACCCTACCTTCCAGTTCCCCTGCATTGGGAGTGCTGAGCATCCTTCTGTTCAGGTTTCACTCTGAACAACACCAGCTCTGTTCCTTCCAGCCATACCTCAGCCCCACCCTGCCTTCCCAGGGCCCTGGGCTGCTCAGAGCCCTCATTCATTCCTCTCCTGGGCTCTGTGCACCTTTGCTGTCACGTGCCCTTGCACAAAGCCAGCATTGTTCCTTCTCTAAGAAGGGCTGTGCTGGGTCCTACCTCCAGGGGAAGCTCTGTGCTCAAGTTCCATCTCCTCCTGAGCTGGCAAGCTCACCTCACCCATGGCTCTCCCCTTTCCCCACCCCTACCAGCCTGAGAAATTAAGAGCCCTTGCCTGTGCCATCAGCTGGTTTAACAGCTGGAAGCTCTAGCTGTTAGCCTGGAGCATCCTCCCTTCTGATACACTGACCCTGAAAGCAGAGCAGTTCTTTTTTTGATAGGCAGCGAAGGGCAGAGCAGAGATGTTGCCCATCTCAGGTCCTCTCACTCCTCTGGGGGCTTGTGTGTTGTGCATCTCCCATGGGAGCCATAGAATCATAGAATGCCTGGGTTGTAAGGGACCTTAGATCTTTAGATCATGCAGTTCCATCCCCTTTGCTGTTGCATGTATGTCTCACCCCTCCACCAGCTGCTCAGGGCCCCATATGTGGCCTTGAGCACCCCCAAGGACAAGGCATCCACAGCTTCTCTGAGCAGCAGTGCCAGGGCCTCACCTCCCTCAGCTGTATATGCTCTTGAGCAAGGAGCAGCAGGAAAACCACTGTGCTCTGAAAGGGCACCTCTGAAATGAGGGGCTGCGTGGAAGTGTGGTCCCCTGGTGTATACCTGGGCCCCAGTCGTGCAAAAGCTCTTTGCAGAGATGCAGGGAAGCTCAGAGCAAGGGGAAGCTCAGAGCAGGGTCAGGGGAGCAGCTTGGTGCCTTTGCAGAAACACATCATCTCCTGAGAACGCTGTGTGCCCAGTGGGGAGCACCCCAAAACTGTGGCTTCATATCTGCCCCTCCAGCCCTGTGCTCTTCTCCCTGGGGATCTGGACCAAGCAAAGTGTCTGGGAAGCAATTTCAGCTTTGTTTGGCTGTGAGGGATTAACCAGAGTCCTCAACCCTGGCAGCTGAGGGAGGAATTGCCATTTCAGGTGGGTCGTGGTAAGAAATGCAGAGAAAGCCACGAATACAATGCTGTCCATGTGTCACTCAGTGCTTTATTATAACTCTGAAGAGCAGGCGTTCTGGTTACATAGATGCTACAGTCGTTGTCTACCCTACAGAAACATGGAAACGCTGCGATGCACTCAGTGGAGATGCACCATGAGACTGTTAGCAGCTCCTGTGAACTCAGCTGGGGCTGTGTGGCAGTGATTGAGGTCAGAGCCTGGCCTCATAAGGGGAAATACTGCAGGGCTCTGCCTGTGTCAGTGTGTATAAGAAGGACACGACAATGCCTGTACTGAGGCCAGGACTGCAGCTATAGAGTTGGCTCCAGGAGCTTTGGTGCAACGCAGCTGGTGTGCATGAGCTGGGGTCAGCCAGGTAAGGTAAAAAGCCACTACAGAAGTTCAATAAATACAAAGACAAGTCCTGCTTGTTTTAGTTAGATGGGAACCAGAGACTATCCCATTTCTAGGACCTAGCACCATTGCATGTGAAGTCTGGAGTGCCTTTACGTGCAACAGGCAGAGATGCTCTCTGTTAGAGAGAGGTGGCTTATCAAAATTCAAGCTGAAGGAGTATTAGCTTTAGTGGCATGGGAGATAATGAGGGGCCACCCGAAAGGCAGTAAAATTGGTTAAATACTCTGAAGTAGGCAAGGATTTCTCCAGTAGAGCCAGCATGTTTGTCAGCAGACATGCAAATCCAGATGTCACAAATCCACCTGGCTCTGTTTGATAGCCCACATCTCCCCCTGCTCTGCTTGGAAGGCTTGGAGCTGCTTTCCATTGAAAACCACATCAGCGAGCACCTCTTGGACACACACAGAACAGAGACAGATCAGAAAGAATGGTTTTGTAATACTGGTAAAATGGCTGGGCTGATGGCTACTGTGTTAAGAGCTTGTGTAATAATACTTTCCCCTCCTGGCAAGCTTCCTATAGATAGATCTCAACGGTTATGAATGCAGATCCTCTCTGCAAACAGACCTAGAGAGGAAGATGTCAGTATGGGTTCGTAGAGGAGAGGTTCTAAAACCCTGGGTTGGTTTCTGCTTGTATCTGGTAACATAGACGTTAACTGGGATGCTGTGAAGATAAAAGGGACAGCCTGGAGTGGATTCCCATCCTTCAGCCCTTGGACGTTGGCTTGAGTTCGGGAGAAAGTGCTTTGGCCTCATTTGCCTACAGGTGCCAGTGGGTCTGGTTTGTGCTGTGGGGCTCCGTTTCTCCTAGGAGCATTCTTCAGTGAGCAGGGAGCTGAGCTTTGGCCGGGCACTGCAGGTGTAGGGATCTGCTTCAGGTGCTGCCAGGTTGTTGCTGTGGCTTCTGGAGGGCAGAGGTTTTGTGTTGCCTCCGTTCAGCTTCATCTCACCATTGGCACTGCTTGTTCCCCTGGCAAACAGCTTGGAGTTCCTTAAGGTGCTGGCAGAAACTGCTTGGGCAGGGGGAGATAAGAGGGGGTAAGCTTAGCATAAATAAAACATTTCTTTCTTTCACCATTCTGTGTGAATAAAATCACTTACGGTGCTTTGGTCTGGAGTGGATGGTGCTGATGACTGTGGGTATTGGTGACTCCATGCTGTGAACATAAGGAGAGAATGTGAAGGTGTGTTTTAGTATCTGCAGTTCCAGAAAGGTGTGGAGGGCTGGAGTTTGACTCATGAGAGCTGGGCTGCATGGGCAGAGCTAAGTGCATGGTTGGGTTGGCTGACCCAACAGCATCTGGGCAAAGCGGTGTTAGGGAAGTGCTGGTGCTTTTCAGTCTGAAGGCTTTAAGGAACAGTTCAGAGCAAGAAACAGGGCTGAGCTGTATGGGGACTTCTGGGATTTGCTCTTTCTTTGATCAGTCCTTCAATACCAGACTCAAAGCATGGGGTGTCTGCTTCCTCCCTAGGTGTTTGTGTGCATCCCTCCCACTGCTCAGGTGCAGAGAAGCCCACCTCACCTGCTTTCCTCTCCTTCCACCAGCTTCCTGTAAGTGAGGATCTCCAAGTCCAGGGCCAGCTTGATGTTCATCAGCTCCTGATACTCTTTCACCAGGTGAGCCATATCCTCCTTGCTCTTCTGTAGGGCTTCTTCTAGCTTGACCAGTTTGGCTTTGGCATCCTTGAGGGCCATCTCACCGTGCTCTCCTGCTTCTTTGATATTCTCCTCTAAGTACAAGCACTGGTGTTACAATAGGAGAGAAAGTAAGAGAGGTTTTAGGTGTGCTGTAGTTTCAGATCTACCTGTCAGAGCTTTGTCACCCACCCCAGGACACACCTGGCTTTTCTGGGACACGATGCAGGACCTCAGCTTCTGGATTTGGATGTTCAGGTCTGCAATCTCCCGTCGGCTGTCAAGGAGGTGACCCCCATAGGTGGCTGACTGGGTGTTCCCTTCATTCAGCTGCAGGGAAGATGGAAGTGCTGGTTATCTCTTGCTCCTCTGCTGTAGCAAAGGAATCTAGTAGGTTTCCCACTGCCCCCGGGGAGAAATGCCTAAACAGGGGAAGAAACAGCTGGTATGTGGAAGGATTTAGGGCTCATTCTTATAGTGTCTTCTGGCTGTAGTGTAGGCATGGGACACACTGTCCAGTGGTGCTCACCACATTCTTGCTTGCTGTTTGGAGGAGGTACCAGAGGAAAGTCATTTGCATTCTAAGTGGGCCAAGTTACCACTAGGCAATGACCTTGCCTTCCTCACTTGGCAGTGTGGAGAGCCTCGGGCTGTGAAACTCCTGATTTACACACATGAGTTAGAAGGGATTGATCTGGGTTAGCACCCTGTCCCTCCTTCCGTTGCCGGGTGTAGTTTGTCTCTCCGCATCTTGCTGAGTCTTGTAGTTTCTTTTTCCCCTCTTCTCTCCCTCCTCTCCCCATACCAATCAGATAAGGGGACATACCTTCCTCCTGGTAAGTGCTTCAGCCTCCTCCCAGCTCCGAAGAGCCAGGGCTTCATACTGAGCCCTCACTTCTTCCACAATTCTGCTCAGGTCGAGCTTGCACGTGTTGTCAATTCCCAGTACAACAGAAATGTCCTTAATTTCTGTCAGCAGCTCCTCGAGTTCCTGAATAGCAGAGAATGGAGATATCAAGTGTTGAATGAAGCTACTTGCCACAAGAGAGCTGAACTCTGGCAGATCTGATGTCTTGAGCCAGGCAAAGTGTTGTCCTGACACGTAGTGTGTGGATGGGGAGACTTTTGTAGGTTTTTATTCTCTGAAGTTCTGAAACTGGTATTTTTTTCCCCTTAAATCCAGGCTCAGGTATGGGTTTGGGACCTTTGGGTACCATCTGTTTCATCTCTAACAAAATGGTGTATTTGCACCGCATCAAAAGCAGGTTAATTAAACTACTGATGATGCTTCAGTATTTATTGATGTTCAGATGGTGGGCATATCTGTGCAGGGCAAGAAATAGGGTGTTGTGAGTGGTTCTGCAGCTGGGGCTTCCAGAAAGATGCCTTTACTCAGCTCTGCTTCAGTATCTGCAGAGGCAGGGGCTGCCACTTCTGCTGTTACAGTCTGCTTTGTGTCTAGGAAGATAAGGGAGAATGAAGATCCTTCTCTAAACACATCCATCGTCAGCAGAGCTGCTTCTGTATGCTGGAGAAACTCAAACCAGCCCCGGGGAGTGAGAAACAGGCATGTACAAGCTGCACTATCACTGACTCGAGTATTTACTTTCGATAGCTGACTCGGTCACAAAAGGAGTCAGACAATGATGAATGCAGTGAACCTAAAAAAGACCCTTCATCTATGCCTGTAAACTGCTCTGCTGGGTGGTTTGTATCCTGACAAGACAGGACCTGATGCCTTGCACCAAGCAGATGCCTTACACGTTCACTTGGCAGCTTCCCCAGCCTCAGACTGCTCCAGCAAAGGTTCACTCCTATCGGTGTCCCTGCAGTTTCTTCTGATTTGCACCAGTGTGAATGGGAGCAGCATACATCTCTCCCCATCTCTGCTTTCATCTCAGTGTTTTTTTGTTCTTCCTTTTTGTGCAGCTGCCTCTAATCTCATAGAGGAACATCTGTATGCCTTGTTTGCCTTCCCTTCCCCTGACTGGGAAACAAAGGGCACCCTGATGTGGTGATTCATGAAGAAAAGGTACCCCACCGATCTTACAGAGAATGGGATTATCAGTGCATTTTTTCCTCGCTCTTATTAAATCCTTGTGCTTCCTTGTTAATGTTTGAGCACGGCAATAGCTATATGAGAAAACTCACGTGTATTGCGAGTGCTCTGCTAAAAAGAAAAGGGGAAAAAAGATAAAGAGGACCAAAGCTGGGGTGGTTTTCTGGTTCATACTGACATGCTGTGAGCAAATCTGTCCCACGGTTCCCCCTGCATTCGCCCCTCTGCTGGGTATGTGTGCCCATGCATTGGTGGCAGTCAAAGCAATTGGTGCAGGTGAGGAAATGACTGATGTGAAAACCAGCTTTGGAGGGGAGAGACGGGAGAGAGAGAGAGAAAGGTAGGAGGTGACTTCTTTGCATGGAGGATGTGTTAAGAAGTAGTGCAGGCTGCTGCTAAGAACAGCAACATAGGACCTAGAAAGAAATAAGACCTAGAAGATGTAAGCACCCTGGTATTCTGGGTAGGATCTGATATCCCACTGCTCCCAAGAACTGCTCTGCACCAGGAGTGATCATTTTAGAGGAATTCAGGCCTCGTGCTTGGATGTATTCTAGCACAGTTCTGTTAGTGTGCAGGTCATTCTGCTTCTCCCTGCCTGTTTCCCCACGAAGGGCAGCAGCACTCCTCTGCCAAGCATTTTAATTGTTTGTATTGGTAAAATTCTAACAAATCATTAATATTCCCCAAACACTGCCAAGCCTGCTTGGTAGCATTTTACAGGCTCTGAGTAAGTGACTGAAATCACATCACTGTGTTTGAGGAGATGCAGGCACGCTGCACCCTATGGGCTTATTCAGATGCCGTATCCTTCCTCCCCTTGGTGAAGTAATCTCTCAGTTTGGTGCAAACTGGGAACAAAGCCCTCTCTGTATTGGGTCTGCAAAAAAAGCCTTTTTTTTGTTTGGCCTTGCTTGTGTGCCAAGGCCGCCCTCCCAGCTGCATTTCTACCTGCTCGTAGATGGTTTTCTTCAGGTCCATCAGCTCTTGGAGCCCGCTGAGCTTCACCTCCAGCTCCGTTCTGTGCAAGGTACTGGCATCTAAATCCTGCAAGAGGTGTATTAACAAACAGTTTGAGTGTATTAATGACTAACTGGAGAAGTCCTTGCTGCTGCCCCATCATCTCCAGCAAGCGTTCTGCCTGCTGTGTAGTGCCTGGCACTCATGGAGCTGCTCTACGAGCACAGAATCTCCTGTGTGATTTCAGCTCTGCACTTTTTGTTTCAGTGGTTGTTTTTTCTTCTTCTTTTTTTTTTTTTTCCTTAGGTGAGAGCTCAGGTGGAAGTCTCCAATGGAAGGGTGGAGAAGGAAACGGGCAGGGCTGGTTTTTGTACCCACTCATCTCTTGTTCACCACAGAAAGCAGGCGTTATTGAAAACTGATGCTGTCCACAGAAGTCACCAGAACTGCCCCTACTGGCTGATGACTGCATCAGGGAAAACATGCAATTAGCCATAATGATCATTTGCGGAGAACATTTCCTCTGCCTAATAATATCCTGCATTCCTACACCTTGGATTATTTTTTTTTCCAATATAAAGACCGTGCACAAAGCCTTCCCTTTGAGCTGATATTCAAATGCAGCTCCTCCTGGGACGGGATGTTTGTGCAGGGTGTGGCCGTGCAATGTTTTGTGGAAACAAAAGCAAACATATTTATCAATTTCCAGCCTTTCCCAACCTGTGCTGTTGCTCAGAGAGAATGCAAAAGGAGAAGGAGAGGCATTGCTTTGCTGGGTCCTGGGGTGCAGTGTGGCTCTGCCTGACCCCTATGCTCCTGCCATGAGCTGTGGGGCTTTTCTATAACCACAAGTGGCCCAGATTCCCCTATCCTCTCCATGTTGAAATGGTGACCTTGTTCACCACGCTGCTGTCTTCCTCAAGGCCTTAGCATCCTACAAAACCTCTGTGGTATGAGGGCTCTCGTGCTTCTGGGCAGCTCTGGACTGTCCTGGCTGAGCCTGGACCACACTGCCTCTCCCGGGCTGTTCTGTGACTGCAGGGCTGCTGTACAGAGCATACAGATGCAAAGCTCCTCTCGTCACTCACCTTCTTGAGCTCCATGAAGGTGTATTCCATGCCACTACAGAGGCGAATCTCATCCTCATATCTAAAGAGAGGGGGAAAAAAGCAGTCAGAAATTGCACGACCCAGACAGGTGCTTAAGGTTGTCTCGCTGGACCCCCAAAAGAGCTTTGGCATATAGGCTTTTTGCTTTTACTGTCTCATCCCACCTCCTTCAGAAGGAGTGGGATATCTTAGGTGTGAGCACCTGGACAAGAGAGAGGGCAACAAGCTGCCACATGCCAGCTGCTCTGTGCTAACACCATTAGCACCTTCAGCCTGAAAAACCCCAGAGTACAGAGCAGGTAGCTTTAACACTCATTTAATTTGAGGGCTAAGCAACCTCAGGATACCCCAGATTTGCCACAGAGAGAAAGGGAGAGCAGGTAGTCTGAGCTGAGGTATGGTGAATTGTTCTTGGTGAATTGTTCTTTGTGAAGCCCAGATTCTCACCCCAGTTCTTCTCTTTCAGGTATCCTCAGCATTTGGTTTCCAGTGTCTGAGAAGCTTCTCAAAGGTGGAAGTTTTGGATTGTGTAAAATCAGGAAGGAAAAAAAAAAACAACCAAGAAAATAGACTGCATCGTGGCCTATCTTAAATGTAAACACAATTTATGAAGGAACAGAGGACGTGGCAAAGCATTGCATGGAAAACAGTGCCCACAGAGCAAAAGGTAACAGAAACCAGATGGGACAGGGCGGAGTGCTAACATCCAGCAAAGGAACCAACCCTGCAGGTGTTTAGGAACAGGTTTGATAAGGACTAAGACAGCGAAGACTTGGTCCAGGGGCAAATATGCATCCTGAAGGTTGGCAGCAGAGCCAGGAGGGTAGCTTAGGGAATACTCCAGCCCTTTGGGACACAGGGTCTCTTCTGAGCCAGATATGTCACCAGCAGATTGGTCGGTTTGCTGTACAGGAGGCCAGGAATTTTATGTGATGGGTGCAGGGTGCACTATAGGAGTGCTGATGCTGCTGAGAGTGGAGGAGGTGGTTCTCTTAGAGAAGCCTGAGCTTCACTGCTCTTCCATGACACCTCCAGCTCCTCTTACCCAGATGTGCTCAGAGTGTTTCCAGGCTGGGAATTAAATCTTTGAGTGCTGCTTATAATTGTCATCACATTGGTATTGGGAAGGCTGAGACGTTTAAGAACGAGGTGAAATGGCATCTCCTAACAGGGAGATGATAATGAAATCAGGAATGGCAGCCATTCCATGGGCAGATAGAGATGGGACAAGGGGGGAATAGCTTTGAACTAAAAGAGAGGAGGGTGAGATGGGATGTAGAGGGGGAAATTCTTTACTCAAAAGAGGGTGAGGCCCTGGCAGTGCTGCCTGGAGAAGTGGAGGTGCCCCATCTGTGGAGGGGCTCACTCCCATGGATGGAGCCCTGGGCAGCTGATGGAGGGGTGGGAGCAGCCCAGGGCAGGGAGTGGGACTGGGGGGAGGTTTGGGGTCCCTTCCAACCCAAACCACTCTATAATTCTATGCTTGATTCTGTTCTTTGGCAGTCAGGTGTGCGTCACTCCAGTTAGAAGTGAGCCTTCTCTGCTGCTTCCTTACCAGAAAGAGGGGCAGAAAGAGGAACAAGCAATAGAGTGCAGCCAGGAGATTGCTTTGCAGGGCAAAAGGGATAGGTCCTGTCCAGGAACTGATCTGGAATGTCAGAAACGTCTCCCTTGAGCTGCTGCTTTCTCCACAGAGGGGACAGTGAGGGCACAGAAGGATCTGATTGTCACAGGTCCTACAGTTGGACACTTGTAAGGTTCCCCCTAGGTACCCCATGGTGTTAAACTCACCCTCTCTTTACCTGTTCTTATAAGGCTAGGCAGCGTGGCTAGCAAGATTTACCTGTCTGGTTTTTCTGCTCTATAGCTGGAATGTTAGCTGTGTTGCCAGTAACTATGTACCGAGCTTAATTACAGCCTGCCACTCTTCCTTCATCCTCATTGCATCTCAGCCCAATCCCAGTCTGTCCCAGCCTGCCAAAGCAGCTTCAATGCATTGCTGGGTGCTGACATAATCTCCCATGTGGGGCAAACAACGCTCCTGACTGAAAGGGGAGCAGGCCAAGCCAGCCCGACGCGCTCACCGCACGGCTCCAGAGGGACCTGGCAGCCAGGAGGTGACTCACATGGAGATGGAGCCTTCTACAAACACACCACAGTATTTATCTCCTTCAAGGTAATCCTCAAGCAATCGTGCATAAAAGGTATAAATCCATCCTATCTCGTTTCAGCAGCATTTCAGATGGGCGTCTGGTCGCCTTGGGCTCCTTCTGGAGTCAGTGGAACAAAATCAGAGTTGAGCTGAGTCTCAGTCAGGCTACGTTCCCCTCTGGATGTGCCTTCAAGGCTACCTTACGAGTGCTAGGATGGATCTGAGCCCAGCAGCATAGAGCTACATCAGTGTGTCTCCTGCAGAGCAAGAAAATGGGATAGGGAGCAGCTGAAGACCAGCTGTAAAGGTTGAAGGTAGAGGAGCCCTGACTGACAGTGTTCAGGGGGAAAACCTGATTATCACAAACGCTGGCTTTCAGACCTGGCCCCTCTGAAAGCTGTTAACTCTGTATTTTCCTGCAGTATTTCTCCAGTCCCACCCCAGAGTTGCTCAGTGCATGCAAAAATTCTGTGCCTTCTCATTCAAATGGGTTTTTGCATGTGCAAATTGCACGTGGGGAGCTGAAGCAAACTCTGGGCAGTCGCCCCTACTTGAGTATGTTTCAGTTTTGGCATGATTTCCTAAAGAAGCAGCATTTGAGTGAGACCCTGTGTCAGATTTAACTCTCCCTTGTCCCCTCTCCATCCTCTTATGTCTTTGGAACCGTGACCACAGATAACAACAGCAACCTAAGGAGGTTGGAAGAAGTGGAAGCATCCCAGCTAGCTAAGTCTCCTTTTTGCAAAGCTTGCCCTGAATAGAGGGGAAAAAAACACAAATCAGAGTCCTTCTGAGGATGCTGACAGGCAGATTTCATGTGAGCTGTTGGGCAGCAGCCTGCTTGCCTGGCCACTGTGTGCACAGTGCTCTATGGAGTGCCATAAGTGCCTTTAGAGCAGGGACAAGTGGATATCCTTTTAAAATTGGTAGTGGAGTTCCTACCTTTTGCTTCTCCCAAAATGTTTCCCCTGGGAAAATAAACCTCTACAGGAGCTGGAAACCTCCAAAATTTGCATGGATTAAGCAGCCCATTTACTCCAGGGAAAAAAACAACTGGGCAGAGGCAGTCTTCTTGACTTGCAGGACTCAGCAGAGCTGGTGTGGGTTAGCATGGGGCTGGAGCACTGCCCTGGAAAGCTCAGCAGAAGTAGCAGTGCTCTCCCCGTGGATCACCAATGGCTGAGGGCAGCACGGTAGGCTGTTGCTGTGGTAGAAATCTACCTGGATTTCTGCTGCCTGATAATGCTGTGCATGTTTGCATGCCATGCTTTTATCCCCCGTGTGCTGGGTGGGACGTGGGTCCTGTTCTTCAAAGCAGTCATGATTTCTGAATTTCTAGCAGTGTAGCATCTCTGCCTTGTCTGCTTTTCTGTCCAACTAGGTTTAAACTGTCCAAGATCAAACATCAGGGGGAAATACACAGCCTGTTTGCATACATACCTCTACCCTTAAGAAATCAGCTTGAGAAATAACAATATTAAGTGCCAGACATGGGCAATTAGTAAGTTAATTTGAGTACAAATAGGAGTACAAACTGGGAGAGCAGATGGATGTGGCTGATCTGATGTCTCTCTACAAGCCTGCCTATTTTCCTGGAGTAAGCCAAGAAGTGTCTCCTGTAAGTACAGAGCCATTGCTTCCTGGGGATGTGCAAGGAGGAGCAAGAGCTTCAGAGGGGTATGGAGGTCTTAAACCTTTTGGGATAGGGAGTAAATGCTACAATCCCTATCACGTCTTTGATCTAAGTTCAGGGTTGCTGTCTGTCAGCAAAGCAAGCATCAGTGATTCCAGGTCTTTAAGTGAAACCAACATCTCAAAGCAGGAGCGCTCACCACAAGGAATTTGGGTATTTGCAGTGTATTTGCATCTGTTCTATTTGCATCAGTTCTAGAAGGAGGCTGAGCATAAATGCTTCCAGCATAAGGTCAGGAACCAAACTCCTAATTCCTTGTCCTGCTCTGCCATCAGCTTGAGTAAACTTAACTGCTGCCCTGTTCTATCTGTCCATAAGGTCCTTCTGGATACCTTAATGGAGGTATCAGTCTTTCCCCTGATCTGCAGACGTGTTGAGCAGCTGGCTTAATCAAAGCCTGCAAAGATCACTGAGATCCTTGGGCTAAGCTCTCTGGAGGAGGGTGCTGTCATTATTCACACATCACATCATGCATCAGGAAGAGGTGTGGGCTGTTACTTCAGATGTCTGTCAATGCCAGCAGAGGGGTTGGCCCTTAGCTTTGTTGTTCTGTTTTGACAGTGCCCACAGGTGGGTCCTCCTCACTGCAAATCAACATGGAAGTGCCTGAGATCCTGTGTAGGCAAATGGGTGTAACTGGAAGGGAAAGTATCTAATTGTGGATTCATCTGTGTGGTATGCAAATAACACTGATAATAAGAAAAGCATTGTCTTCTTAAATGAGCCGTGGTGCATCTCAGATGTTATCTGAGGATCTCAAAGCTGTTGACAAAAGCAGCAATAAGCCCTCTGCAGCCAGTCCTCTCAAACTGTCATCTGCCTCAATAAGTTCTATCCAGAGGTTTTCTGAGTGGGAATTTGACCTTTAGGTGAAAACAGAACTTTGCTTTAATTTCTGGGGGGAGGAGGAGGAAAAGAGGGGCAGTCTGTTAATGCCAAGGAGTCCAGATCCTTAGGTCGGTCTGGGGAGAAAGCTTTGTGATAACAGTGTGGATAATAACTAATTCTTTGTTTTATTGGCCATCATTCCTGGGTCTGTCTGTGATTCTGTGCTCTGACCTCAGATGCCCCCGTACTTTCTACAGGTTACTTTAATCTCTACTTAGGGAGAGGGTAGGAAGCCAACTTCTCAAATACACTGTCCTCTTTTTCTCTGGGAATAGCATCCTGGCTGCTTCCAATCAGTGCCACGCTACTCTTTGTCCCACAGCTCAACCAGCATCTTGCAAACATCCACCCCCTCATACACGGAGCCACGTTGGACACCTACTTGCTTCGGAAGTTATCCATGGTGCTCAGGACCTCCGTCAACTCTGACTCGAGATTTTCCTGCTCGTAGTTGAGTGCCTGCATCTCTTGATTCATTTTGCTCATGTACTGATCGTAGATGGCCTTCACGTCCGATTCGGAGTGGGAATTGTCTTGATCCTTCAGGAAGTTCCACCGTGTTGTCAGGATCTTGTTCTGTTGCTCCAAGCATTGGACCTGCCAAAGAGATTGCAGGGTCCTCAGTAATTCTGACAGCACAGCAAAATGCCTCTGGTCTGGAGACCTCTGCAGCAATGAAACGCTGCTGGGCTTAGCTGAGATCTCCAGGTAAGAGCAAGAAATCCCCTAAAGATTTAGGGCTGAGGATGGAAGGTTGAAAGGACTACAGAGGTTTTATGTATTTCATGCTGCTTAATTTCTTAACAGATCACGCTCACATGAAAAAGAAGAAGCATCTCTTGTTAAGTCACTGAAAAAATATCATGATAATGTGATCAATGCTGGTCCCCTTTGCCTCCAAACATATTGAGATAAAGGCTGAAAACCCACCACAGCTCATGCCCAGATGTCTGGGGGGAATGGAATTCTGATTTACTGCCTCAGAGTGGCACAAATCACTCCCCTCAAACCTGTAGGATTGCACCACGGTGAAGTCTGAGCAATGAATCACAGTCTTGGTTTGTATTTCAAAGCAGTGCAGATGAGAACGACGGGAGCTCTACAGAATAACTGAAATAATTAGGCTCCATGTGAGGTCTCAGAGTCCCTATCTGCTAAGAGAGGATACGTTGCATTCTCATCCACCCACTATTCAAATCTGGCACTCTTCTTTCCTAATGCTTCCCATTCTGAAGACTAATGCTGAGTGTTCAACAGTTTTCACATTCAAAGCTCTTGACTAACGTTAATTATTTAATCCTCACCTCTCCTCATTGCTCTGTGAAGGAAACCAAACTCCCTCCGTCATGTTTTGGCTGTGAGCTCCAATCTGTCAATTGCCTTAACTCTGTCCTGGAGATGATTCAATGCTGATATGAGTTCATCTGTGCTATGAGGAAGACGCAGCATCAACAATACACCATATAGTGAGAAATGGGGGATAGAGGCTATCAGGCCTCCATCTCCTCCTTGGGCTTCAGCTTTGACCACGAGAGCAGCACTGAATCAATGAGACGGAGTGCTCAGGTCTGAGAACTGCACAAATACATGGGGGAGAGACAGCATCATTCCCAGCTTCTCATCTGAGCAGAGGGCAGCCAAGCAAAGCAGCAGTGCTCAGATGCTCATAGTTGGGTTTGTGCGCGTTAAGGTCTTCCAGGTGTTGCTGTTGGAGACCTCCTCCTTCCTTACAGCGTAACACATGTCCATAGACATCAAGTTAGCAGTGCAGTCTGGTGACTGGCTGCTTTGTCCTGGCACAGAAACAGCATCAGGCTATGTGTGTGTGCGCATGTGTGAGGCCAGGCAGCTCAGTGGCATGAGGAAGTGGCCACTGGGGCTACCAGTAGCCAATTGGGCCATTTGTTCTCTCCATCTGAGGCATCTTCAGGATTGCATCCTTCAGCGGGACTGTGGTCAGCGGGGCTGGGATCAAACTGTGGGGTTGGATGTAGAGAACAGACTCTCATTTTATGGCAGCTTCCCTGTTTGCTGCTAGAATAGTCAACGTTTGCATTGGCTGCTGATCCAAGTCTCTCCCTGACCCTCAAATGAAGTCTTGGTTCCTGACCTCACTCCTGATGGTTTGTTGCTCTTTTTTCCTCTACCTAAATCTCTGGTTTTTACCCTGTTCTCAAACCATTCCCACCCACTGGGCGGAACTGCTTTCATCCTGCCATCCTACACAGCATCCCTCTTCTGCAGAAATCCTTTGCGAAGTCATGGAACACGAGCTTTGCAGCAGAAGAATCACCCAAATCAAGCCTCATTTCCTGGAAGAATAAATGCAGAAGTGACCAAAGCTTGAACCTTGGAGGCCTCTGCATCTGAGCTGCTCAGCGTGAAGGCAGAGCTCCAGGCAGGGATTCCGTCATTTGGCTGTTGACTGTCTCCCACTTGCACATATCTGGATCAAATGGAAAGGCAATGCTAGCAGATCTGGAACAGCCTGTTGGAAACCCATCAGCAGCAAACTCCTGTAGTTATTGTTGTCAATTATCCGAGGAATTAGCAGCTCGGGCTTCAGACCATCTGAATTCCTGATTAAAAAGACAAGTTCTCTGCGACGAGGAAGTGCCATTAACTTTCTTCTGGAATGAAGGCCCGAGGCAGGTGGCTGAAATTTCCCACTTACGTACCACTTGAAGCTGCAGCCTTCAAAGCTAACTGCAGAAGCTGCAGGTGCTGAAGTCAAAGCCACTTAACTAAGGAGGGTTATTTGTGTCTTCTATCCATCAGGCTCTGTAATGCAGACTTATCAGCAGGTCACCAGGTTGGGTTTAATCAGGAAATCTAGAGGCTGTCACTTCTTCTATCTCCATTTGTGTGGAACAGGCTGGTGCCTGTGGTCAGGCTCACGTACATTCTGTCACCGTGTGGTCTTCTCCCATCTCCCCTGCACCCATCCTTTCACCCAAGGTCTGGTTTCTGAGCAGGGCTCGGTGCAGACACCCTCCCCAACCTTATGTTCTGGGTGGTTGAAGGACCAGGGCAGCAGCACATGCAACACATCACTGTCCAGGTGATTTCCAAACCACTCATTCTCAAAATCCAAGCCAAGATCAGTGCTTAGGAAAGCAGAGCTGCAGAAGCTGCTGTGTTCCTCTGTGTAGGGTCAGCCCCTGGCAGTGCTGTACACTGTTGGCACACGGAGGTGAACAGCTCTTCCTTGGGATGGATCCCCTCCTTCCCTACATGAGGTCAGGTCCTCTTAAAGGTTGACTTAAAGAAAATAGTACTGAAAAAGAAAAAAATCCTAAGCTGTAGTAGCTTGGCATCGAGTGCTGGTATTGTAGACTGCAATGAAGCAATCCTAGGAGATTACCATCTGTTTACAGAGCACCAGGGCTTTGCAGAAACCTGCCTTGGCTGGATGAGTTGTTTTCCTTTGAGAAAAATCTTCTGCCTTCCCGTGGCTCTTTAAGAGATGAAAGCGACACTTTCTTGGCTGAGCATGCAACCCCTCGTAGTGCAAACCGCAGAGAAGGGAGGTGGGTGGGGGGTATCCCCTGCCCACCACCACGCAGCTACGAAGATGAATTTCCAGCTGTCTCTTTGCAGCCAGGGAGGAATTTGAGCGGCCACTGTAGTCAGTGTTACTGCCCATGGCCATATGTCCATTGCAGGACCAAGGCCTGCTCCATCCAGCACCGTCCTCTGGCCGTGTCCATACTGCCCCGGCAGGAAGGTCCCTGTCCCTGCTGTGCTGCCCAGGGTGACCAGCACAGCACAGGAGATGCACGGGCTGCTGACCACAGCCACGGCCCAGCTTCACCTAGAGGTGATGGCAGTCCTTGTGCTAAGAGATAGCACTGAAGGAATATCTAATTGGGTAATTAGTCTCACATTTGGAGCCTGGCAGTGGTTCACTGAAGGCCTTCACGAGCCTCATGGCAGTGTCTGCATCTGCTTCCCCACCACCACCACCACCCCCATCACCACACCGCAGCAGCTCCCCATACCTTCTCAATCAGGGTCACAAACTGGTTGTTGAGCAGCTTGATGTCCTCCTTCTCCTGCTCCCGCACAGCATGAAAGTCGGTGTCGATGTCAAGATGCACGGGGGCCAGGAGCCTGCCGTCAATGGAGAGGTAAGAGGAGCTCTGGTACCCACCATCTCCATAGGGGGCCCCACAGCTGGGGCTGGTCACACTGCTGGGACTGCAGTGGCCCAGGCTGTCTGGGGACGTGCTGCCTGCTCTGCCTTGGCTCATCCTCCCTGATGCCTCCCAGGAGCAGAGGGAGCCACTGCTGAAGGCTTTGCAGAGGTTAGTCATGCTCAGCTCGTGGCTCTGCAGCTCTAGGGGAGGAGAAAGGAGGTAGGGAAACCAAAAAAAAAGAGGTAAGGTTTTCTTGCTGCTGCTGCCTCAAAGGGAAGGAGAGCAGTGGCACGCTGAGCAGCTTGGGCAGCTAATTCCTGTCTCCTCAGCTCGTGGGTTGGCTAATAAATTACAAGCACCTGTTCTCCTATGTTCATTAAACGGAGGAGGGTGTAACCGTTGATGTAATCCAGATCAACCTGTTGGCTTCTCTCTCTTTTTTTTTTTTTCCTTCCTCCCTCTCTCTGTACCCTCCTTTCTTCAGGAGCTTGTTTGTGTGGTGAGGGCATAGGCATTCACAGCAAAAACAAATCACTCCCAGGTAATTCGCTGGGCCCTGAGCAGCTGCTTTCCTCATCCTTAAATGGTGAAGAAAGCAAGCAAAGGAGCTGGGCTGCAGCAGGCAGGGAGCGCAGCGCTGAGCAGGGCTGCAACCATGCAGCTGGGTCATGGAGCCTGGGCTCAGCCCTCTTGGGTTTCCAGCCAAAGGAATTGTGGCTTTTTTTTTTTTCCCTGATAGAATGAAGGAGCTGAAGAAATCATAAAGGAAGGCTCTGAGTTTGCTAAGGGTGGGCGTTTGGAGAATGCTTTTTGAGCTCGTTGGGATTGGAGGTGCTCATGGTCTTCCGTTGGCCACCAAGAAGCTTCTGACGCTCTTGAGTGTTTGGTGGTGGTGGGTCTGCTTTTGGGACCCCTCAGTGCAGGGGGATGAGAGTCATTGGGGTTATTTGGTCCGACACAAACACCAAAATTCAAAATAGACACCAAGTTGGATCCCAGAAGTGCCCGTGCCCCTCTTTGACACCCGCGTGTCCCAAAAGCCCTTTAAAAGCAAACTCTGGAGACACCGAAAACCACTCTCTTTTAATAAATTCTAGCCTGCCAAGGTGGCACGCCCTGAAGTACTTGTTTGGACCAAGGAATAAACCAGCATTGGACACTGCTCCCTTGAAAGTGTTTTTCTGCTTTAACGCAGTTTCTCGTCTGAAAAACGAGGACAGAACACCTACTTCTGCTTCCTTTGCTTTATGAATATTGCAACGCTTTCAGAAGAGGGGATGGTCTTTTCTGGCCAAAAGGTGGAATTTCCATCCTGTGGGAAAGCTGCTGCTTTACGGTCTGGTTGGAAGGCGAGCTGGGAATTTCCCCACCGAGTGAAGTGGGAGAAAGCTTGGGTCTGTCACAGACTTGCTCCAACAAGAACCGCGTCTGATGGGGATGCAGTTTCGGTCTTGTGGAGGACTTCATAAAGAAGTTGACCCATTCCAGTAGGATTTAACCTTTCTTCAAGCACAGTTTTAACATGTGGCCAAGGATGTCCCGTGCCCGATGGCGCATCCATCTGGCGTTTCCTTGGGTGATCCATTTGAATATCGAGTCCCTCGCTTGGTGGATCCTCGTCAAAACTTCCCAGCTTAATCCTGAGGATTTGAAGGACGAGAAGGACGTTTATGGCTGGGAGGTGACAAAGCTCGTGGCTCTTGCAAGGTGAGGTGAGATATCTGCCTCATCATGGACTGCTTGTGGCTTTGCGGTTGCAGGCACATCGATGTTCCTGATTAGCATCGGGCCACGGGGTCACCTGGCAGGTTCTTTGCTTCGGTGCTGAGCGCCGTTGTGATGGCTCCTAGGAATGATCACTTCAAGCGAATAGTTCCATTGCTGGTTCTGTTTAACAGCGGCTAGGAGCTGGGCTGGATGCTGGCATGCTTCTGTTTTGCAATATCCCGGGCAGGACTGCTGCAGAGAAAGCACTGCTGCTCATGCATCAGCAGCCACATCTCCCTGAGCATCAGTTCCTACTGTTTTCTCCTCCACGTATCAATTCTTTCTTTCCCCCATTATCTTTTCCTTGAAATGTTTGCAACACCGGATCCAGCCTAAGCATATCTATTTTGGCTGAAATGGCTTCACCCAGCACAGAACAGAAGGATTAGGAACCAAAACAGAATAGTGTGACCAGATTTAGTTGTAATATATTGCTTGGTGCTCTTTGAGTCCTGCTTTTTGCTTAGGGTCACGTACTGTATCCTTTATCCCCTCTATCAGGTGTTGCTCACGTGTTGAAGGATGATGAAGGAAGATGGTTTAGGATTAAAGCTGACTTTACTGCATGGGAAAGGTGAGGTGGAAGGTTATTTTCCAGTGGCAGCAATGGGGGCCTCTCCATTCTGAGATGATCAGTAAAGCTCTGCTTCCTTCCAGAAGGATGGGTAGAATTTGCCATAACCTTCTACAGCAAATGTTTGCTTTCTAACCTCTCTTTTCTAGGTCCCAAGCTCCTGTTGTCCCACCCGCTAGGCAGTGGGGTGAGATGGTGATCCAAGCTTGCACCTTTATGGGGAGGCAGTGTTGGGTCCCAGGGAACCCTAATTCCAGCCTAACCAAGTCAAAGCCCAACAGCCTGTCCCAATCCTCAGATGCTGCTGCTTGTGTTTTCTATCTTGGGTGCTCTTAATGCAGAAACCTGCTACCCTGTGTTGTCCTTCCAAGGATGGAGAATGGAGATCTGCTTTGCACAGTAGTAGCCGAAGCCTTGCTGCATGCTTCTCTCCCTTGCTGTCCTCCCTGCCCTATGGGAGAGGCAGTGCTGAGTCAGGCTGTTTCTCCTCTTCCTGCTGATGTTCTTGATGCTCCTCCTTGGCCAGGTATTTGGTTCAATTTGGAGCAGGCTTGCTCTCCAAAATCTGGGTTTGAGATCAGGCGCCAGCCTTCTTGGCTGCATGGCAAAACAAGCTGAAAAAAGGATGGGAGAAGAGAGGAGAGTGTCAATGAATGGAGAAAGCTCTGGAGGATGTGATGAAAGTTTTGGCCACCTCCAGGCAAACTGCTGTGTCCTCCTGCTCCCATGGTGGTATCCCTGGTCCTTCTCATCCCCTGATCCATTGGGATGCAGGAGTCACCATCCAAAAGACGCTGAGTGATCTGAGGATCTCCCGTTGTGGGGACATCTGGAGCAAGGCAATGAATTCCTGGAAGTTGCAGTGTGGTTGTTTGGTAGGTTGAGGTTTGGGGGTGGAACGGGGTGACTTAAACCACAGCAGAGTCACTTGGGGATGCTTAAGCCTCTGTACAGACAAACCTGGAGTTCCCTGGGCGCATGGAGATTTATCCCAGCTGTTTGAAAAAGCACCTTGTAGGGTTACTGGCTCAGTAAGTGTATGCACAGAAGAATAATTCATTTATCAAAGCTCCCTAAGTAATTGCTGTTCATTAAGTATGGGTAACGTATGAAGCACAAGCAGCAAATCAGCGCTTGCCTCGAGGAATCAGAGTGATTAGGGTTAAGCAAGGCAGGGACAGGGCTGTGGGGCTGAGGAGGTAATGAGTGGGTCAGCAGGACGCGTTTGGGCCACGCCGGGCACGCGAGGAGCGTCTGCAGTGGGAGCTGTGTGTGTCCAGCCCTGTGACACATTGCAGGGGAATGGCTGATACTGCGGCCATGGGGCAGAGCGGCTGCGGTTCCTGGTTGCAGGGCTGGGGTTGGTCCACCATGATAGAAAAAAAAAAGATCCTAAATGCCTGTGTTACATTTGGCTGCAGGGTCCCATCTTGCTACTCTGAGCTGCTGGAAGTAGGCTCTGGGGGTAGATGTGGGGCTGCAGGAGGCTATGGGTGTACGTGTGGGGCTGCAGGAGGCTCTGGGGGTATGTGTGAGGCTGCAGGAGACTCTGGGGGTAGATGTGGGGCTGCAGGAGGCTCTGGAGGTAGGTGTGGGGCTGCAGGAAGCTATGGGGGTAGATGTGGGGCTGCAGGAAGCTTTGGGGGTAGATGTGGGGCTGCAGGAGGCTCTGGGGATAGATGTGGGGCTGCAGGAGGCTCTGGAGGTAGGTGTGGGGCTGCAGGAAGCTATGGGGGTAGATGTGGGGCTGCAGGAAGCTTTGGGGGTAGATGTGGGGCTGCAGGAGGCTCTGGGGATAGATGTGGGGCTGCAGGAGGCTCTGGGGGTAGATGTGGGGTTGCAGGAGGCTCTAGGGGTACGTGTGGGGCTGCAGCAGGCTCTGGGGGTGTATATGTGGCTGCAGCAGGTTCTGGGGGTAGATGTGGGGCTGCAGGAGGCTCTGGGGTTAGATGTGGGGCTGCAGGAGGCTCTGGGGTTAGATGTGGGGCTGCAGGAAGCTCTGGGGGTAGATGTGGGGCTGCAGGAGGCTCTGGGGGTGTATATGTGGCTGCAGCAGGTTCTGGGGGTAGATGTGGGGTTGCAGGAGGCTCTGGGGGTAGATGTGGGGCTGCAGCAGGCTCTAGGGGTAGATGGGCTGCAGGAGGCTCTGGGGGTACATGTGTGGCTACAGGAGGCTCTGGGGGTACATGTGTGGCTGCAGGAGGCTCTGGGGGTACATGTGGGGTTGCAGGAAGCTTTGGAGGTAGATGTGGGGCTGCAGCAGGCTCTGGGGGTAGACGTGGGGCCGCAGTAGGCTCTGGGGGTCGATGTGGGGCTGCAGGAGGCTCTGGTGGTAGATGTGGGGCTGCAGGAGGCTCTGGGGGTCGATGTGGGGCTGCAGGAAGCTTTGGGGTTAGATGTGAGGCTGCAGGAGGCTCTGGATGTGGGGCTGCAGGCCATCAGTGTAACTGGATTTGGGGGGGGGGGGGATTGATCCCCCTGGGAGATGGAGGTGAGGGGAAGTGCTGCAGCTGTGTCACACGCACTGGGTCGAGGCACTGAGGCTGGGGAGAGGACCTCACTCCATAATGGGGCTTGGCAATGGCTGGGGCTGCTCTCCAGCCTTCCTCAGCTCCAATCTTTCCCCCTCTATCCACCTGACCAGCATCACATTTCCATTCTCACCTTCTCCTTTTGCTCCTTTCTGTGCCTGCGTCTCCCTTCCTCCTTCCAGCCCACTGCCCCTTTCACCTCCTCTCTGATTTCTGACCTTCCTGCAGGAGCAGAAGCTCTTGGTGCCATCTAAATCACTTCCCCCAGGAGAGACGTCACCTGCAAAGAATTTACAGAAGGGTTTGGAAGGCAGGACGGGACGTGCCCGGTCTGCTTCGCGCTCAGGAAGCTTTCCAGCCCATTTGCTGCTCACGTAGCTTCCAGGAAATTTCAGGTATTGAAAGAAAAAAAAAAAAAAGGACTAATTAAGTGGTGGTGACATCACTCATTTCTGCTCCGGTGCTGCAGCCTCTTCCCTTCCCACAGCGGTTGGGTGATACCGTCTGTGCCCGGGGCTCTCCCCCAAGCAGCTGCATCCTATCATCTCCAGCATAAAGGGGTTTGGTTTCATCTTAGAAACCGCTGCTTTTGCTATCAGGTGAAGCCTGTGAGCCTGCTTGTCTCCTTGGCTGTGCACCCCGGCTTGGCCTTCTTTCAGCCCGCTCATAAGCTGCACTGGGAGCTTGAAGGTTGCCTGGCTCTATATAACCCCGTCCTGTTAGTTGGCGAATGGTTTCTCTTTTCTTTGTCCCTGCTTGTAAAAAGAACGTGAATGAGACACCAAGTGCAAGGATTTACTGCTCGGTGTTTCACAATCCACACTTGGGCAAGTGAGTTTGTTCCTTTTAAGCAGCGCCCGGCATCCACCGCTCTGATTACGATCTGGCTCTGTGCTCTTGTGTCACTTTTAATTAGGCATTTTGTTTTCACATTGTGTGTCATTCTCACATGGTTTGCAGCATAGATGATGATGTATTGTGTTTCAGTGGGTACTGCGAGCCTTCAGCTGGTAATGAGGTTGTGAGGATATTTATGAGGCTGTGTACCTGTTTTGCAGCATTTGGGTTCTGAGGCTAAAATACACAGGGATCTTTATTGGGAGACAGAAGGCACCTAAGGCATCAGGGTGAAGGCTGGTAGGTGGGCATCTGCATTGGGAATTGCAGAAACCTGCTGTTTTGCCCCAAAGTGAGGATCAGTGGCTGTGATCTGAACAATCCCAGCCTGCTGCAGATTCTCCCTTAAAATCAGCATTGCAGGAGTGAGCTCAGAAATTCAAAGCAAGCCAAAATACCCCGATGACACTTAGGCAGGATGGCTTTGGGGACGTCTCGTCTCTCTGCAAGGGCTGTGGCTCTTGCTGCTTGCACTGTCAGGTGGGAGCCTCAAGCTGGGATCAGAGCATGGGACAAGGAGAGGACGGTGTCATGGCTGTTAGCACAGACTGAGGCCACTCAGCTGTCAGACCCCAAAAGATCATGGTGGGAGCTGCTTATATTCCCCCCCCCAGTGTTTCTATGCCCCCTCACTTGCAGCTGCTTTGTGCTTTGGCGGAGTCCCCATGCCCAAACCATCAGGCAAAAGGCCCTGTTTTACTTTTTGCCAGCCAAACTCCATCTGTCACTTCCCACCTCACGCCACTAACACCTTTCTGGAAGCAATGCACAGCAGGTGTTCAGCCTTGCAGCAGCTTTCCTCGAGGCTCTTTGTCCTGCTGTACACTCCCTGCATGATGCAACCCTGCAGTGCACAAGAGCTGCGCAGCACAGCACGCTCAGCTGCAGCTCAGCACTGCGTTGCTGCAAGGGGCAGTCGCTGCAGGCATGGCTTTGGTGCTGGGTTACTCGCTGGGCTTTCCTCTTAGCACTTCAGCATGCCATCAGGAGCCACCTGCTATCCCGACATGTCTGCAAATTTGGCAGTGAGCAGTGTGTGCCCACAGCACAGCTCAGCAGGTCTGTAGCATGCGTGCTTCACAGACCCAAGTGAGCACGGTCTCAGCTTCAGGAGGACAGTTAGGATGCACGTGCAGCAGCCCCGTGTGTCTGCACGTGTTTGCATTTGTCAGGACTGGGCTGGTGCTAAGCCCAGGAGGAAGCCTGTAATCCTGGTGAAATCTGGTACCCGATCTGATTCACCCCGAGTTTAATTCCTGAGGCCAAATTCTACCCGGCTGATTCATGCCTGGCAAACGCAGGAAGCTGGGAGCCTGGCCCTGCCTTGCATGGCCCTTAAGGTGCCTTTATATTGGCTGAAATTCTGCTCTGGTCTGGTGGTTGGCGACCCTGCACATAGCAGGAGGGTTGAAACTCAATGGTCGTTATGGTCCTTTTCAACCCAGGCCATCCTATGATTCTATGATGATTCAACCTCTTTGCTGCAGCTGAGGGGCTGTGGAGCCCACAGTGTCTGCAGGAGCAGAGCATCTTCAGCATCACGGGGAGCAATCTCACTCCGAGCACACGCAGAATAGTTCTTCCTTTTGCCCCATTTCTGCTCAGCTGCTCTCCTCCCTCGTGGCCTTCATGTGCTGATGGTTTGGGGTTTGCTGGGAGGTGGGTTTGGGTCTGGAGGAGCTCATTCTGAGCAGCAGCTCCGGGTCTGTACAGCGCTGCTGGACCGGATCTTCCCTCCCCTCCTACAGACCTCGTGTGAGACAACGTGGGCCCGGGGAGGTAATTCTGATCCTAATTACTATTGTCACCGCCTAATGCATTGATTACGGCGCTGTGCAACGCCCTGCCCCACCCTTTGCTGCCATCAGCACCAGGGCTGGGCTCTGTTGGGTCCAAGGCTGCTGGTCCTGCACTTTGCTCTTACTGGAAAACATAAGACCCGACCCCCAGCTACAGAAGAACCGGAGGAAGAGGGGGTGCACCTTCCTTGTGGAGTTCATTGGGAAGCTGCCATTTGGGTTAAAAGCAGAGGCTGGAGTTTCTTTAAGCAGGGGTTTTGTTGTCTGGGCGATAAACAGCAGGATAGATAGATATATATATATAATTACCTCCCCAGCACAACAGCAGGCAGGTGGGGAGCACTGAGCCCAAATCCTAGGAATTTCTGTGCGTGCAATACTAGGAAAAAGCACTTTTATCCCTCCGAGAGCTTAACTGGCCCTCTGTAGGCAAAGGTTATCATCTCATCTCCGCGATTACAGCTGTAATAAAGCACTCATAACCAATTAATCATCTGAACCTTATTTACCTTTGTCTTTCAGCTGTGACTCACCCGTGGGGACATCCTACCCCTCCCTTTTGCCCATGCCCCTCCCCACCTTTGCAGACTGCTTTCTGCTTCTCTGCCTTTCACAAAACTGCTCCGATGTTCCGAACATTGGGCTGCAAGCTCCTGCTACACGCAGTGCTGCAGCTCCACATGGGTGATATCCCCAGAGCAGCTCCCTCTGGAAACCCAACTGCTGCAAACTACCCTCTGTAGCAGCACAGTTGGCCCCAGATCAGATGGAGTTTTTGCAGCCTTATGTCCCAAAGATAAGCACATGCTGGTGTGATAAGCGATGCGCTTAGGGAGCGGAGGGAGGTGGTGCAGCTCTGCCTCTCCCACAGACTTCTTGCCTGCAGGAAGGCTTATGTGGAAAATACTGCATGCAGATTTATGTTGCTCTTCGTTATTTTTCTTCCTCAGGAGGGTTCGTTAGGCAACAGGTCTGTTTGGACAGCTTTGATTTTGCAAAAGGTTTCGGAATTCGTAATTGGGGCCAGAGGCTGCCGAGCAGCTTTGTTCCGTGCAGCCACAGGGGTGCAGATGGTTGTTTGTCTTGCGGCGGCTATTAAAGACACCCAGTCGTTGTCCTTAATTACCTTGTGCCAAGGGCTGTACAAACAAGGGTGCATGAGGATGACTTCCAGGTTGGGTGCTCGGTGCTTTGGGAGTCCTTAATCCCTCCTGAACCCGGAGGTGGAGGATCAGTTCGTGTCAGCTGGCGCTGTGCCATTGGCTCTGCCCAAGCTGTGTTTGAAGCAGAATTTTGATAAGGGCATTTCTCCTTCATGACTGTGCATAATCACTCCTCTCCTTCCCCTCTTCATTCACTTGGCTCCAGTTACGATGGCATTATCCTTTAACCTAGACATGAATCAGCCCCACAGTTCCCGTAGTAATGCAGAGTGCCATTGCACTGCGTTGCCTGCTGTGAATGGCTTGCTTTGCTTTGCAATTGAGTCAATTAAAAGAGGAATACAGGGAGATCTCACACCACGTGCAATCTCATTGCCACAGGCTGTGGCAGCAGGAATGGGTTGACCCAAGGAACGGACCAGCAATGAGGAGAGAGGTCATAAGCAGCAGATAAACATGCTGGGCAAGATGCAATTTGGGAAGGGCTAAGCACTGATGGCTGCAGGAGTATGGCTGGAAGGGTGGCTGTAATTGCCCTGGGTTTGTATGCTGCCCAGCTGAGATAGATGGACTCTGGTCTGCCCCAGCCCCGCTCTGTGCTGTGGGTATGCACAGAGCTCAGCTCAGCTCTACCTTTGGGAAATGGAACAGACCCAGAGATGCAATGGGCCGGGCTCATAGCTCACATGTGATTTTGTGGGGACAAAACGTGGGTTTTCCATTCTCTCCTGAGGTGTGCCATCTCCAGGAAAGCTGAGCCTGGCACCTCCAGGATGGAGAACTGCAGTGGTTTTGTTTGTTTGTTTGTTTTCCTTCAGGCTTCAGCTGCGGGAGCAGCTCTCAACTTTCATGTAAAAAATTATCCATGTAATTACGATTATACATAATTATAGCTATATTTATACTTATTCCTTCATGATTTCTTGTAACCATAAGATCTCATAATTTGGGGGAGAGGTGAAAAAAACAGCTTTAAGTGCACATTAAGGAGGCTGGAGAGAGAAGAAAGTCCATAGCTCAAATGCTTGCATCATGTGTCAAGCATGGGGAGCCGGAGCTGCACTGCACTGTGTCCCCAGGACGGATCCCGTGGGCTGGGTTTGCTTGTTTGTCCGGGAGCTCATGGCAACGCAGCTCCCATAGCAGCAGCTGCAGTGCTCTGGGTGCAGTCAGGGCAGGAGGTACACAGGACTGCACTGTGTGGCCGGGGAGCTGCGTCACTGTGCTGAGCGGATGGGAAATATCTGGGGGGAGGACTGCAGGGGCAACAGCTGTTTATGGTGGTCTGCGGTGATCCTGGAAGATGGTGGTGGGTGGGTTTGTGCTGTTATCATGCTGTGACCCCATCATGAGAAAGACATAGAGCTGTTGGGGTGGGGCCAGAGGAGGACATGAGGGATGCTCAGAGGCTGCAGAGCCTCTGCTATGGGCACAGGCTGAGAGCTGGGGGTGATCCAGCCCTTGGGGGTGCTCAAGGCCATGGATGGGACCTTGGGTAGCTGATGGAGGAGTTGGACCAGCCCAGGACAGGGGATGGAGCTGGAGGGTCTTTGAGATCCCTCTTGCCCCAACCATGCTGTGATTCTGTGCTTCTTTGATCTTCAGGGACCCTTCCAACCCAACTGTCCTATGGTTCAGTGATCTCAAAGGACTCTTCCAGCCCAACTGTCCTATGGTTCAGTGATCTTGAAGGACCCTTCCAACCTAACCATCCTGTGTTTCTATGATCTTGAAGGATCCTTCCAACCCAACCATCCTATGGTTTGATGATCATTAAGGACCCTTCCAACTCAGCCATCCTGTGGTTCCATGATCTTGAAGGACTCTTCCTACTCAACCATCCTATCATTCTATGATTCTGTGATCTAGAAGCGTCTGGCTTTGAGCCACTGCCTTTCAGATAAAAAGAGGAACAGGGAAATGCAGCTCCTGCAGTGAAGGCAGCAGCTTTTGGAAGCTGTGCTGTTAACGTGGTGCTGGCTCTGCTCTGCGGCAGCTGGCAGTCACCTTGGGCAAGCAGCCTCCAGATGTTCCACTTGTTCCTGCTGGTCCTGAGATGCCCCCCTCAATACTAAGTCTGCCCAACTTTGCTGCAGGAAGGAGAGGTGTAGCTGGGAGATGCAGTGTAGCAGAGGTGAGCCCCATTGCAGCAGCTCCCAGAGGTGCCAGGGTTTCGGTTTATCAACATAAGACCAAGTGAGTGTGAATTAACGTTAACAGGAAGGTTGTATGAAGCTCAAGGGAACCACTTCCATTCTTCAGAAATGGGCAGTGGCAGAATATGAAAGACATAAATTAAGCAGCCTCGACGTAGGTGTGGGGCCCTGAATTGCAGCAGGAGGGTGATGGGCTGTACCAAGGTACCAACCTCTGGAACATTGAATCCTTTGAACCAGCAGCCTTCTGGAAAAGCTGCTTTCCTGTCATTGAGATAGTGTGCTGCTGAGCTGTGTCATTGCATTGAGCTTTATTGCCCCAGTGACATGGAAAGTACAACTCAGTAATGCTTCATGTGCATTAACCACTTTGTCTTGACGTGGCTGGTGTCTGTGTGTTCATACATCACACTGTAGATGCTCTCTTATTGCCCCCAAACCACAGGTGCTGTACAGGTTTCCTTTGGAGCAGTCTCTCAGTATTCATAGCAACAGCTGAGGAGCTGCAGGTGTTTATTGCAGGAGCTCCTCTAGGAGCCAGATCCTGGGAGGAGAGGGAGCAGTGATCTCAGCATGGGGATATCACCACCAGCATGGCAGCTCTATGGCTGCAAGCACCAGCGCTGGCATTGCATTTGGGCATTGGTATAATGAATTACAGCCTGACAGCGCCATTCTCTGATAGTCCCATGAGTGCTGTGTTGTGCCCTTGCATGATTGCCCCCAGTTATCAGACCACCAAAACACAGCCTGTCGTTAGGATGCCAGCTCACTTATAAATGACTCACTGCTGAAGCACTTTGGAGCAGTAATCGCAAACTGGGACTGTGCTGTGCAAACACAAAACCTGAGGACACTCCCAGCTCCAGAAAGCTTTCAAAGCAAGCAAACACTGCAGTCTGAACACACAGCAAGAGATAGCCCACGGATACCGACTGAGCATGAGGAAACAGCAGACCAACATTGATTGGCATAATTATGTGTTCTTAAAGCGGTTTTGCTCATCTGCAAAGATTTCTTCCTCTTCCACCAGGATGTGGCCATATCTGACGGGGTTTTTCAGTGCTTTCAGGGCTGGGGTTGAAAACTTGGTATGCTTTCATGTAGGATTTATGGAGGGATTTGTTACTGGGTGAGCGTCGGTTGGGTTGGTTGGGATGGGTGGGGATGGCTTGTTGTGGCACCAAGCAGAATGGTCACAGTGTCCAAGCAGTCAGATCCCCAAAGGGTGCTTAACCACTCCATTTATAACCACTTCTGTATCACCAAACCCCAATCCCATGGGGGTCATTTGCATGGGTCGGTAATGGTACAGAACAGAGCGTGGAAACTTGGGAAGGCCAACTCAACAGACTCATCTTCCCCTAACATCACTCGTGTCGCACGATGGTAATTAATTACAATTAGAAAAATGGCTTTTTGTGGGTCTGGCCTTCAATAGTGCAAAGCAGGGTGAAGTTCAGTTCTCTGACTACTCCACAGTTGTTTCCTCCGAGGTTGCTGGGAACAGGTTTGCCTTTATGACAGTTTATCTGGCAGCGGAGTTGTATTTTACCTGGCTGGATTGATTTCTGGTTTGCATGCTGCCTTGTGCAAAAATCCCATCTGTTGATGCAGGGCAGTTGAGGCTGGAAAGCAACCTGATAAAAACCACAGCTAGAGCTTGCCTGGCTGCAGGTTATTCCTGCCAAAGCAGGGCTCTTAAGGGGCACTTTCAGCTCCACTTCCCTTCCTCTTATGGCAACCCAGAGGAGTTGCAGGAAAGCGGCCTCTCTGTGTGCTGGGAAGGACCTGAAGCCAAGTAACACAGCTGGAGACCTCTGCCTTGTAGGTGGCTGCATACAGATGCAACGAACCCTATCCTGCCTCCATCAGCCATCAGGTCAAGCAGAGCTGGCTGTGTGGAACGTGGAAGTTTGCTTTGCACTCAGTGGATCCTACATTTTGCTGCTGAAAGCTGAAGCAGCTCTCATGGCACAGGGAGGGATCTCGCCTCATCTGTCTCTGTCAGGCTCCGTTTCTCTTTGTGAAAAGAGAATTTGCTTTTGGTAGCTGGGATATGCAGCCAGCTTGCATTCTCCCCGTGAAGAAGGAAGCACATACCTGGAGAAGGCTGTGGCCAGAAGTGGAGCCAGCGCTATCTCAGCGTCCCGATGGGAGGAAGATGTGAGGGGTGACGCATTCTGGCCCGACTGGAGGATTTATGACCTGGTGGTAAAGATGTGCATCCCTTCAAGGCAATTAAAAAATGCAGAAAGCCTGTAAAACTGTTGCTTGTGTCGCTGCCACTTCTGCGTGGGAGCCCTGGAGTTTAAGCAGGAATCTGTCCTGTTTCCTCCAGCCAGGCTGGACCAGGCTCTGAGCAGCCTGATGGAGCTGTAGGTTCCCTGTTCATTGCAGGGGAGTCGGAATAGATTGGCCTTTAAGGACCCCTTCCAAACGATTCCACGATTCCTTTTCAGTCTGCACTGACATGTTGGGTATTTCCACCTGCACGGTGCAACCCACCCGAAACACCTTTGTTTCAGAGCTAACAGGGGAGGGATGGCAGAAATGCTGTGTCCATGGGCAGCTGTGGCATCTCTTGTTCTTCTGCACAGAGCAGGCTGGCTGGGCAGTGTATGGTGTGAGCTGGCTTTGATTCGTATCAAACTTGGCTGTGCCTGAAACTGAGTTGAGTTGGCATTGTGCCCTTATCTCCTCTCTGCTGCTGCTCGGGGTGGGGGGTGGGGGGGCTGCCTGCAATGCAACGAGTGGGAAATCAATGCATCTTCCCCCTCTTCTCATTTCAGCATCCCCTCGTGCAAGCAGGGAGGAACAGGGAAGCCTTGAGGAAATGGGGACCGGCCCTTTCCTGCTGTACCTCTGCTCTGCTTGGAGGAGCCCAGTGCTTCACATCCCTCAGCTGTGCTGGTGGCAGGGATACGGGGAGCTGAGGAACAAAGCCAGCTCTGAGCACAGCACCGGGCGCCAGGTGTGTCCTGTCCCCCTTCCCCAGCCCTTCCCTTCGGGTTCAGCAGGTTGACGGAGGGTGGGAGGGCTGCCAGGCACACCCAGCTCTGCAGGCAGTAAAATGATCCCTCTTTTGCCCTCGAGCCAAGCCCAGGTCTCCTAACGGATAAAAGGGGAAGCGGAGCAGGACAGCTCACTCTCTCCCTGCCCTGGTCTCCCAGCTCAGCTACCCTCAGGTTTAAGGACAGGGGATACCTCAGGACCCGCTGCAGCCATGTCCCGCTCTGTCAGCTTCAGCTCTCGCTCCGTGGCCGTCCCAGGGGTCAGCCAGGTGCGGGTCAGCTCCGTCTCCTCTGTCCGTGGAGGTGGTAGCCTTAGCAAGGCGGGGGGCTTTGGCAGCTCCAGCCTCTACAACCTGGGCTCTGCCAACAAGCGGATCTCCCTCGGAGGCAGCAGCTCCTACAGCGTTCGCTCTGGATACGGCTACGGCGGCATGGGGTTCGGAGGGGCCATCGCCCCCAGTGCGGGCATCCAGGAGGTCACCGTCAACCAGAGCCTCCTGACCCCCCTCAACCTGGAGATCGACCCCAACATCCAGCGGGTGCGCAAGGAGGAGAAGGAGCAGATCAAGACCCTCAACAACCGCTTTGCTTCCTTCATCGACAAGGTGAGGCTGACTGCGCTGGGCTTGAATGCAGCCCTGACCCAAAGCTCACTTCATGGGGTGGGGGTTCGTGATTGGGGTTGGGGTTTCACCAACCCTGATGTGATTTTCCTGCAGTTTAATAACCGTTATTAAAATCCCTGCTGTCAGTAGAGGTTTTTGCTCTACTCAGGCCAGCGTTGCACCCCCTTTACTTAGCTGGCATTGCAGCCCCACACGCACCACCAAATGAGAGAATGGGGCTCTTTGGAGAGGAGCTGAGCCGGTAGAACAGACTTTTGATGTAGGTCAGGGCTTGCTGTGTTTGTTTGCACTGCCCTGTACCTCTGCAGCTCTGTTATCTCCCACCAATGGACTGGGGACCCTGCATTGTAAACCAGCTCCGGCATCCCCAAAATGTTAGGAATTCAGCTGTGGAGTTGGGTTTAATTGGCTGACACTGTGATCTCTGAATGGTTTCTCTTATGCGTCAGGCAAGCAGAATCTCCTTATCTTTAGTTCAAACGCAGCCTCAATGCTGGAAGGCAAACCCAGAGCAGCCCTGCTCCATCTGGTCTTTATCACCCTTTAGAATTTGGGTGCTTTCCCTCCATGCAGTGAATCCTTTGGACACCATCCACAGCCCATGCATCCCCCAGCATCCAAGCTCTGCGGTGTCAGCTCCCCCCCGCTTTCCCCATCCTTTCACAAATGACCCCTTGGTTTCTCGGCAGGTCCGGTTCCTGGAGCAACAAAACAAAATGCTGGAGACCAAATGGAGTCTGCTCCAGGACCAGAAGACCACCCGGAGTAACATCGTCCCCATGTTTGAGGCGTACATCACCAACCTGAGGCGGCAGCTGGACGGGTTGTTAAATGACAAAGGGCGTCTGGAGGGTGAACTGAGGAACATGCAGGATCTTGTTGAGGATTTCAAGGCCAAGTAATGTATAATCCTACCATATAACGGTATAGCTGAGCTCTCAGATTGGTAGAGGTGTCCCCAGCTTTTCTGTTAGGGAGGGTGATTTGTTTTTTGCTAGGTGTCCGTCCAAGGAGCTGCCTGGTTATGTGGTGCTCCTGCACCTTGCTCCATCCCTATGGCTTTGCTTTGCAGCCTCCTCAGGGGTCGATTCCTACTTTGGGTTGGACTGTCTCGGTCTGTAGGAGCTCCACAGGGGCTCTGCAGGTTGCAGGCAGTGGATGAACTGCTTCTTGTTCCATGGGGAGGCAATGGAGCAGCAAGTGACTTGCATTATGTTTTAGCAGTTTTTCTATCCGAATCACATTGCCTGTGAGGAGTGCCATCAAGAAAGTAGCCTTTGTGTCCAGTGCAACCCTACAGGGAAATGCCTGAAAGGAAAGAAAAGAGGGAGCTGGCAAACTGGATCAAGCAGGAACTGAAAGCAAACAGATCTGACACCCAGGGTGTGTTTAGGGAAAGTCAGTTGCCAGCACTTCCCAAGGTGGAGCACGGGAATGATGTTCTCCCAGCCCTGCTCAGTTACTCTGTGCTCATCCACAGTTGCACCGTGTTTCTCTGCACGGCAGCAGCACGGAGCTGGTTTGCACCCAGAGAAGCTGGAGCCCCAATTTTTAGCTGCACATCACATGAATGTTGGATTTGGTAACTGGAATTCAGAACCTGTTTCTCCCCGTTTGTATGGAGGAAATCTCATCTCCTGAGTCAAATACCTAAAACATGAGTAGCCCCTTCTGTGCCTGGTGCCTCATTTTCATGCATCCAATTTACACAGCCGTTCTCCACCAGTATCTCAGGTAGGGGAGGAGATTGATACGCAAGAGGCTCCAGGGGATGCAGTTCGGTCCCTTATTTGGTCACTGCCTTGACTCAGGGTGTGGTTCAAAGTAAGCTGGGGTAGGAATGCTCTGCGTAGTGCTGCCCACGTGGCTCTGTGTGGGCTGTGCTGGGCTTTCCATGGGAGTTATGGAGAGCACTGAATGGTTTGCTGGTGCTGCACTGAGCAGCTCGGCAGAGCTTCCCCCTGCAAATAGAGCTCAACCAACCATTCTATAAAAAGTGCAGCTGGTGCTGGGTTTGATTGTATTTGATTTGTACACCTCTCTGATTACCTCTGCTAGAGGCCAGGCTCTAATCCCCTTCCATTATGCGTATGCAGCACAGGCGCAGCATCCATGTTGTGCAGTGCTTTGCAATAGCAACGGATGCAGTTCATTGACCTCCAAAAGGACAACACCTGCTTATACCAGCATGGATGGGCATGCTTCCAGTGCAGAGCAATAGGGGTATTACATAAAGGCTTAAAACTGAACTAGCTCACACTTTAGAAGGCAGATTGCAGCGCTAGCCATGCAAAGACTGTGTCAATACAACAGAGCCCTAACTTTGCCAGCAGCCATTCCAAAGCAGCTGGTGAAAGTGGCTCCTGCTCTATTCTTTAGCTGGCTTACAGGATCCACCCAGCAGGTTCTTTCTGTTTGGGGTCAGCAGGTTGGCTGTACACAGCTCTGAAAAGCAGACTCTGAGAGCCAGGCTTGCAGGTGGTAGAAAATCTGTGAGGCCAATCCATGAAGCCAATGCAGCGTGATTCACGTCTGCTGAGAACTGAAGTCGCTGCACCTCAAGTCAGGCAATTAAAGAAGGGATGTGGCCAACATTAGAAGTCTGTGGGGCTTTAGAGCAGAGCCACTCTGTGCAGAGCAATTGCACTCAACTCTTAGGTGTGATTGGCACCTGCACAGTGTGCTCAGGTGCCTGGAGTAAGGAAGTGCAGAGTGAGCAGAGCTTTAACAGCCCCATGGTCGGTGCAGATGAATGTGCCGAATGTTTGCATCTCTTCTGCATTTTTATTTGTGTGTTCTCTCAGTGGCTGAGGGAAGGAGCTGAGAGCCTCAGGACGCAGAGCACAGCCCTGCAGGGCAGCACTGGGCAGTGCATGAGTGGGATTAAGGAGCAGAAAACTCCCTAAACGCAATGGGGAAAAAAAGTGGGTGAGAAGTGCTCCCCAGCTCAGTGGTGATGCAGTGTGGACCAGAGCAGCTTTCAGGCATCAGTTTGGCCAAACAATAGCTTTAAAACGTGGCACCTTCAATGCAAAAAACACAGATTCCTCACTGGTGCAGCAAATATCTGCCTGTGGCTGGCTTGCTTGGGTAATCACAGGCTGGCAAGGTGCTTCAGAAAGGGAGAAATGGGGAGAGAGAGGGCAGAATTGGGTAACTTTTCACTGAGACATTGCCTCCTTTTACCCGGGCTCTAACTGCTCCCTTCTCTCCTGGCAGATATGAAGATGAGATCAACAAGCGCACGACAGCAGAGAATGAGTTCGTGGTGCTCAAGAAGGTGCGAGCCTTATATTAGCTGGGTCTGATCAAACCTGGGTGCAGCCCTTCTCCCCCTTCTGCTCCTCCAATCCCTTTGCTGCTGTTCTGCCTGCATACCCAACTGCAGCTCTCATTTCTGCTTCTGTGTGAGCACCGGGGTCGCTGTAGGAACAAGGAAGGAGGAGCAGCCCCTGTGCATCTCATACATTATGGCTGTGTGTTTCCTCAGGTTATCTTTTCCTACCTTGACTCTTAAAGCCTAACAAGTCAGGGAGACCATAAGGCCCAGTGTCCATGGTCTGTGCTGTCCTAACTGTCACTGGCCATGCAAACACAGGTGCGGGCACAGTCCTGGGATCACTGAGTTGAAACTGATGATCCTTATGGATCCCTTCCAACTTGGGGTACAGCCCTGCAGAACATACAGGGACCAGCAGTTCAGTGCAGCAGTGGATAACTTTTAGGGCATGTTATTGGGGTCGGGGGATGGAGAGCGGGTGATGTGGGGAGCTTGCTGGATGCATGGCTGCTTTTGAAGCCAGCAAAGTCTGAGTGGACGTGGTCCCCAAAGCTCCATCGACCTCACTGGATTATCACTCTCTTTTAGGATGTGGATGCTGCCTACATGAATAAAGTGGAGCTGGAGGCCAAGGTGGATGCACTGACGGATGAGATTAATTTCCTGAGATCTCTCTACGAAGCGGTAAGGCCCTTCTGCTTCCTGTGGGTGCTGCAGTGCAGTACCACTATTGGTGCCTGGAAGCATCAGTGTGCTGTTGCCAGAGATAAGAAAGGTAGTGGAGAGATCGAGTAAGCAAAACTGGGCTGCAAGTGAAGTGCAGGTTCTGTGAGCTCTCACAGGAGTTTCTCCCTGTCAGGGATGTGAGTTGGTTTTGTTGCAAACACAGCTAGGGCGTGCTTTAGTTATTCATGCAGTTAGTGTGAAAGCAAGAAAAGCAATGCATTATACTCAGTGCTGAAGCACTGGTGTGTGTGTTTCTGTGCTGTCTGAGAACGGAAAGCTCCTTGCCCCGCACTCATTTATCTTCAGCATCGTTTACAAGGTATGAGACTGATGCAAGCACACACATTGCGCCCTTGTGTAAGAAGGTGGAATTTGGCCCTTTGCTGAGGAGCTGATGCTCGAGCTTCTTAGGCCAGCACTTCATACTGATGTCTTATCTCAGGAGAGGAGTCAGCTAACCTTGCTCTTAATCTTGGAGTGATAAGAAGTGGCTCCCTTTCTGCTGCCGTGCTTTGCACGACTGATGTGACTCAGTTGGTTTCCTTTTAATTAATGATGGTTTCAACGAGCTTTTATCTGCCTCCCTTTTCTTCTCAGATTCTCTCTGTAATTGGCTTCTAAAAGAGAGGCCCTCATCAATGATTAATAGTATTGTTTTTAATGTGACTGGCAGGAGCTTCGTGAGCTGCAGGCCCAGATCTCTGACACCTCTGTGGTGCTGTCCATGGACAACAGCAGAAACCTGGACCTGGACAGCATCATTGCAGAGGTCAAAGCACAGTATGAGGATATTGCCAACAGGAGCCGGGCAGAGGCTGAGTCCTGGTACCAGAGCAAGGTGAGTTATGGGGGAGAGAAGGGCAGTAACAGCTTCTGTTATTCCATCTCTCCTCTATATGATGAGCGTGGAGAGGTTTCAGCCTGCAGTGAGCTGCTGGTCTGACTCCATCTTTCCTTGTGTTGCAGTTCGAAGCACTGCAGGTCACTGCTGGGAAACACGGGGACGATCTGCGCAACACCAAGAATGAGATCACAGAGATAAACCGTGTGATCCAGAGGCTGCAGGGTGAAATTGAAAACGCAAAGGCCCAGGTGAGGAGCTTCCCTTGTTCTCTTGCTGCAGAGCAGGGGGTTTAGCAGCAGCAGGTGGGCCCAGGGGACAAAGCTTATGGCAGCATCTGTTAGAAGCAGTTTGGACCCCAGAAGACATCAGTTCTGCAGGAAGAGAAAAAACCACAGATATAAGCAACACGATGCTGAAAAGGAGCTGAGCTGCAGAGCCCTGGGAGCGCAGAGGTGGGGAGGTGCAGAGCCCTTTCCAAAAGGCAGCGGTGAATGCAGCAGCCTGCTCAGCTGCACATGTTCTTTGTGCCCTTTTGCTGCTGGGATCTTTGTCCACTCCCTTTTTGCAGGAGGGAACACCGTGTTTGGGCACACAAAAGGATTTTTTAGCTGTATGGGAGTTCTGTTTGCTTTCTCCAGAGGTGGTTATCGCTTTATCAGTAGAGCTGGTGAGAGCCAGAACAGTGCATGGCTCAGACCATTCTGGGGCTGAAGGCTGGCTGTTAACAACCAGCAGTCCACAGGCTGGAGATAAGCCATTGTGATTCATCCATTTGTGTTTATTTGGTTTCAGGGCAGGGATGTTTCCACATACATTTACGAGCAAAGAGCTGACCCAGTACAGCTCCCTGAATAACGAATGAGAGTATAAAACATGTTCATTGTGAGCCCTTCCTGCCAAACACGGAGCTCTCTGGGTGTGCAAGGGGCACTGGTGGGTGTGCATTAGGCTACCAGCTTGATGTACCCCCATAGGGATGCTTTTTGGGGTATGTGCATTGTTTGTTAACTGCAGGTCTGCTCAAGCCCATGTTTGCCTCACATCAAAGCTTGCTGGAGACCAACTGACTGTGAAGGAGCTCTGGGGCATAGAGAGAGAAACCCAGAGCTTGCATTAACCCTAAGTGTGGTGGTGGTGTGTGCAGAGTGGGTGGGCTGAAAAACTGAGGGTCAGCTGAAAGTCCTCTGAAAGTGTAATTGGTGCAGAGAAATAGGGTCAGATGAATCACTTTTCAGAATATCATGTCCTGAAATGGGGTGAGCTTCCTTTGCAGGCTGATCTCCCTCCGGTGACCCCAAAAATGTGTAGGCATGAGTTTGTATGGCTTTGGAAGGAGCCATGCATCCTTTTTGAGCTCTGCAGAACCACAGATGGACTGGCCTGTAGATGCCAGAAGTCTATGGGTGGTGAGATGCCCTCTGACATTCTCTGCTTTGTCACTGCAGCGTGCCAAGATGGAAGCTGCCATTGCTGAAGCTGAGGAACGTGGTGAGCTGGCTGTCAAAGACGCCAGGGCAAAGCTGGAGGAGCTGGAGGCTGCTCTGCAAAAGGCAAAGCAGGACATGGCCCGGCAGCTGCGTGAGTACCAGGAGCTGATGAACGTCAAGCTGGCCCTGGACATTGAGATTGCAACCTACAGGAAGCTGCTGGAGGGCGAGGAGAGCAGGTGGGTGCTGCCTGGGGATTTCCATGATGAAGGATCCAACCCTTTGTATCGTGGTGACATCATGAGGGCCCAGTTCCAATTTCTGGAAGGAAACATGGAAGAGAAATCCTTACGTTTTAAACTGATCTTTGCTTCTTTGCTTTGGCCATAGAGCCAAACTGTCAAGCTCTGGGGAAGAGTTCGATGAAAACATACCAGGAAACAAGTGCTGTTTTCATGTGGAAGATGATTTCCAAGTGGTTAAATCCCCATAGAATTAAGCCACAGTTCCTTGTGCTCTTTCAGCACCTCCCCCCCCAGGTGATAACAGAGCTTGTAAATGTAGGGCCAGAACAAAGCACTGGATGGCACACTTATCTTGTCTGAATTATTTACAGCTGCAGTAATAACTCACTGCCATTGTCTTCATCCCCAGCACTGAGGCCCTGGGGGAGCACTGAGTAATGCAGAGCCTAACCCGTTCTCTTCCCTTTTGCCTTTGTGTTTTTCTGCTCCAACAGGTTGGCTGGCGATGGAGTTGGCAGCGTCAACATCTGTGAGTTGATTTCATTATTTATAATGGGTACTCTTATAGTTTCTATGGGAAATGCAGATGGGATCAGCTGGGTCTGCACGCAGGAGCCTCGTAGTGCTCTGCCTTAATTAACCCCTTCTTAAATGGGAGCCCCCCCCCAGGACAAAAGTTGATAGTGCTGTTGGCTCCTTGGCAGATTTCAGTTCTAACTCATCTGTACGAATGGGGGAGTGAATGAATGAATCTGTATGAGCATTAAACCGGGGGAATATTGACTCCCCTTGCCTTGCCCCCTTCCTCCCATTTTTATATGGAGAAAAGTGCATTAAAAAAGAAAAGTTGAAAGAAAGAAAAGTGCCTGGATTAGAAGCCAGCTCAAAGGTGATGTTAAAGGGTGTCTTTCCACCTTGGGAAGCACTGGTCACTTGCCTTACCTGGGTGTTGGACATAAGCAGGTGTCTTGGAGACACTGCTCTTAACCAGCAACTCTACCTTTCGTCCATTCACCCGCTTATCATTGCTGCTGCTGGCTGTGGGCATGCCTGGTGCACCAGGAGATGAGCTGAATGCATTTCTGATACTGTGTTTATGGTATTGTGTTGATGGTACTGGGTTCCCTGTGCTGCAGGAGAGCCACACTGAGTGATGGATGGGGAGGTGTGCAGCTCCCCCTGCGCACGTATCTGGTGGAGCACATTGCTACATGCTCTGTGCCAAACTGGAGCAAGATTTATGTGACCTGGGCGTTGTGTTTAGCAAGAGGTCCTAGGAAGCTCTCATCTGCTTGCTGAGATTTAAAAATGCCCTTCTTGGGAAGGGAGCCAGGCTGGGTTTGCTGTTCCCAAATGCTTATGGTTGCTTTGCTTCTCTCTGCGCCGCAGCCATGGTCTCCTCCAGTGGCGGTGGATCCAGTGGATTCCTGGGAGGAGGGGTCCGTGGAGGCCTTGCCCTGGGAGCAGGGATGGGCAGCGGAGCGCTCGGCTTCTCCTCGGGGGGCTCCACCAAATCCTACACCGTCACCACAACCTCATCCACCAGAAGCTTCAGGAAGTAAAGGCAGGAACGGAACCCAGCGGTACCCACGACACGGGAGGAGGGAAAAACACAGAAAGAGAAGTTTGGTTGCCTTTCGTAGGACAAATTGGCTGCAAAATTTCTGCAGTGATGAATGAATTGGAATAAGATATACCTGACCCTGCTGCATCACACCTAAGGCTTGATCCTGCACTGTTGAACTCAGCGGGAGCCATCCCACTGAGGGCAGGTTCAAGCCTGTAGGGTGAAATTCCTCCAGGGAAGCAGGCAGGATAATGCTTTTGTTACTTGTATGCTTGGTACCCCTGCTCAGGGCTGGCTTTCACCCTTTGAAGGGCAAAGCAATCATTGTGGCAAGCTTTTCCACATTTCTGCTGTGGTTTTACAAAAGAGACCAGAAGATTATCTCCCTCTGAATATGATTTGGAAGACTTCATTCCCTTGGGCTGCTCAGAAAGTGGCAGCCCTGATTGAGATTTCAGTCTGGGGTTATTGTCTTAAAATATGCCAGGAAGAAAAATGGTGAAACCGCTTTGGGTTTCTCCTTCTGTTCTTTAGAAATTGGATCAGAAGTGGAACTGGACAATTCTGGTCTGATTGAAGCTAATTTCTTACCGAAGGCAATGCAGACAGATCTCCTTTACAGGTTCTGTATAACAAAATAACTCACAAATTCACCCATTCTGTCTTCTAAACAGAAGCCCAAAGCCTAAAGGGTATGGAAACTGCTTAAAATCACAAGCAGCACACAGAAATGGGAGATAACACTCCCCATCATTGGGTGCCTCTGTTTACTACCCTATATTCCAGAACATTACTAGTGATATCCGGGGTCTCTCCTACCACTGGGGAAAAAGCGTGTTTTGTTGATGCTTCATTACAATAACTCCTTGTTCCTGCCAAAATGAGGCTTCAACCTAAACACGCCGGGGAAATATTTTGTTACTGTGGTAGGTAGGAAGAATTTTTCAATAAACAAGTCAAAGAAACTGCATGGAATTGTTGCATTGCATGCTCTGCCGTGTCCTAGCAGCGTTATCTCTGGTTGATGTTTTATACCTTTGTGGTCTGGGAGTTTGCCATCAGACCGTTAATAAAGTTGCCCTGCTGTGTGCTTCTTCAGTCCCAGCTGAGTTCCTCGTGTGTTGCTGCTCAGGAGCCCGGAGAACCATCCCAGTCCTCACCTCCCTCCAGGCTGTGTCCCTTGGAGCAGTGCCACGCTGTGGTCAGGATGAGGATTTGGGCTTTGCTGCCTGCAGTCTCACCCCTGGGTGAATTAATTCCCCTGCTTTGCATTGGGTTTTGGGCGTTGGGGTGATGGGGACTGGCTTTGTTCCCTCAGCTTGGCTCAGCCCAGCCCTCAGCATAACTGGAACCAGTTGGGACCGACCCCTTTCTGAGCACCATATGCTGAGCAGAGAGGAGCCAAACTTTGCTTGCAGGCAGCCGAAGCTCAGCAAAATGAATCTGCACGAGGACGGCTCCTTGCTGCTCCTTTTGGGGCAGCGCAGGTGAGCAGTGTGTGCAGATGTGGGGTGAACCCCCAGTGCTGAAGCTGTCATTCCGTGGGATGGAAATGGGACCAGGCGGAGATTCCACAGTCAATGAGAAAAGCTGTTTCCTGCAGCACCACGGTGGCTGTGAGACCATTAAAGCCTGGGAGATGCTGTGCCTGTGGCAAACCCAACCCCGTCATCCCAGCACCCTGCATGAGCGCAGTGCTCAGCCTGGATGTGTGGTTTTACAGCACACGTGGCACTAATGCAGGGAGGGGAGCACCCCGTGTGCCCAGCAGAGCCATGCTATCAGCCTGGCACACCCAGCTCACAGCTTTCATGTCACAGCCCAGGGAGTGAAGCCCAAAAAGAAATCCCCTGGAGTGAATGGAAACAAAGAGCTCAAAGAAAGGCCTTGCCCGGATGGATTTTTGGCAGGGGAGGCCGCTGCTTGCTGTCATTTACATGGCTCTGTGATGCCTAATTGGGAATGGAGACTGTTTCTCTGCTGTTGAATTGTGTGCAGTGATGACCTGGGAGTGGGGACGTGGAAGGTGTGGCTGCAGCTCTCCCACACTGCAGAACAATGCTCACTGCTGGGGAGAAAGGGATCTGCACCCTTCAGGTGCTCTGCAAGGCTATGGGGATGGATGCACCTCATGTTTTTGGCTCATCCCTTGGGTCTGGTCTGGGGCTGGTTGGAATTTATCCTCTACTTATTAAATTAGCACAAAGCCAGGTGTGTCCCTGAGCCTCCTGTTGCATCCAGGAGCTGTAATTCAGAAGCAGCTTTGCAGTGGGTGAGGCTTTTGCATTTCCAGAAGGAGGCAGGTGTGACCCAGCGCCCACTGCAGCACAGAGAAGGAATTTTTTGGCCTCCTGTTTTGCAGCAGTGATTAAGATGGATAATGAGCATCTGAGATGTGCGTCAGTCCTGAGCCAAGGGGGTTCCTGGGGGCTGAGAACTGGGAACTGAGAACGTGCCTGGTGCAGGTACTGGAGCAGCCCCAGCAGCTGCTATGGGTCCTGGAGGAGCTGTGAACTGAGGCTCAGAGGACACGGAGCACTGCAGGCTGTTGGGTTCTGCAAACAGAGGAGTCAGGGGGAAGATGGAGCCCAACAGAGAGCAGAAGAATTGCAGGGGGAATCCCTTCTTGGATGAGTGAGTCCTCTGACCCACAGAGGGGCGCTTCTTTGTTCACCCCCTGGGGAAGGGTGATACCAAGTTTCCCCTCCCAGCCTGCTGCCCCTGCCACTATTAGGCAGGGATACAACACAAGAACCCATCCATTTCTCTGCACACAGCTGTGTGATTAATTACAGCCTCCCACAGTACAGCTCAAAGCCCTTTGCTGCTCTTGCAACCAAACACCAATGCCTCTGCCCCTATGCCAGCACGTTAACAGCTGGGCAGGGTGCTCCATGCAAGTGGGTCTTATCTTAAATCTTAAAGACTTCCAGCTGATTTTGTGGTCAGTGGGGTTTGCTTTTTTCCCTGCCAACTGGAATACAATAAAATCTGGTTGCTTTCTGAACATAAAAGCAGTGAAATGTTTTTTTCCTTCTTCCTGCATTGCTGGTTTCTGTGCAGGTGTACAGCCAAGCTATCAGCTTCAGCCTCTTCTTCCTGCTTTCTGAGGGATAAAATGCATAATGTTTATGTGCATTTATAATATCTGAGTATACTTTATAATGTAATTCATCTGATTCTCTAAGCCAGTGCTCCTTTGAGTGCTTCTGCTCTGCTTGCTCTCAGCCCTTCTGTTTCTCCCCTCCTCTGGTTCTCCCTCTCCAGCAGCAGACACCAGGATGTGGCTGTGGATGTGTGTTGCTGTAACAACAGGACTGAGAGCTCTGGAGGTGTGTGCTGTCCCCAGTGTTTTACAAAGGAGGTAAGTTCTGTTATTCCCTATAGGGAAACTGAGGCAGAAGAGCAGTGAGGACTTGGGGGCAACAAGGACTGGGAGGAAGGCTTTGGGTGCTGGGGGTTTTCTGCAGCTCCCCTGCATTCAAGTTGCATTTGTTTTGTGTTTTGCATCAGTTTTTCAGCAGCTACAAAGGCCAAAACCCTGCCCTGAGCTTGACTGAGGTTGTCACCTTGTGTTTATTATGGGTTAGGCTGGGTCTGAGCTCTACCAGGCACAGAAGGGTGAGGTGGGAGCACATCTCCTGGGAAGATGGGGTGCACCAGGGGAGCCTAATTGGCTTAATGAGATTCTAAAGCCAATCTTCCACCTGGTGAAGATGAAAAGAAGTTCCCCAGACTCTGCTAGGGGGAAGGGGATGCTCTGTGCTCTGGCGCTGGACCACTTGCAGTACAGTGTGGGCTGAGAGCTGGTACCAGAGCAAAGGGAGGACAAATTGGCCCCAAACCACCCAGCAGCTCCTACCATCAGGATGCAAAGAGTTCCTGGGCAAGTTGGGGCAATCAGTGCTGTTCTCAGGGGATTTAGGCACTGATGGTGGTAATGAGAAGTTTCAGTTAGCTTTATGCAAACTGCGAGAGCATCTTTGCTTAGTCAGTGCCCTCTTAATGGTGTTTTGTTTTGGTTTCTTTTTTTTTCCTGGGAGGAAAATTATTTGGAGCTCCACCCGGCCTTAATGAAGACGTGTAACCCCATGAGTTGGCTCCTGCTCCATGCATGCAAGAAGAGAGCTGTGCTTTGGAGGGAGGTTTGTAAGCTCCTTGCATGCAGAATATTGGTAGATTGAGGGATATGGGAGACCACTGATGGGAGGGGTTTGTCAGGGGATATGGGGCTTGGAGCTGCCTGTCAGACCCCTCTAAGTGTTGACATTTGAGATCCTGAGGCAAAGACAAAACCAACCCTTCTTCTCCCCAAAAAGAAGCCACTGCGTAACTGAATTGCTATGTAGATTTATTGGAGATGCGAGGCCATAACTGGGATAAAAGCCATTGACAAGCATTGCTGACAAAATGTGAAGTCGTTAGAAATAAATCACTGCGTCCTCTCCCCTTCCCAGACCTCAAATAGGATAAATGTACTTAGACTAGCAGCTCAATTTATTAGGTACTGGTGAATTGGAAAGGTGATTGATGCTGATGCCATGTATTTAAGGCTGGATCTGGATCCCTTGAACATGACAGCAGAGGAGTTTTGTGACCTGTAGCCAGGCTTATTGATGGATCAGCCCCTGTCATTCCTGACAGTGGGCTCAGGCCCCGTGATCCTTTATTTAGGACGGTATTTATGGCATTAGATGAGCCGGACCATTACAAACCCTGAAGAAAAAGGATAAGTTTCCAAACAGGTAATGCAAATAAAAAGCAAACTACCTCCAAACAGCAACAGCCACTGAAATCCACCCTTTGGGATGTGAAATTGGTATGTGTAGGGAAACTAGGCAATTTTGGGTGAGTTCTGCTGATGCCAGGGGTGTATCAGTAAATCAGGACAGCTGATATAACTAGGTTATAGTAATAGGTTATATATGGGAGTTGCTAATGCAAGAGGGCTGAATGAAGCCCTAATTAGAAGCTCATGGGTGGCAGCTGTTCTGTCCTACACCTCACCCTAATCCTTCGATCTGTAGGAGCAGAAAGAGCAAGAACTAACACCAAGGGCCTCTTACATGAATTGCTCATAAGAAGGGGATTGTGAAGAGGATTTGGGGTTTGCTTCGAGAATTCCCTGGCAGAAACAGCAGATCTCTTTGACAGAAATACCCCTCTTTGCTTTTTGTATCCCTTTGCATGGAAAATAGGTGTGCAACATTGGGGAGCTGGGTGTGTGCGCTCCTGCACCAGCCAGGCTCTTGCTGTGTGTGGGCAGAAGGGTAGGCACTGTGCTTCGTTTCCAGCCTTGCCATTCATCTGCAGCTCTTTACATGGTCGACTTGCCCATGGACACAACCTTCACGTGGGTGCTCCCACTCCTAATGCATGAGCTTCCGTTGGCCAACCCAGCAAAGCCGGGTTCTGGGCTGTAGGCAAGACCTCCTTGGGAATGGCAGACAGCTGTGAAAGGCAAAGCTGAGTTTCAGCTTAGGGAATTGTTGGGAGAAAAGGCTGGAGATGCTCAGGATTGGAAAAAGTTTTATGCTCCGACTTACAGATGTTGATGGGGACGCCTCCTTCTGCACAGAGCCTGCAGAGGAAAGGTTGCACGTGGTTATGTGTGCTCGCATGCAGAGCCCTGTGAGCCTCAAATGTTTGCAGGCAGCAGGACAGCCTCTGTTTGCACCAGTGCAGGTGTGGTGGGACTGGTGGGAAGAGCTGACCTGCGAGGTGGATTTACCACAGGGCAGCTCTGAAAAGCACTGCCCAGTTGGTTTTCCCATTCTGGCACATGGATCTGAAGGGTCTTGTGTTCGTGTTGGCCACCCACCTGCTCTCCTCGCCCTCCAGCAGCTTCTTGTAGGTCGTGATCTCGACGTCCAGGGCCAGCTTGATGTTCATCAGCTCCTGGAACTCCCACAGCTGCCGGGCCAGGTCCTGCTTCGCCTTCTGCAGAGCTGCCTCCAGCTCGGTGAGTTTGCTCTTTGCATCCTTGATGGACATTTCCTTGCGCTGCTCAGCATCAGCCACGGCTGTTTCCAGTTTGCAGCACTGCAAAGATGTTGGTATTTTTAAATGTGATGCGTTTGGAACAGCACTTCTGCATCACTCTGATGGAACAGCACACCTGGTGGTACTCACCTGCTCCTTGGCACTCCTGACTTCTCCGCTCAGTTTCTTGACCATCCGTGCCAGCTCAGCCGCCTCTCTTTTCTTCTCTTGCAGACTATCAGCATTTCTGCCTGCAGTAACTTGCAGCTCCTTGAACTGCAAAAGCCCCAAAGATGTGGGTTTTGCGTCCCCAAAAGCATGTGCTTTGAGTTAAATCAGAGCAACTCTGGGTTTTCAGAGGAAAGATGCACCCACATCCTCCTTCTGGCTGCTTTTCTCACCTTGCCTTTACACCAGGCTTCAGTTTCTGCCCTGCTCCTGCAGGCAGTGTCCTCATAGTGAGCCTTGACGTTGGCAACAATGCCATCCAGGTTGGGATCCCAGCTGTTGTCCATCTGCACAACCACTGCCGTGTCTGAGATGTGGGCCCGCAGCTGGTGGCTCTCCTGGAGGTGACAGTGAGATGCTGGCACTGTGATCCCATCCAACCCCACTCGCACACTTGGTCCTCCCTTTGCAGTGACAGCAGGGGGGTGGATTGTTGGTCCCCCGTTCACCATAAGGGCTGACCATTGCCCCACATTACCCATTCTTCCCCTCTCCTTCAGGATAGACCTTCCAGATCTGCCTGAGAAATGCAGAGCTGAAGCAACAGGGAGCTGCTTACCTCCTCGTAGAGCACCCTGAGGAAGCCAAACTCTCCTTCCATCCTTCCCACCTTGGCCCCCAGCTCTGCTTTGTTTAAGAAAAAGCATTCCACGTCCTGGAGTGGCAGTGGGGAGAGAAGGAGGAAGTTGATTAGAGGAAGCTGATTAGTGAGAGCCGACTCGGGGCTGCCCTTGGGGTGGGGGACTTTGGGTGCAGGTAGTGTGGCTGCACGCCAGCTCCCGCTTGCACAACTGCTGCTGGTCTGAGTTCAAGCACACCTGAGCACCAGCTCCTGCTGGTACTTGTTCTGTGCGATGCTTTGGGGAGAGAAATCACTGCCTGCATGCACCCCAAAGACCTGGACACAGCAGGAGGGTTCAAATGGCCTTAGCTCACCTTCTTCAGGGCAATCAACTCCTTCTCAGTGCTGCTCCGCCGGCTGCGTTCATCCTCATATCTGTGTGGGAAAATGGGAAACTTCAAGCTCAGCACAATTACATCTTTGTTTGCGATTCTGCAGCCTTACTCCAAGAAATGGAACTCCTCCTATTTATTTTTTTTTCCCCTTTTCCCCAGATGATATTAAGGGATGTTTTGTTCTTGTTCCGTAGCCCATGGGAAAGCAGGCTTGCTTTCAGAGAGCAGCAGAACTGTTCTGATTTGACTTCTGCACCAGAGAGCAGAGGACCGCTTGGAATTGCTGTAAGTGTTAATTCCTTGTGTTAGGAAAGAGTGGGAGAATCTAGAGGAGATGCCTCCTCTGTTTGGTCCACCTCCATAAGCTGGGACATGGTTTTATGATCCTGTTCTTTGGGGACCGTTTATTATATCAAAATGTTCTCACTTACATTTTCTTATTGGTTTCCAAAGCCTCTTGGACTGCTTTCAGTTGTGTTTCTAACCGGGCTCTGTTGCACCCCAGTGCTTCCAACTGCTTCTTCAAGTTCCCAATACAAGCCTCCAACATGGGCACGATGGTGTTCCTGCCATGTTTCTGACCCTTCAGAAAGCTCCACTTGGTCTCCAGCACCTCGTTCTGCTGCTCCAGTAATCGCACCTGAATCCCAGAGAGCAAAATAGGAAATGAGATGAGGGTTAAGTGGCTGTGAGAGGTGATGTCCATGCAACAGCCATAAAGTGCACCCCTTAGTACACCTGAATACAGTGTTTCCTGCTCCACTGTTCTTTTGTGCATATGGTTTTTGTGGGTAAGCCTTGTGGAAATGCATAAAACCCGTAACACGTCTAGAAAAGAACACCTTGGTGCTCAACTGACATTCTGAAGTTGTCCTCAGTGTCTAAAACAGAGCTGTATTTCCAGGATTTCTCGCCCTTTCCATGCTAGACCTCCCTGGGACTGGAGCTGTGGGGGGGTTTCTCTGCTCACCTTCTCGATGAAAGAAGCAAATTTGTTGTTGAGGGTCTTGATCTGCTCCTTCTCTTGGTACTTCATGGTCTGCACGTTGGGGTCGAGCTCCAGTTGGAGTGGTTGTAGCAGTTTCTCATTGACAGTGATGGGTACGATGGTGCACGGCCTGGAGGATCCACCAACCCTGTAGCCAAAGCCAGCACCTCTGCAGCCCAATCCTGCTCCAGCAGCACCTAAACCATATCCACATCTCATAGGAGGACACCTTCCTACAGCTATTCTGGGCCTGGAGGATGCCACACCGCTGAGGCTCCTGGTGCTGAAGGAACCCAACCCGCGCTGGCGACACAAGACTCTACCAAAGCTTTGCCCATTCCTGGAGAGAGCAACAGAGGATGAGCTGAAATTGCCAACACGGCCAACATTGGTGCCATAGGAGCAGGACATGGCTGCTGGTGGGGAGGGCTAGGTGCAGGTGGTGTGCTGGGCCCCAGTGCAGTTCCCTCTGCCTCCAGTGCAGCACCTTCTTCCTTTTATTTGTGGTGAAAACGGGGCGAGGCTGCATGAAACTTCCACAAGATGTTTATGATGCAGAGTAGGAGCTGCTTAGCATACGCTGTGCTCACCAATGGAGAAAGCAGATTTGCCCCATACCGCAATTGAAGACTGCTGTTAATTCAATGGGGTCATCCTGAAGTCTTGTGTAATCACAGTGAAAACCAGGACTTGTGCTAGTGCTCCTTGTTTTCAGGAATGTGAAAGCTTTTGCCTTGTTATAGGTTGGATGAAGATGTCAAGTTCTCACTCATCCAAGTGCTTCCCTAGCTTTATGTTCTGCTGCTACCTCAGCTTGTGAGTAAGAGCTCTGAAGGAGAATGCAGCTGTATATTAGGAACTATTTCTTCTCTGACAGAGTGGTGATGCATTGGCACAGGCTGCCCAGGGAGGTGGTGGTGTCACCATCCCTGGAGGGGTTCAAGAACCATGGAGATGTGACACTTGGGGACATGGTCAATGGGCATGGTGGGATGGGTTGGGGTTGCACTGGGAGATCTCGGAGGTCTTTTCCAACCTGAACGAGTCTGTGATACAACCAGATGTTTAATAAATGATATCAGTAATAAATGTGAATTCATTGAGAGTTAGCAAACAAAGCCTTGAGTTCAGGTTAGTGATAGATGACCGCATTTTTGTTGCCTTTCCATAGGCAAAGCCAACATCTTTGAATGCCTGGCAAATGTCATTGGGACCAGGTGTGTTTGTCAAGGAGGTTTTTCTGCAGATTCCTGGTGAGTGTTTTCCATTGTAACTTATTTTGAGGGCTGTTAGTTGAAATAGAGACCTGCGTTTGGAACACGATGGCTGTTGTGGATGCTCCAAATCGGCCAGATCCTCAGAAAAAAATGCTGTCTCCTTGTCCCTAAGCTCTAGGGCTCCTTCCTTGCTTGGGGCTCACTCCTTTGCGTCCCACATTGGGTGAGTGCCGTCATTGCAGCATCGAGGCTTCATTCCTCCCACCTCTGCTATTCACATGTGTGTGCGTCCATGGCTTGGAGAGATGGGAATAGCGTTGGAGCCCGCGTCACCGTGTGGGAGGGCAGCATGCTTTCTAGGGGCAGGGTGGAAGTTCCAAGCTAATGGCTGGGTTTTGTTTACTGCATTTTTCCCCTTCCTTGTTCAGTGGTTGATTGCAAGCCCAAATTAGTAGCCTCACTGGACTCCTCGGCTCCAGGGCCCTCAAAGACTTTCCAGGGATGGTGCATGAGAGGATGGAGCAAATCTGGTGATTCCACAGTGTCCTTCATCCTCCTGTCAGGTCACCTTGCTCCAGTTTGGGCTCTGGTTCCATTTCATGGCTCTGTGTGTGCATCTCTTCCCTTGGTATCTTCTAAATGCCATTTTTTCCTTCTCCTTTTGGGAAACACTTTCTCATGTTAGTGAGGCAAGTAACACTGAAGGCGGCTGTACAGGGGAAGGGTTGTAAGAGGTAGGTGGCCACACAGGGTACCCATCCCAAAAGGAGAGGGGTCCCTGAATGAAGCTTCAGGTCCTCTGGCTCAATGGGACAAAGGAGCTGAGCATGATGTTGGACTCCAAGAAGACCCACCAAGATGTTTTGAGCTAGATCAGTTAAACCAAGCAGTGCTAGTTGGCTTGAGCAGGATTGGAGTGAGATGCTTGGGTGAGTGGTGAAAGTGGAAGAAGTGTGTGTGGGGGTGAACATGCGGTGGCCCCCCCCCTTTTTTTTTTGTGAGGTTATAGAGGATGCACCTTTGATATTGGAGCTCTTTCTGCCACTGTGCAGTGGTACAAGCAGCATCTGGAGTGATGATGCTTTTGCCCCCGGTGCCTCCTGTGGTTACAATTAGAGAGGTGGTGGCTGTAAAGGGAGCTGATGGGCTTGGATGCATTGTTGATTTCCCCCTTGTAAACCTCCTGCAGGCTGGACCAGCACCCACAGAGCGTTTTGCTCCTTACTTTGGATTATCAGCAAGTGCAAGAGTTGAGCAGCTGATGTGTATTTCATCAGTCTGTGGATGTCCCTGTGCATTGCAGGGGGGTTGGGCTGGAAGGCCTTTAAAGGTCCCTTCCAACTCAAATGATTCTATGATCAAAACAGACTTAATTGCTCCCTTTCTCTCGTGGAGGAGTTGGAAATCCACAGCCTGGGAATTACCATTGGCACATTACTGTCCTTGAGTCATCCTTCCCTGGGCTTTGGTGTTTTCATGTTCTCCAGTTGTCTCTGAATCACCCAATTCAGCTCCGTAATTTTGGTTTTTTATGTTACACAAGCTGTGTTTGCCAGCAGCTTCTCTCAGTTCCTCATACTCTGGAGAGAGAAAACACAATGAAAATAAATACCAGAGTGAGGAGACGTCAGTGATGAGAACTGCTGCGTGGTGCTGGGGTTGCAGCCTCCAATCTCAAGCTGTAAGACCGAGATCTTTATCACTGGGGTCACAGCTGACTCATTTACACCATAGCAGCTCTGTGTGTGAAGGTGTTAGCAGAGGATGTACCAAACAGCACGTGGCTGAGACAACAGATCTTTAAAGAGCATCTTCAGCCCAACTTGGGAAGTCTGAAGAAGCAGAAGTGGGGCATAAATCCTTTTGTGAATGTCCCTTGTTGTAGGACTCTGTCAGCCCAGCTTCTTTTAGCGGCGTCCAAAAGCTTTGGATGTCCAAAAGCTTTGGATGACAGCAGTGCTGTCACCCATCTCCAGGCTTTGGTTTCATGGCTGTCTGGATCCGAATGATTCCCTGGGGGCAGCAGCAAGGTGAGCAGTTGTCCTTTTCTATGGCACTGACGTCAAGTAGAAACGGATTCCTTAGGATCTTGCCCATGCAATGCAACAGTAGTGCCTTTGAAATGTGGAGAACTGGTCTGATGTATGCATGGAATACCAAAAATCTTCCTGATCTTAAGTGATGGGCTGTAAGAGCTGAACTCTGTGGGCCTCCCCAAGAGGCATGGGTTGGAGGAAAAGTAAAAGAAGTGGTTACTCTGCATATGGGCTCCTCTGGAGGCTGACTATGGGTGAGGGACTCCACCTTGGCTTCCAGCTTGGCTTTGCCCATGGAGACACTATCCATGTCCCCAAGCACGTCAGAAGGGTTTATGCAATGAAGGAGCATTCTGCTTAATGCCACATGCAATAGGATTACAGCTCCCAGCGCTGCTCCTTTCAAGGACATGAGTTTTACTGTGTTATTAAATGGATTTCCTCTCTCATCCTCTTAGGCACAAGAGGAACGTTGCTGGGCAGAGCAGAGAAGGGTCTGATCAGCTGGGGTACACAAATGTCCCAGAGGGCCACGTTGAGCTACAAACTGACTGACTGACTGAAGGTGGGATTCAACTCCTTTAATTAAATCTTCCCAAAAGTTGGCCTGTAGGTCCCTCTAGAGTCTCTGGAGAGTGAGATGCATTCTCACCGCTGTCCCTCCATCAACGTTCCCTGCTGTTCCTACCAAAAGCCCTACAGAAGTGTTTGAGTTGGTCTGAAAAGCCCTCAGCTCTTGGAGCAGAACACACTCCTTCCCTGCACACCTTTGCCTGTTAATTTCCTCTCCATGCCTGCAAGAGGAAGAAAAAACATAGTTTTACTCCTTTTTATTCAACCTATGCATGAATTTGATCTCTTCCTCTTGCCTCACCTCCAAATGCCCAATGCCAACATGGAGACAGATGCCAACACAAGCTGGACATCGCTGGTGACATTGCATCTTGTGCAGCTCTGCCAACTTAAAATGAACCAGATCCATTCCAGCTCTAGTTTTGGAGCTTTCATCTTTTTTTTTTTTTCTTTCTTTCTTTTTTAAACTTCCTTTTTCCTGTAGTCTTCCATGATACCTTGCATATTGCTCAGTTCTGTTGCCAGCTTGGATCTTTCCCCTCCCAGAACATCCTGCTGCCTCTTCCAGTTGGCAATAGAAGTTCCCAACATTAGCTCAGCGTTGCTGTTGTAACACTTCTGCTCCTGCAGAAAGCCCCATGTGGTCCCTCCAGCCCCTCATTACTCTGCTCCAGCAGTTGGAGCTGAAATTCAGAGAGTAAAGATTTGTTACTGGTGATACAGAAGGGAACAACTACAGTCCCAGAAGCGGCAAATTGAGGGATGCAATTAGTATTGTTCAGGACAGTAGTGGGTGAATGGAGAAAGCAGACACCCAAAGTGTGTCAACTGACATCTTCTTATGAGAAGGCTGTTCTGAAAAATGTCTCTGCTGTTACTGTATGAAAAGCCCTAAGTTACTCATTACAGAGGTGGGATAAAGGAGGGATAATTCTGTTTCAGTTTAGGATTCAAGGGATGTAAAAATGAGGCTTAGAGAACCAACTTCTCTGCAGGTAGCAGCAAAACTGGGTCCATCTGCAGCCTGAGCTTCTTGATGGGGATCTGGGCAATGGGTGTGCAGACCCTGAGGAGTCCACCAACCCCACAGCCAAATCCAGAGACTCCAGCCAACCCCATGCCAGAGGGATCATGGCTATATCTCTGCATTGCCATCCAGGCTCATGCTGCTGACACATCCCAGCCCTGGGCACCCTCTACCACCAGCTCCATGGCACAAGAATCAGTGGTGGATCTCCTCCCGCTCCTGGGGATCCCACAAGAGCAGGAGATGAAACTCCTCCTGCTTTAGGTGAGGTTGGCAAGCCATCGTGGCTGCCTTGAAGGGGAACAAAGGTGGAGGGAGGAGTAGGCAATGCACGTGAGATGGCCTCGTTGGAAACTGTGGGATGAGAAGCAGAGCTTTCACCCTCTTTTCTCCCAGAAAAATGGGCTTTTGCTGCACAACCATCCCCAAATGATCATTTTAAACCACATTTGTGAGCTTGGGGTATTTGGTAATATCCCACTCGTCTCCTTTGCTGAAGAGAAACTTGAGCTGCTTTTAAGCACACATCTATCGTTGGGTTCTGGGCTGTGTTTCTAATTTGAATGGGAGGGAATCCTTGGCCCCATAACAACTGCATTTGCAAACCTCCCTTTTTTTATAATGAGCATGAAAGAGAAAAGCAGAACCAATCATTTGATGTTTGCAGGGCACCAGGCTGTAGAAAGTAGCATTGCTCTGTTTAATGTGTGTAAATAGAAGAATCCACATTAAACTTCTTTGCCTCTCTCCCTCTTCCATACAAAGGTTGGGGGGAGCTAAGAACAATGGCACTGAACTAGGGATGGTTTCCTTGTGTTTTTAACCCCGCTGATGTTACTGCCTCCAGTTTGACTGGTGGGGTGGGGGCTTACAGCCAGGATTCACCCCCATTCAGCTCCCTGGAAACTGAGGATTTGGGGTTTCCTGCTGAAGCTAATGGAGAAAGAGATGTACCCTGTCCTAAAACATCTTCATCCCTCCTGCTGGTGAAGGTCACAGAGGTGTCAGACCATGATCTCCCTCCCCAGAAAGGCAGAGCAGAGGGTGCTGTGCCCTTCTTTTCAGTTGCTCCTCACTCTCCTCTCTTGTTTTTCTGGTTCCACACTAACGATTTAAGCTCCTTACTTACTCAAATCCATTACGCAGTGCGTCCCCCGGGGGTATGGTAGCAGACACTGAGGCTTGACAGAAGTTTTTCCAAAGTACATAGAGTGGATGAGAAGGAGCAGCTCCTCCTAAAGAGTTAATGAGCTGAGCCGAAACCTTCAGAGACTTTCCATGGGGTGGAAATTACCTCCTGGCTTCCAGCAGCGCTGGAACCCAACCATCAGGAGTAAGGGGTGCTATTATTTCAGAGAGAGAAAGCAGCACTTAAGCGCACACTTAAAATTAATCCTCGTTTTTTTCGGCAGATTTTCTCTCCTGGAGAGGAACCCACATCAGTAAGAAGTGGTCAGTGTGCTCCTGGTTTAAAAAAGCAGTAGAAATAATGGTAATAATAATAAGAAAAGGCAGATGCCATGCAAGGTGTAGAGTGCTGCTATTTATACAGCAGCTGGAGAATGCCAGGTCAGGTTAGTCCTTGCTGAGGTCTCACGGTTCTGGGTTGCCTTGGGTCTTAAACTCTTCCCACGTGGCCTTCAGCATCAGTGATGGCTCATTGATAGGGATGTTTGGATAGGAGGAGCAGTGTTCAATTGCAAAGAAATCTGGAGAAGTAGTATGCTCCTTACCCAGCCCTACTCACTCAGCTCCTGAACTCTATCAGGGATTCAGAAGTGAATGTCTGACATGGAGAGCAGTCCTGATCCCACTCGACAGATAATGACAACTATGCCAGCATGGATGGGTGAAATGAGCCTCACCTTGCTAATGAAGGAGGCAAATCTGCTGGTGAGGGCTTTGATCTGATCCTTTTTCTCCTAATGCACTCACTGCACTGGGGCTGATCTCCAAGTTAATATTGACCAGGAGGTTTGGGTTGACCACAATCCCTTGAATCCCTCCAGGGCCACATCTTCTTCCAAACCCAAGCCCTCCATCACACCCACTATGGCTGCACCCTGACCTGGCAGAGCAGTGCCCTCTGCTCCTGGAAATCCTCTTGCTTCCCTCTGGGCTGGGAAGGCTCCTGCTGCCAAACCCACTGCAGATCCATCCCACACTTCCTCCATTGCTGTGGGACATGGAGAAGGAGCTGAAGGTGCTTTGGGGAATGGGCGCAGTGGTGGAAAGAGCACCAAACCCCTCAGAGGTCCTGACGTGTGGCTAGCTAACTTCAGTGTGGCTGCAGAGGGATGAGATGGGAGATGGACAAAGATCTCCAGGTTTGGCCCTGGAGTGACCCCTGCCTTAAATCCTTCTGTGTTCTGGGCTTGTGCAGAGGGCTGGGTGGTGGAATCATAGACTCATTAAGGCTGGAAAAGACCTCTAAGATCAGCAAGTCCAACCATCAAGCCATCACCACGGTGCCCACTAACTCATGCAGCTCAGTGCCACATGAAGTGTATCAGCTCTCAGTGCTGCACCTGGACACACTTCCAGCCCATTAATCACCCAGCCCTCTGGTGCTCCATGTTGGCCACCTCCAGGCTCATAAAATTAACCAGCCTGTATTTTTCAGGGTGCTGATCTCTTCTGGGAAAATGTATATCTCTACGTCTGATTGTTCCCTTTGGGCTTGCTTTTAGCTTGGTGTCAGTGCCCGTTTAGTTTAAAGCAGATGGAACTGAAGCTGCCGCAAGGGGAGTGGTGGAGATGTGGAAAATGCCAATTTGATGGCTTTGCTAAGGGAAACCTGGCTTTTCTTCCAGGAGCAACATGTGGTCGAGGCAAGGGGCAGCTGGAGGTCATGGTGTGCTCCTCTGCTTTGCAAGCATGAGTTCTTGTGATGAAGGGGATAGTCTGGGAGGCACTTCTGCCCTTCTGCTTGCTACAGGGGAAGCCTGGGTGCTTTGCTTGGCCATAATGCTGGATGCTGAGGTATCTACAGAGAGAAAGCATGCTGGCTGTAGAAATGCAGCTATCAGGTGCCTGTTTGCTACTGGATAGCGTTTGCATGGCCTCCAGCAAGCCAAATTCTGTTCTGCGTGGAAGTGGAAATCATGTCCAGAGATGCCAAAGATGGAAGGGTAGGTGTTGAAGAATGGGCCATTTCCTTATGGTAGTGCACTGTTGTGCTCAGATCTGGAGGATTAATGAGAAGTTGGGCTTTTTTATCTCTTTCTCTAGGCCAGGAGTTGATCAGGGAGTCACGTTTGCCTCCAGCACTTCGCTTACCCAGCATAGCTGGGTCACACTGGACATGGCTCTTCCCTAAAAGGATGAGTCTGGGGCTTTGATGAGTTTTTGCAGTTTCTAATTATGGTGGTACCAATGCCAGCATTTTATCAACCCCTGCAGCTATTGCACGTACAGAACACATGGGCTGAACTTCTTGGGAAAACTGAATTATGTCCCTGCATGAGTCATCACACAAAACCTTGAAAAATTACAGGGGTTTGGGGGTGATCAAGCTGGCATGACACTGCTGAGATGCCACGACATAAATTAGGAGAGAGGGATGTTTTCTCTGGTGTGTGCAGGCAAGAGATGGAAATTTCCCTTTCCCTTGGAGTTTGATGCCAAAAAATCTTGCTGGACAAATGGGAACGGGACGCCCCCACTCCTTGTTCCTGTTGGGTGTAAGTGACAGCCATGGAAGGAGAGGTCTCAACTGTTATGTGTGTGACTTGTGTTCACCTTCTGCTAAAGAGATGATAATGCCACCATGGCCATGTAAAGTCATTGAAATTAAAAGGAAAATGCAACAGAATGAATTTCACATGCCTTTTATTAGACAAACGCTGGGATGTGAGGCTTTTGGAGCATCTAAGAACAAACAGGAGCAAGGCATTTACATAAATAAGGGCAGACAACTTGGAATTCCAAACTTTCTGCAAGTAACAGGGTGAGGACTGCACACAACATGAGGGACAGAGCGGCACATGGCTGTTGGACCTCAGTAGCACCTCTTGGTTGAAGAGCTGCTGATGTACTGCATGCTGGAGCTGCTTCCACCGACCACACATGACCCTGCCATGCCTTGTCCGCTCCCAGAGCTGAAGCCCATTCCTCCAGCACAGAGCCCAGCTCCAGCCCCACTGCTGCCTCTGAAGCCCTGGCAGCTCCCGCTTCCATATCCCGATCCTACAGAGGTTCTGGTCACAGCTGCAAGAGAAGAACACACTCATCAGAGGCACCCACAAACAGATGGACAGAGAGGCTGGCAGACAGATGGAAAAGTCACAAAACTATCTTTGGAGGGTACTTACAGATGTTCACTGCACCAGCACCTTCTCCAGAGAGCCTGGAATTGAGCAGAAGACAGTATGCATTTAAGGGGAGGCCATGAACAAGAGCTGCTTGAAAAGCCGACAGAACATCTGTAAAATATTGCTGGGGGAAGATGCAGAGTTTGCAACTGCACAGCTTGGCTTCACCCACCTGCACTCCTCGCCCTCCAGCAGCTTCCTGTAGGTCGCAATCTCGATGTCCAGGGCCAGCTTGACGTTCATCAGCTCCTGGTACTCGCGCAGCTGCCGGGCCAGGTCTGCCTTTGCCTGCTGCAGGGCTGCCTCCAGCTCAGCCAGTTTGTCCCTGGCATCCTTCAGGGCGATCTCCCCGCGCTGCTCAGCGTCTGCAATGGCTGTCTGCAAGCTGGCACACTGGGGAGGAAAAACAGTGTCTGAATTCCCCATCTAGAGCATAGAGCAGTTCACTGCACCCTACAGTCGTGATGCGTGGCTATAGGTGCAGAAGGCTTTGAATTAACTGATTTAGGATCCAGCAGAACTCACTGAGGTGCATTTATAGTTATTTGCTGGACTTTATTGAGTCTTTGCGTTAGAACCGTACCTGTTTCTTCACGCTGTCAATCTCAGCCCGCAGCCGCTGGACGTGCCGGTTGAGCTCAGAGATCTCCTGCTTGGTGCTGCGGAGGTCATCCCCGTGCCTGCCTGCAGTAGCCTGCAGCTCTTCGTACTGCCAGGGAGAGGAACAGAGGTCAGGGCAGAATCCAGCATTGTAAAGTGAAGCAGTCTGTGAGTATCATATCATGGAACCATGGGATGATTGGGTTGGAAGGCTCCTTAAAGATTACACAGAACCATGTAATCACAGCATGGCTTAAGTGTCATTACAACCCCCCAAGCCCCACCCCTGCTCTGGGCTGCTCCCTCCTCTCCATCAGACCAGGGCCCCATTCATGTCCTTGAGCACCCCCAGTCATGGGGCATCCACACTTCTCAGGGCAGCAGTGCCAGGGTCTTACCACCTTTTGAGTAAAGAATTTTCTCCCTACACCTCACCTCACTTTCCCCCTTTTATCTTAAACCCATTTCCCCTTGTCCTATCACTACCAGATAAAGTAGTATTTCTGCTCAGAGGTGTGTGTCTCTTTTCAATCCCGAACCAGCACTTAAGAGCTTTATGGGTTTATTAAATCTAAAGGCATCCTCTGCTGTAAAAGTCCCAATAGGACCTACCCTTGGGGAGCTGGGAAAGGGAGCATGGTTTGGCCTTTGCAGAACCCATCCTGGGCACTCACCCTGGACTGGTACCAGGACTCAGCCTCCTCCCGGCTGCGCTTGGCGATGTCCTCATATTGTGCCTTCACCTCAGCAATGATGCTGTCCATGTCCAGGCTGCGGTTGTTGTCCATGGTCAGGATGACGGAGGTGTCGGCGATCTGGCTCTGCAGCTGAGACAGCTCCTGACAAAGCAGTGGGGTTTGGGTGAGTCGCTAGGGGTCACGTCTCTTGCTCCAGGCCCCAGTGGAAGACAGAGCTGTGTTTGTAAAGTGATTTTTTTCTGCAGATCTTCCAGGAGGGGTGAATACAGCAGGTGAAATGGAAGAAGTGTGGAGGTACGTAGTGCAACAGAGTGGAAAATAATCCATCCTGAGCTACTGAGGTGGGAAAAGGAAGCAAAGATGTTAGAAAATGGGCAGGATATGAGGGTCCTGGGAAGGTGCTTACTGCTTCATAGAGGGCTCTGAGGAAGTCTATCTCCTCCAGGAGGGCATCCAGCCTGGCTTGCAGCTCTGTCTTGGTCATATAGGTAGAATCCACCTCCTAGGGGAAGAAGCACAGCACAGGAATGAAGCTGCTTCCAGAGGAGAAGCTGCAGTGTTTCTTGCAGCAGCTGTGCAGCAGCAGGAGGTGCAGCATGCATGCACCCACCTTCTTCAGAATCACAAACTCATTCTCAGCAGCTGTGCGCTTGTTGATCTCCTCTTCATATCTGTGGGATGGAAATGGATGGTTGCTATGGGCTTATGCAGAAGTTTTGTAAGTGTTTGTAGGACCTGATTCAACTTTCTTTAGAGGAACAGCTTGGTACCTTGGTCTCCTGGCCCTATAGCTTTCTGCCTCTGAGTTTCAGCCATGGGGTTGTGTATGTCACATATGCAAACTTAATCCTGGGCATTATTAAGAGCTTTATGTCAGGAAAATAATACGACAAAAAAGGCCTTTTTTCCTTGTCTGACTGCACAGGTGCAATGGAGCACTGCCCACCCTGCTCACCAAGCAGACCCCAAACAAAGACTTACTTGCTCTTGAAGTCCTCAGCCAGGCTCTGCACCTTGCTCAGCTCCCCACCTATGTTCTCCTTGTCCGCCAGCAAGCTGCTCAGTTGCCTCCTGAGGTTGTTGATGTAAGCCTCGAAGAGGGGCTCAATGTTGTTTCTGACTGTTTTGTGCCCCTGCTCCTGCAGAAGGGCCCACTTGGTCTCCAGGACTTTGTTTTCTTGCTCAAGGAACCGGACCTGGAAGGAGAAAGCAGCTACTTCAGAAGTAGTGACTTTAGGATGGTTTTCCCTAGCTCTGCTTCCCTACATCCCAAAGCACCATTTCCCCTCTGCTGCTTTCACTGTGTGGGATGAATTAATGGTTTCAAACCAAACAACCTGCAGGTTTTATTCCCTGGCTGCTGCTGATAGAAATAGCTTTGCATCAAAAGCAGCATGGCTCACAGAGATGCAGTTTGCCTTGCTTTGTGCTTTTCCACTGAAGAATCAGCATGGCACAGCCAAGAAATCTCATGGCTCACCTTGTCGATGAAGGAGGCAAATTTGTTGTTGAGGGTTTGGATCTGCTCCTTCTCCTCCTTACGGATGCTCTGGATGCTGGGGTCGATCGCCAGGTTGAGGGGCTTCAGAAGGCTTTGGTTGACGGAGACCTCCTGGATGCCCCCAGTGGGGACAGCGGGGAATCCAGGGCCTCCCATGCCCCCACCAAATCCAAAAGCACCACCAAACCCACAGGAGATCCCAGTGCCAGCACCAAACCCTGCAGGTCCATAGAATCCACTGCCTCTTCCAGCCATAGAGATCCTCTTGCATCCGCCAACGCTGTAGAGGCTTCTGCTTCCAAAACCTCCTCCAAATCCTCCATACCCTGCAGCAGTGCTGCAGCTGCCACCTTGAGCCACGGAACGTGAGACGAACCCGGTGCTGCAGGCACTCGGGATGAAGGCAGATGCAGCACTGAAGCCAGTCCGGCCCTGGCTCCTCACGGTGCACTGCCGAGACATCACAGCCGACGTGAGAGGTTGGAAGAGCAGAGCAGTGAGGATGAGGAGGAGTGCAGCGAGGTGAGGTTGTGCTCCCTGGGCTGAGGTTGGCCCTTTTATCCCCTTACGAGTTGGGGATGGGTTTGGTGTGCTGCTCACCAGACTGATTAACTGGGCTCGGCATGCCTCACCGCGATGCCAATCACCCACAAAGTTGCAGCTGTTGCGTTTTTTGGGACAGTCATGGTCTGGCTGTTGAAATACCTGCAAAAACACCAAAGGCTGCTCACAGCCACCCCTTCCCCACTCCTTTCTGCAGTGCATTGTCCGTGTTGGGTAAGCACTCGCTCATCTCTATTTCATGGGTGAATCAGTCCCTTCCTTGCGTAAAAGCGCATTTTTTCACTCTGCAGCACTCTGCGGTTTGGGAAATCTCTGATTGTGGGTCTATGTTTTCCTTCTGAGATTCTGAGTAAAGCCATCAGCATCAGCACATCGGGCCTCAACTTGTTGGGTGTTCTGGGCTTTTCTTCTCATGTCCGAATGTGATATTTAACTTGAGATGATAGGAAAAAGGAAGAAAGAGGTGATGGTCAAAGCCAACGTGGCAATGGGCACTGATGGAGGTCTCGGGTCATCAGCTATTGGGAACCATTTGGGGAATGGGAAGGACATGGAAGTTGCTTAGTGAAAAATACCTTCAGGCCTTTTCTTTCTGTGAAATGAGTCTGCAAATCATCCTGATTCAGACTGACAACAAATGATGAAATATCACGGCGTGAGCTGGGAGGGAGCTCTGGCTGTCAGTGATGGCATAGCCTGAGCTGGCGATTCCGCACGGCTTCACCTCACAGATATTGAGCCATTCCCTAACTGACGGCCAACCGTGCCCTCACCCAGCTTGTTCCCAGGCTCTCCTCCCCACGTCTCTTCTCTTCCCCTTTCGATAACTCTTAGTCACCAGGAAATTGAGTGCTGGGGATCTGCTCCTGTGGCATTGTTCTCAGCCAACTCCCTCCACTCCAATTCGTCAGAGTTCCCAGGAAATGCCCATAATGCACTTTTTCAGTGATCCACGCTGTCCTGACTAGCCCTCTCTGCCCTGCACTGTAGCACTGTGTGCATGGGAACCTGTCCTGGAGGTGCTCCAAGGCCACTCCTGGTGTCTACTCTGTGTGCCCAGCAATTTCCAGGGCCAAGTGCTTTTGGCCAGAAAATCCCCAAGGATGATTTGCAGATGCCCATCATTTCTGTCTTTCAGTCATACTCTTCCGTTCTTCCGTTCTTCTTCTCCATTTCCCCTTCTTTTTCCCTTATTTTCCCCCTTTTCCCTTTCTTCCCGTTTCCGCTTCTCCCTTTTTTTTCTTCCTTTTTCCCCCTTTTCCTCTTATTTTTCCCCATTTTCTCTTTCTTTTTCTACCACTTCCCCTTCTTTTTTTCTCCCTTCCCCTTTTTTCTTCCCTCTTCTCCCCTTCTTTCTCCCTTCCTTTCCCTTTCTTTTTTCCTCTTTTTCTTCTCCTTCCTCTCCTTTTCCTATTCTTTTCACCCTTTTCCCCCTTCTTTCCCTCCCTCTCACCTTCTTTCTCCCTTCTTCCCCCTTTCCCCTTTTCTTCCTTCTTTTCCCCTTCTTTTTCCTCCTTCTCATCTTTCTCTTCTTTTCTCCTTCTTTCCCCTCTCCTCCCCCCCCTTTCCCCTCCTTTTCCCCTTCTCTTTCCCCTTTCCCCCTTCCTCTCCTCCCCTTCGTCCCCCTCTGTTCTCTCCTTTCTCTCCTAGTATTTCCCTCACACATCCTGCAAGGAAGATAATATAACTGTCCTGGCAGTGTTTTGTCACCTGTGAGCTACAGCATGCTTCAAGACAGCTCATCGCTCAAAGAAGAGCTTTGGTACCCAATCCTAAGGCACTGGTCTCGACCGTCTGCAGAACTCCATCACAGACAGCACCCAGTGACGGGTGTTTGGAGGCACAGTTCCCTTCACACATTGCAAATTCGAGTCTCCGGGCTGTGCCAGTGTTAATGAGGGCTGTCCTGCAGGAGAGCATCCCCAGTTTGTCTCTACATCTGTGTTTGTGCATGGAGACAAGACCCTGCTCTACAGCAGGACAGCTGCACATTGTGCAATGGGAAACTTCGCTTCATTCTTGCTATCTTGTTAAAAAGTGATGCCTGGGGAGAAGAAATTCTGACCTCAGCCTTTCCCATGCTCAGTGAAGAGCTTTGTAATCTCAATGCTATGACCAAGGTGTGATGCAATGGATGGCATCGCCTGGTGTGCCCGTGGCTACGTGTGCTGCTGCGTCCTGGTGGCTGGGGATTGCAACCCACAGCACTGGGTGGGATGGTGGGTGGGGGGTCCCAGGAGCCCTCAGAAAGGAAAGGTGAAGAAGGAGGAGCACAGAGATGTAGCAGAGCTGTAACCCTGCTGGCAACTCACTGCAGGAGAGATTCCGTATGGGATGTGGAGAGGAGCAGGAGGAGTTCAGAGCATCCCAGAAAAGCATGGGAAACTGCTGATTTTGAAGAAAAACCTGTGTTCTGCTACTCAGGGGCTGCCTTTTCTCCTCTATGTACCCATCTCTTTGAGTACTTTCCCAAGAGTATGGTTCTACCCATTTCCTGACCTTACATACAAAGGCAATGGGGACTTTTTTTTTTAATCCTGTATCTTTCCCACTCGTCTTCCAGCAACTGTCAGTACTTTGGAGCTTTCAGCCAGATAATGCTCTGCTTTCACTTCTCAATTAATTTCTCCCTATTAGTCACAGAACCACATCTAAAATTGCTGCACCTCCCCTGATTGTCCTCCACCTCCTCAAAACAAGATCTTGTCTCCGATGCATTCTAGGAACATGAAGAAACAGTGGATCTTGAAGACTTGCTATTTCTGACAGTTTCTTGGATAACTTTTTATAGCTGTTGGACGGGAGACAGCTCCCTTCAATGCAGCACATGGATGTGTGTGAATGGGTTTCCACCTCTTATAGTCATCTAGAGAGGGAATACCCCAAGCATAGCTCTGAGCAGGAGGGGAGTGTTCCCAGGTGTCTGCACTTACACTTACAGAATCACAGAGTCAGTAAGGTTGGAAAAGACCTCTAGGTTCATCAAGTCTAACAGTCAGTCCATCCCCACCATGCCCACTTGCAGAACCAATGAGATTGGACAAGACCTCTGAGACCATCCAGTCCAACCCCAACCTATCCCACCATGCCCACTGATATTCCCTCAGTGCCACATCTCCATGGCTTTTGAACACCTCCATGGATGGTGACTCCGACAGCCTGTTCCTGTGCCTGACAGCTCTTCTAGAAGAGGAATTTCTCCTAATACCCAAGAACTGAGGTGAGACAACTCACAGTAAATAGAGTTTCGATATGGGCTTATATCCTTGGACAGGTTGGGTGGTTGTGCTGACTCCCCAGCTAATTAGTTCCCTATTGTTCTAAGTTCATGCAGGTACATCACACGCCTGGCATAGCCCTTTGTGCCCCCCGGGAGCTGTTGTGCTGGCTGCAAGCTGCACACTAAATGAATCTCAGACCTTTTCCCTCGTGCTTTGCTCTTGCCTTGACGTGCCCTGCGTTTTGCTTCCGGGGGTTTTCCTTGCTCAGTGGGGAGAAGCAACACATTGCAACCCATGGCACCCTCCCCTTGCTGCTGCACCATGCCTTTATTTGACTGCTCATGGGGAGATTCAGGAGACATGAACAGGGAGCAAAAATCTGCACCTTGAACTGGGCAGGGCCCCATGAAAAGTGCTTGTTATCTGCATTTGCATTTGTTGTTCCATGCCTTTAATTAAAAGCTCCACGCAATAGAATAAATTACATATGCATTTTTATTAGACAAACACCAGAGAGTGAAGAGAGACAAACAGTCATGGGGCACATTTTATATACAAAATCTGGCTGGAAAAAAAACCAATAAAACAACAAAAAACCAAAAAGCTGAGCGGTAACAAGCGAGATGCAGGTTTAAAACAGAGGGATTCCCGTTCCACGGCGGAGCCCTGCATCTATGCAAGAGTGGAGGTTCCCAGTGAGGCTCCTGTGCCACAGGACATCGGGTTTAGGTGGCTCCTGTTCTGCTTCCCCTGATTATGCTTTGGTGAAGGACCCGTGTCGTGGTGTTTTCTGGTGAGGGAGGGAGAGGTTTAGCTCCTGTAACTTCTCCGGGAGGAGGAGGAGGAGAAGAACTTCACGCTGGAGCTGCTGCCCCCACCCAAGGCACTGCTTCCCCCGGGCCCACTGCAGCTGTAGTTGTTCCCCATGCTGCACATGCCACCCCCCATGCTGAGGTTGCTTCCTCCTCCGTATCCCGATCCTACAGTGGTTCTGGTCACGGCTGCAAAGAAATTGAAAAGTAATCAGGGTCCAGGCATCGGCTTCTCAGTGCAGAGGCATAAAAATGCTCAGGTGAGGTAATTTTGTAGATTTTAGAGACTTACAGATATTCACTGGGACACCGTCTCCAGCCAGCCTGTATGGGGAGAGAACAGCAATGTAAGAGGACAAGGATTTAGAAGGCAGCAGGGGAAAATACATGGCCTATTTTATAGGACTCCTGTAAATATTTGGTATAGTCCATGGATGCTCCTCACAATATCATTCTATCACCCAACCTCCCCCTGCCCCTGGGTACCCCAGTTGATACATGCATTTCATAAGGGAGCATCCCACCCCTGTTTTAAGATACCCCTCACCTCCTCCCTCATTTTATACCACTTCGTGCTCCAGGTCTTTGGACTCAGTGTAATGTGTCCATCTCCAGGAAGCATCACACAGGGAGAAGTGACATTTGCTGATATTTCTGCAGGGATTCTGCACCCACCTGCACTCCTCGCCCTCCAGCAGCTTCCTGTAGGTTGCGATCTCAATGTCCAGGGCCAGCTTGACGTTCATCAGCTCCTGGTACTCACGCAGCTGCCGGGCCAGGTCTGCCTTTGCCTGCTGCAGGGCATCCTCCAGCTCAGCCAGTTTGGCTTTGGCATCCTTCAGGGCGATCTCCCCGCGCTCCTCAGCATCCGCAATGGCTGCTTTCAGGTTTGCACACTAGGGGAGAGAAACCCTCAGTCACATCCCCCCACTTGGCTTGTTCCTTTTCTACCCTAAAATCACAAGGTCTTATTCCAGCAACACCAATTTAACCAATTTTAGTGACTTTTCTGTTTTTGACAGAAGGGTCCAGCTTAGCAGAACTTGCCTACATTGCCTCTGATATTTTCCTTCCTTCCTTCCAATCCTGGGGGTAAATAGGTTAAAAGCATGGATTTTCCTGCCTTGTACCTGTTTCTTCACGCTGTCAATCTCAGCCCGCAGCCGCTGGACGTGCCGGTTGAGCTCAGAGATCTCCTGCTTGGTGCTGCGGAGGTCATCCCCGTGCCTGCCTGCAGTAGCCTGCAGCTCTTCGTACTGCCAGGGAGAGGAACAGAGGTCAGGGCAGAATCCAGCATTGTAGAGTGAAGCAGTCTGTGAGTATCATATCATGGAACCATGGGCTGTTTGTGTTGGAAGACACCTTCAAGATCATGGAACCATAGGATTGTTGAGTTGGAAGGGACCTTCAAGATCACGGAACCATAGGATGGTTGGATTGGGAGGGTCCTTCAAGATCATAGAACCAAAGGATGATTGGGTTGGAAGAGTCCTTACAGCCCCCCAGCCTCAGTACCTGCCCTGGCCTGGTCCCACTCCTCCATCAACTGCCCAGGGACTCATCCAGCCTGGACCTGTGCACCTCCAGAGATGGGGCACCCACACATCTCCCTCTTGTTTCTAAGCTCCCTTTATGCACAAGAAGACTGCAGTGAAGTCTCTCTGAAGCCTTCCCATCTCCAGGCTGAACTTCCCCAGCTCCCTCATCCTTTCTCCATAGGAGAAGGTTTTCCTGGAAGAGTCAGCCCTTCTCTATTCAAGACATGAAGACAGCAGCACAGAAACTTCCAACTCCTTCACCTTGGTTTGGTACCAGGACTCGGCTTCAGCCCGACTGCGGTTGGCAATGTCCTCATACTGCGCCTTCACCTCGGCGATGATGCTGTCCAGGTCCAGGTTGCGGTTGTTGTCCATGGTCAGCACTACGGAGGTGTCGGAGATCTGGGTCTGCATCTGGGACAGCTCCTGCAATGGGAACGGGGTGAGCTCGCACCCGGTGGTGCCTCTTCATCCCTTAGGATGAGCGCGCCGAGCTGGGAGAGGCTGCAGATCATTATCTGCACGATTCTAAAGAGTGAAGAGTTCAGCATCTCCTGAGGGGAGGAATTAAGGGCTGCTGGAGGGAGGTGGGTGGTAGTACTCACGGCTTCGTAGAGGGCTCTCAGGAAATTGATTTCTTCGGTCAATGCATCTGCCTTGGCTTGTAGTTCAACCTTGTTCATGTAGGAAGCGTCCACGTCCTGGAGGATGAGAGAAGTGGGCAGTGAGTTTTAAAGTCTTTTTCATGGGGATATGTGTATCTCTGCTGTAAAAGAGTAGGGAAGAAGTCATGAGGGCATCAAGAAGTACAGATGGGTTTGTGGATGGAGAGTGGATGGAGGTCTGCAAAGAGTCATGAGCCGATGAGCCGCAATGCGCTCTCACCTTCTTAAGTGTCACAAACTCATTCTCTGCAATGGTACGCCTGTTGATTTCATCTTCGTACCTAATGGAGGAGGCAGAGGGAGCATTGTTTAGGCAGGTAGCAGACGGAGGTGATTTTATTTTGCTGGAATGAACTTCCTTAATAGCAGTTTGCATACAATATTCTTTTCTCCTACGTTGCATCTGAATAAGAGACCATGAGCAAGTTCCTAGGCTGAACTAGTTAAAACAAGTACATTAAGAAAAAAATAAGTGAAAGCATCTCTGCTATTCCTTTTTTCCTCTTTCTGGCCGTTACTCATACCCCTTCAGCCTCTCTTAAGCAAATTAAGCATGCTGCCTCGAAACTTTCAGACCTACTGTGTAATTTTTTCTCAGTGCTAGGTAATTTACTTAATAAGCCTTTGATCATACTCTAAATTATTCCCTGAATATTTGTGCATTTGGATCTGTTACTCCATTACCGTTTATCTTGAGAAAGTGGCACAGCCTTCGCTGTTGGGAATCCCTTCACTGTTGGGATTCCCATGTCCCAGTGCTGAAGGACTCACCTGGACCCCCAGATGGCGGAAGGATGGGGGAAGCTGTACCCATCAGGTGGGCATAGCACCTCCTATGGACTTACTTCTTCTTGAAGTCCTCAACCAAGTACTGTGTGTTGACAAGCTCTCCCTCCAGCCTCCCCTTGTCGCTCAGCAGGCTGTTCAGCTGCATCCTCAGGTTGTTGATGTACGTCTCAAAGAGTGGCTCCAGGTTGTTCCGGACCGTTTTCATCCCCTGCTCCTGCAGCAGGCTCCACTTGGTTTCCAGCACTTTGTTTTGTTGCTCGAGGAATCGGACCTGCAAGAAGAAATATGCTGAAGATGTTTGGAAAGAGCAGAGATTGGGATGAACTTCCTTTGCACCTGTGGGGTCTTCCTTTGCACAGAGAGGGATGCAGTACCCTTTCCAGCTGTTTTTCACAGATAAATTTACCTCTGATAGAAGTAGCCATTTGCTATTTGATTGCCATTTCCTTGTTTAGTGTTGCAAACAAGCATTGAAACTAATTTCCTTTCCCCTTCTTCTCTTTGAATAAGTGTGCAAGATGCAAACAGCATGTTGAAAATCAGATGAGGAGTAAACAGGATTGGAACTCCTATTAAGAAAAGTGCCAGTTCCCTGTCCTCTCAGCATTGCTCTTCCACTTGGCAAAAATCTCGGAAATAATGCAGAATAATGCAAAATTCTGCTTGGAAGCAAGAGGATCTGCTCAACCAGGAGAGAAATCAAGCAGGTGCTCTTGTGCAACTAATACGCTTAACGAGGAAATGAAGTGGACAGAAAGTGTTGGATCAGATTTTGCTATTTTGAGCAAACAGTCCCAACTTGCTGGAACTGTTTCACTGTGAGCTTTAAATGCCTTTGAAAAAAAATCTAGCACTGAGAGGCTTATATCTCCCTAGTGCTTGTTTGTGTTCATCCTTTTCTGGTCATTTCATAAGGATTGCTCACATCTTGCTTTAATCACCCAATACCTGTTCTCCTGCAGTGCTCAATGGAGAGACCCCCAACACCTGCAGAGGGGTGGAATTGCCTCTGAGAGTTTTCTCTCTCCATTTGCCTACGAGATGCCAAGCAGCAAATGAGAACCTCGGATGCTGGGTGATGCACTCATAGCAACCACTGTGCAGCAGGTACCGCTGCCTGGAGTTCCAGGGACAGAGGCATCTTCCAGTCCCATTCCTGATCACCATTCCTTCTTGCTCAGCTCACGTGCTCATCATGCAATAAGAATCCCCTTCAAAACATGAGGGCAGGGAAGCTCATGTCTCACCTTGTCGATGAAGGAGGCAAATTTGTTGTTGAGGGTTTTGATCTGCTCCTTCTCCTCCTTTCGGATCCTCTGGATGCTGGGGTCGATCTCCAGGTTGAGGGGCTTCAGAAGGCTCTGATTAATGGAGACCTCCTGGATGCCACCAGCAGGGAACCCGGGGCCTCCAAATGCCCCATATCCATAGCCCAGCATGCTCCCAGCACCTCCACCAAACCCTGCAGTGCCATAGAACCCCCCACCCCTTCCAGCTGCAGAGATCCTCTTGCATCCACCAAAATTGTAGAGGCTTCTGCTCCCAAATCCACCTCCAACCCTTGCAAAGCCGCTGCCAGCATTGCAGCCCCCAACACGGGTGACGGAGCGTGAGCTGAAGCTGGTGCGGCACGTGCCAGGCACGATGGCCGACGCAGCGCTGAAGCCGCTTCTCCCCCTCTGGATCCTGACGGTGGACTGGCGAGACATGGCTGGTTTGGGATGGGGTGGATGCTACGGCACGAGGGAAGCAGTGGAGGTGCTGGCCTGGAGCAAGGAGTGGGAGGGAAAGAAGAAAGATGAACCTGTGCTCTGCACGGGCTCGGGAGAGCCCTTTTATGCATTTATGAGACTGGGATGGGTTTGATGAGGTGGATCGTCTTTCTGATTAATTAGGCTTGGCATGTCCAACAGCATTCTGGAGAGAGAACTCACTCCGCACACACGCCCTTCTGAAATAATACAGCCAAGTTCTGAGCAACAGTGGTATTGTTTGGGAATAACTGTCGCCTTCTGCTGTCTTTGTAGACAGGCGGACTCCGCACCATATCAAAGCGTTTGGGAGCTGCAGTGAGTCAGCCTGGGCACGGGAGGGAAACACCGTTTGGAGCGGTTGTCACTCAGCTCTTGGGATCTTCGATCCATTGGACTGCTCTCCTCAGCCCATCTCTGTGAATGGGGCTTTAAGAAGTTGCAGTCCCTGGTGTTTTAGGGGAAGGAATGTGTCTGCAGGGCAGCGTTGTGCAGTCCTGTAGAACACTGCACGTTGCTTTATCCTGAGATTTTGTGGTATCATGGAACTGCTGAATCCTCGGGTGGCTTGAGTTGGAAGGGTCCTTCAAGATCAGAGAACCATAGGATGGCTTGGATTGGAACAATCCTTCAAGGTCACAGAATCACGGAATCACAGCATGGCTGGGGCAAGAAGGGACTTCGAAGCCCCCCCAGCCCCACTCCTTTGCCCTTGGGCTGATCCCATTCCTCCATCAGTTGCCCAGGGTCCATTTATGGCCTTAGCAGCCCAACGTGCACCTGTGCTTCTCTGGGCAGCAATGATAGGCCCTCACCACCCCCTGGGTGAAGAATTGAAGAATTTCCCTCTCACATCTGACCCGGATCTCCCTTCTTTTAGTTTGAAATAAGCCACGTGGTTCCCTTCTGCAGTACATCTACACAAATACTTCTACTTTATCTCTATCTAGGCTTTGTTTCTTGAGCTGATGTCTTCTGAAAATCCTGCTCCAGTGGACATATTTTTCTGTGACTCTTAAAAATAAGAGAGAGTGAGAGAGTGTGAGAGAGAGAGAGAGATGGGAAGGAATTAAAATGGAACGTTTTGTCACAGTCTCTTGTTCACACCTGGACTTTGACAGCCCTATTCACAGCTGCCATTGAGCTCTGTCACTGCTGTGCTGTTCCCCTGGCTTCCAGGCTTTCAACTTTGACATTTTAGGAGGATGGAAACAAAAACAACGAAAGAAAAGAAAAAAAAAAAAAAAAGAAGGAGGAGGAAGGACTGTGGGAATGGAGCTGCTCTGAATCCACTGGCTCTATGGAAATAGAGTGCTCCAGGGCTGCTCCCAGCTCCCCGTCTATAAACATGATGTCATTTCCCAAAGATTTAATCAGCTCTCTCTGCGCATCTGAAAGTGGGATCCCATCAACCTGAATCCATGAGAAAAGTGCTCCACAGGATCTCTTGCCCAAATCCTCAGCAATCTGGGCACAATGATACCTGGTCCTGTCCTTTCCCATCCATGTCTTCCAGTGCAACCGTTTGCTTTGCATGAGCATCCCAGGCAGTTCAAGTAATGAGTCAAACAGAAAACATGAAAAAGCCTCAATTTTGAGGGATGGGAAGAGCATCTGGCCCTCTCTGTTTCAGGTAGGTCTGGAAAAGATGACTCATAGGTAATTAATTTACACAAGGGGGTGACTTTGCAAAATCATCCCCCCGAACAGCTTCATCCCGTGTTTCTGGAGCAGTGATCCTCGGTTTATTTTGGTAGCTGTTCTAAGCCTTCATTTGATCCTGCAGCTTCCACACCGCAGCGGCCCCAGTGGGGCTGTTCACCAGGTGTGCACATTTGCACACCCAAAGCCCTGTGATGCTTTGGGCATTGCTCCTTGGGATGCCCTCCATCCCCTGTAGCTCCACCTGAAAACTTTTTCCCACTGCTGTGCAGCTCAGGAGGGCATCAGCACCAAAGGGATTCCCCGTCCTTTGCACCCCTGCAGCACCACAGGGCTGACTCAGAGTGTGCAGAGCCTGAATCCCACCCTTGGTTACCAAGAAGTGTGATGAGTCAGTGCTTTCCTTTCACCCCTCAGGCTCCATTTTACATATGAAACTGGTCTTTTTTAACCAAAGAATACGCCAACCACGTTAGAGTCCATTGTTAATAATAGTAATAATACAGCTCCTCCAACCAAATAAAAAGAAATTAATTTCTTTCCATTTCACATTTGCACTAGGGTGGAGGTGATGCGGTTGTCACTCATCTGGAAGGAATTTGAGAGGTAATTACAAAAGGCAGAACTGGGAGCACCAGGAGCTGCAGCTACAGGTCTGGGGTATGGGTGATGGCAGAGGGCCCCCACCCTGCCCTGTTGATGAAACATTGGGTTTCCAGGTAGCTCCTGGGGGAGTGTCTCCCCTGTGCCCTGCAGCTCCAGGCATGTGGATGAATTTGCTGCTCCAATGCAGATAGCTCACCCTGATATGGACTTCTCCTCTAGTAGAGTGTAATGCTGGAACTGCTCTGCTTCTTCCTCCTAATCAGACCACGGAACTGTGCTGGGGCTGAGAACCCCATGATTCAGCTCTGGAGCCTTTTCCACCCTCCCTTTCTCCTTTCTTTCTCCAGGGGTAGGTGGGAGATCCCTGGGGTGCAGCCTGGTATCATCCTCACACTGAGGTAATACCCTCCTTTGTGGGTAGAAAAGTGAATTCTGGCTGCATCAGGGAAATAATTGCAATTTGGGTCCCTGTAGTGGGAAATTTGAGCTGTTTCCCAGCCAGAGAGAAAGAAGACAGCTTCAATAACTTGCCACCAACCCCTGCCCTTCTCCAGCATCCACCATGAGATGCTTTCATGGATGCATCCACCATGGGAGCATTAGTTTCACGATGGATGTCTGTTCTCAGGCAAGGTTGGAACCTTTTAGCAGTGGCTTAGTGGCTTCTTTGCAAAAACAGACATTTATAAAACAAGAGCTTGTCCTACTGACTTGTGTTGGTTCACTACCTAATCTCAGTTTAATTATCAGTAAAGTCAAGGCTATAATTTACATTAATTGCTTAAATTAAAGCCTTTGGGTTAAACTCAGGCTGCTAACCTTAATTCAAACCCTGCTCATTTCGGCCGTAATTCACCATATCATCCCAAGCCAACACAGTCCCAATGGTCACCCTGAGCTGAGCTTTCTCCACGCTGCACCCCGTGGTCACTGCATGGCATGGAAGGGACCTCCAGGAGCAGAGAGGGAGCTGAGATTCACCTCCCTGAATCTCATTTCCCCAAGGAATGAATTGGGACGAGGTGCTCCGGAGCGTTCCCATAGGTGTTGCCCCGTGCTGGGTGTTGCAGCCCTTTGAGCCTGTTCCCAGCAGTATCTGGAGGCCAGTCAGCTGGAAGTAGTGCAGGACTTTGAAGTGTAGGTGTGACCAGCTTTCTCCAGATAATTGGCTTTTGTGTTAGTGCAGAGACACCGGTGCAGCTCAGGGTTTTTGAATAACTTTGCTTTTATTATTGCTGTTGTTGTAGACTGGGGAGGTCTCATTTCAGCCCATGGCTTTTTGCATTCCAAAAGATCCTCTGACCTTGGGTGGGTATATATCCTTATCCCTCTCGGCATTCAACAGCTGCTTTCATGGGGGTACCAAAACAATCCTAAATGCCCCCACATTGTTCTGTAGCACCTTCTGAGCACCTTCAATGCCCTGCATAGGGTTGTGACCCTTCTAACCCAAGCCATGCTGTGATTCCATGGTTCTATGATCATAAAGGGCACTTCCAACCCAAGCATCCTATGGTTCTATGGTCTGTAAGGACTCTTCCAACCCAAACATCCCATGGTTCTATGGTCTGTAAGGACCCTTCCAACCCAAACATCCTATGGTTCTATAGTCTGTAAGAACCCTTCCAACCCAACCATCCTATGATTATATGATTCTGCAATCTCCTTTCTCATGGCCCTAGGGTGAATCTTCTCTCATTGTAAAGCTGCAGTGAAAGTGAAGTTGCTGGATACCTCATGATTTCAGGTTAGCTCCGTGCCTGAACCTGTCACCGGGCTCCATTCTGCACCAGCACCGCTTCCAGCTCAGGGTTTCTTGCAGACAGCCCTAGTGCTTGTGCAAAATTTAATTTCCCCAATTAGAACAAACAACACGATTCTCTGAGCAGGTAAAATCAACACGTATTATTCACATGTTCTAGAAAGTGCATCTGAAGGTGTCTCCGAGCAGGGTTTTGCTCTCCAAACAGTTGAGTGATCCTCATGAATGGTAGCAGGGATATTGCTCCACTGCTGGATTTGCTGCGTCTTCTGTCACATTCCTTGAAGCCATTTGGTGTCTTGCTTAATGTCCAGGCTGGGTGCATTTGCAAATTTAAAAAAATAATAATAATTTTCATGGGTGAAAACCTTGTCTGGAGGGGACCCCGCATGGTAGGACCAACGCTTCCAGCCTGACAGCCAGCTCTGTGCCTTTCCCTTGCTCTGGGCCCCCACCTACTGGAGACAGCAGGTTGGGGTGTCGGGTGCCTGCACGCCTCTGGCTTTTTGTCAGTGGGGATGCTCGTTCTCCTCTCCCTCCTTTGGGGTACCCATGGTTAGAGCTGGTAGGGGATATGGGATGGTGGGTGGATACTGGGAAGGAGTGGGATGCTCACACTTAGGACATCCCCCCAGAGGGCTGTGGGCCCTTCTCTGCTCCCCTCCTTCGTGCTGCAGCTCTCAGACCTTTGTGCTGGGTTTCCAGTTAGCACCCATCGCTGCTGTTACCCGGATTGGTGCCCACTGAGTGGTGGGTTCCGTCCCAAACCTGCTTCACTGAAACTTCCTGGGGAAATGGGTGGGAATGGGGCTGCCAGGACCTGCAGGTTCACTCAGAATGAAGCTGAGGCCCCAGAACAGCCCTTCCAGAGCAGCATTTAGCAAGGTATCACAGTGCAAGAGAAAACTCCACATGCAAGCACGCAGTGAGATATTGGATGCTTTGCCCTGGTCCTGCCCCAATTTGCTCTTTTTGGTACTACCTTCCTCCCTTAAAGGATTACATTTGGCTGCTTCCTTCCCTTCCTGGGGGCTCAGTGCAGATCCTCACTCATCAGTCCAATTCTTGATGTCCTGGCTGTGGTCCAGATGCCAGCACTGGGTTCCTCTGATGTAAGGTTTGCTCCATGCCATGCCTATACTAACTCAAGGATCTTGGCCAAACCTTTGACACCTTCCTTTCCCTGTCTCCTGTGTTTTCTCCCTCCTGCAGGAATGAGCAGAAAGGACAGCCCCATCGTGGGGTTCCTCCAGCTTTTGTCTTGCCCAGAGGCAGCTTGTCCTCCCTGTGCCACGGTTCTCTGCCCAGCCCACTCTCCCCAGAGCCACTCTGGAGTCTGAGTCCTAGCTCTGAGCGCAAGGTAGTGGTCTTAGAATCACAGAATCACAGAATGGTTGGGTTGGAAGAGGCTCCAAAGATCACAGAACCATAGAATGGATGAGTTGGAAGGAATCCCAAAGTCCTCCTTCTGTGGGCTGCTCCCACCCTACATCAGCCCTCCAGGGCCCCATTCATGGCCATGAGCAGCTCTGGGGATGGGGCACCCACGCTTCTCCAGCAGCAGTGCCATGGCCTCACCCCCTCTGGGTAAAGAATATCCTCCCCACATCTCACCCAAATCTCCTATCTTTTAATTTAAAGCCATTCCCCCTTGCCATGTCACTGTCTGCCATTGCGTAAAGTTGCTCTTCTCCTCTTTACAAGCTCTATGTAAGTACTGGAAGGCTGCAATAATATCTGCCTCCACAGAGCCTTCTTGTGTCCAAACCAATTCCCAGCAGGGAATGAAGCCAAAAAGCAGCAGTTTTTAAAAATGACAGATGCTCTTTATTGGACAATACAGTATGGTAGGAAATGAAGAGGATATAGCCATGGGGGCAAGAAGTTGGAGATCAGTGGCAATTCTTGTACACAGAAAGCAGTAACCTTTCCCCTGGGTTCCTGAGAGAATAGAAGGGGCTGGAAAAATCTTTTAATTGCAGCTGAAAGGTTTGGAGGTTGTAACATGATGTGAGTAGGGGCTTCCAGAGCCTCTTGGGGCTCCTATCCTTGCCAAGGACCTGGGGCTGAGGTTTCACAGGGCTGTCCCCTTCTTGTGTGGCGAATGAAACAAATGCATGTGGCCTCCCCCCCCCGGTTCAGCAAAGTGCTTTAAATGCTTTGCCTTAAATGCACGATCTCATGTGGAGGACTAGAGGAGGGCTGGTGTCGGGGACCGTGCCAGCTCCCAAAGCCCCATTGGTGACTTGCTACAACCTGTGCTTTGGCCAAAGGTGCTCCAGATTCTCACAGTGGGGTGCTGGTCTCCCCCCAGTACCCTGAGAGAGGCTGGCAAAGGATGGAGGGAGGAGAGGGTGCAGCGCAGCTATGTACAGCACTGATTGGTAAGACAGCACGTTGCTTTTGGAAGGCAGGAAACACACCGTTGGCTGGAACCATCCTTATCTGATGGTCTTTTTGCTGGTGGTGGTCTTGGAAACGATCCGCACGCTGCCCCCTGTGCTGGAGCTGACCCCTCGGCTGCTGCTGGAGCTGAAGTTGCTGCCTCCACCATAGCTGTAGCTTCCACTCCCACCTCCGAATCCTCCACCGCCGACGCTGCTGCTCATGGTGTAGCTGCCGCCGCCACCTCCCATGCCAAGACCACTGCCCATGCTGAGACCTCCACCCATGCAGAGACCTCCACCTGTACTGAGACCTCCGCCCATGCCGCCACCGTAGCCCATCCCGCTGGAGCTGCTCACTACAGCTGTGAGGGAATAGGGATGGGTGAGCCCACCTCAGCATCCTGCAGGTCCCCAGGGTGGGGGGACCAACCCCACCAAACAGGGGTGGCTGGGGGGGAGATACTTACAGACACTCACGGCTCCAACACCCTCTCCGGCAAGCCTGGTGGGGAAGGGGAAAGGAAGAGGTAATACAGGCATTGATGCAGTGGTACCTGGGAGCGTCTCACTGGGGGAGCATCCAATTGGGGAACCATCCAATGGGGGGACCATCTAAATGGGGGACTCTCCAACTGGGGGGGCATCCAATTGGAGGAGACCATCTAATTGGGAGACCCATCAAACTGGGAGACCATCTAATTAGTAGAACATGCAATTGGGGAATCATTCATCTAGTGGGCCACTCAGTTGGAGGACCACCTAAGTGGGGAGTCATCTAATTTGGAGACCTTCTGTTTGGGGGACCATCTAATTAGACTTTCATGGCCTTCAATAGGGTCTGTCCACTGCTGCACTGTGTCTGCAGCACATGTGCAAGTGGCAATGCTCGTTTTTCTTAGTGCATCAGATGCCAACAACTGGAGGAACCCAGCTTTCAAAACACCCATCATCTCCTCCCTCTCTTTTATGTTCCTTTGTGCTCCAGATCCTTGGGGTGAACTGAGGCTTTGGACCCAAAGAAAGGTGCACCATGCAGGGAAAAGTGATATTTGCTGATATTTCTGCAAGGTTTCTGCGCCCACCTGCTCTCCTCGCCCTCCAGCAGCTTCCTGTAGGTTGCAATCTCGATGTCCAGGGCCAGCTTGACGTTCATCAGCTCCTGGTACTCGCGTAGTTGTCGGGCCAGGTCTGCCTTGGCTTTCTGCAGGGCATCCTCCAGCTCGGCCAGTTTGGATTTGGCATCTTTCAGGGCCATCTCTCCACGCTCCTCTGCCTCAGCGATGGCTGCTTGGAGGTTGGCACACTAAAACAGAGAGAAGCAGATAGCTGTTTAACATGGGCTACCCAAATCTGCAGTCCTGTGGTGTTACAGGTGCTACTGGGTGGCTCCAGCATAGCACTGGGATGTGTGGAGCTATCAGAGAGGTGTCACAGGGTCGGTGACTGAGGAACCACAGTCCTGTTCTGCATGAAAATGAGCAACATCTGCATCTCTCTGCTTTGTTGGCATGATGCAATAGCTCACAGCTTGCTTCCCCAGCAAGAAAGCAGCAATCACAGCACATCCACACATCAAGGGACCTTCTCCAGCAGGGAACAGAGACGGTCATGCCCGCCAAGGCAGGACATGGGCTTCCATCCCTGTCCAAAGCCAGGAGCATCCCCCCTACCTGTTTCTTCACGCTCTCAATCTCGTTGCGCAGCCGCTGCACCATCCGGTTGATCTCTGAGATCTCCATCTTGGTGTTCCTGAGGTCATCCCCATGGCGCCCGGCTGAGACCTGCAGCTCTTCGTACTGGTGGGCAGAAAGGAGGAAAGCAGTGATGAGGGACCATGGGGCTGGGAATGGTGTGTACCAAGCCTGGGTGCAGGTTGAGGGGGACTTCTGAGCACCTTGCTTAGCCCAGAGTTGGCAAACTATGCCAAGAAGGCAGCTATTGCCTTTCGTAGAGCACTTATGTGTTGTCACCTGCTTTAGGAACCTGGAAGGGAAAGAGCAGTGCTCTGTGTCTAAGGCCAGGTCTACCAGGACCTCTGTGAGCCCAGGATCAAGGTGTTTAAGCTTGGATTCACATCAGGGAAAGTCTGCTGCCTGGTGCAGCGGTCCACCAGCAAGCAGTGGAAATTTGTATGCAAGAGCCCATTGCAATGTGCGCAGAACATTAATTAATCTCTTGTGCAGTGCTGAGATCCTTCTTTTGTGAGTCCCACCTCCCTTCAGCTAGCATGATGCAGCATCTGCGGTCCCAGTTACCCACCTTGTTCTGGTACCAAGCCTCTGCCTCAGCCCGGCTGCGGTTGGCGATGTCCTCATACTGTGCCTTCACCTCTGCGATGATGCTGTTGAGGTCCAGGCTGCGGTTGTTGTCCATGGACAGCACCACGGAGGTGTCAGACACTTGCTGCTGCATCTGAGACAATTCCTACAGAAGACAGAAAAAAATGGAGTTAATTGTCTGCTTTCTGCAGCGGAAACCATAAGATGGCTTCAGAGCTCTGTCTCCCAAGAGATGCAATTTCTTGCATTTCTCTCTATCTCCACTGGCACAGGTCATCGTCCTGGAGGTGTTCAAGAAACATGGAGATGTGGCACTTGGGGACAAGGTTAGTGGGCAAGGAAGGATGGGTTGGGGTTGGACTGGATGATCTTAGAGGTCTTTCCCAACCGTAATGATCCTATAATTCTGTGATTCTCCTCTGATTCTACTAATCCACCATTTTCTATCTTATGGCTGCATTGCGATTTCTAACAGGCAATGATGCTTCCTCCTTCAGTGCCGTGCAGCACTGAGTGTGGAGCCGGGGGCATGGAGGTGCAGGGGAGGTTGTGCAGGGAACCGACTGCTCACCGCTTCATAGAGAGCCCTCAGGAAGTTGATCTCATCTGCCAGCCCGTCTGCTTTGGCCTGCAGCTCCACCTTGTTCATGTAAGCACCGTCCACATCCTAAAGAAAAGCAAAGCGAAGCTTCAGGTGCAAACCCACAGCAAACGGATGTCCATTTTTTGGGCAAAAGGCAAAGCTCAGATTCATGGGGATGTGACAGGAATCAGAACTGCACCCTTGCTGTAGGTATCCGGAGCAGTAACCAGCCCATTACCCACTTCTGGTTGTGCTAATGCTGTATTTCATTGCCTGACTCTGCTGTGATGCTGCAGGACCCCATATCCCAACAGCTCTGCTTGGGCTCAGCCCTTTTATTCCATTCCCCATTCCCTCGCTCCCTCTTTGCTCACCTTCTTGAGCACCACGAACTCGTTCTCTGCGCCCGTGCGCCGGTTGATCTCATCCTCATACCTGCAGAGATAGAAGAGGGTTTGGGTAGCAGCGAAGAGCCCCGCAGAGCACAGGGAGCAGAGATGGGTCCCACATCACTCATGGTGGCTCGCGGATTCATCCTGCGCTCCCACTTCTTTACAGAGCAGATGCAGAGCAAATGAACACTGGGGCTGAACCTGCAAGGACTCCATGTGTGAGAAGTCCTGGCTGAAATCTAAAGAATCCAATTGCTGCCCTTAGAGCCAAGCTCACGCAGGGTCCCGTGGCAGCAGGCGCTCGTGGAGACCTTTGCCCAAAGCAAAGATGCGCAAAGGCTTTCAGCCAGCAATGTGACTGTTTGATATTTGGTATTATAATAACACTAACGGCTCTGAATAACCCACCACAGCATTTAATTTACTAAAAAAGAAAAAAAAAAAAAAAAAAAAGAAGTCTCTGATTCTTTAACCACGGTTGTGCAAGGGCAGATCATTAAGTAAGCCTCAGATTACGTCTATGGGGAACTTTTTATGGCTCTGAGCAATATCCTCTCATCAGATAATCAGGGCAGGGCTTATGTAGAAAGCCGACAAAGCACGTGGGCTGTTGTGGCCAAGAGCTGGCTTTGAAAGGCATGTTTGTGCCAGTCCTCCAGCTAATGCTGGTGAGCATCTCCCTGCAGCTGGAGCTTGGGTGGACAGCAGGCAAGGTCGAAATGAGCCAGCGGGTGGGGAACCGGCTCCAGACTTGAAATAAAACATGTTCTCTTGCCCAGGCAGTAGCTACAAGATCCAGACAATAGCCTTTGTCATTGTTGGATTAGCTGGCACTTCCAAAAGGCTCTAACTCATACCGAGACCTGAAATGCACCCAAGGACAACAAACCAGGAGCTGGTTTGTGTCAGCCCATCCTGTCAGATCTAACCAGCCTCTCCCCCTGAAATCTGACTATTCACATGCTTGGCTCTCTTATATTACCATGTCCCTGTCCTTCAGGGTGTTTTACTCAAATTTACATTTGGCCAGATCTGGTTGCATGAGAGAGAGATTGTTCTCACCAATGGAAAACAAACTGCTGCACCTAAAAAAAGCACCTAAATGTCCTCAGAGCCAGCGGGCACCCACCAACACGTCCCAAAAATGAGTCATCCCCCTCTGATGGGTGCCTGTCTCAGGGTGGGGTTGATGGTCTCCCCCAGAGGTTTACTTTAAGGAGAGCTGAGGCAATGGGCAAAGAAAAGAGCTGAGCGTGACTGGAGCTGAGCAAGGCTGAGCACACGCGGGTTGCCTGGGCCCCTTTGGAAAGCTTGGGATTTCCTTTGCTACAAAAGAAAATTGTGGATTTTTGGAGCTGGCTGCATTTTATCCCTGTTTTTATGTCTATTGCGGTCACGAGCTACACATTTTGCTATTTGCAGGTGATATTTTGAGAGGCCCAAGGGTTCAGACCATGGCTCCATGACGATGCATGAGCAAGTCCCGTGCTACACGCCAATCCTGTGTGCAAGAAACCCAACGTGAATAAAGGTAACCAAGACCAAATTTTGCTGCTGCGTGTTCATTTTGCAAACTGCAAGAGGAGCCCAGTGCAAGCACAAGGCATGCACCACAGAGCCCAGACCCCCTGAAATCAATTTTCGTGTCTGTTGACCTACAGAGCACAATCTCTTACTTGTTCTTGAAGTCCTCCACCATGTCCTGCATGCTCCGCAGCTCCGAGTCCAGCCGTCCCCTCTCCCCCATCAGGCTGTCCAGCTGCCGCCTCAGGTTGTTGATGTAGGTCTCGAAGAGGGGCTCCAGAGACTTCCTGGTGACCGTGTGGCCCTGCTCTTGCAGGAGGCTCCATTTGGTCTCCAGCACTTTGTTCTGCTGCTCCAGGAACCGCACCTGGGGAAACAAAAAATAGCTGAAAACCACCAGAAAGAGAAGAGGGAGAGCGTGGAATGAGGATCTTCCCACAGGAATTCAGGGCACTGAGTTCTCCAAAGCAGCACAAGCAGCTTAGGGAGAATTTTCGAGAGTTATCAAGCTGCCAAGTACCTGTGTTTGCAATTCTATGTGTTTCTCCCTGCACTGAATGCTCAGCCCTCCTTAATGGTTTAAACTGGTGGCGTCGTGTGGAGGAGCTTTGCCCCTTAACAACCCATGGAGGATCCATGCAGTGCCCAGGCAGTCTTTTAGGCAAAGGGGGGATTTGCTATGTCAGAGAAATGAGGCTCTGGAAATCTTGTCCTTGCAAAGAGCGTAGGACAATTCTTAATGTTCAGCCAAGCACGGATTAGTTCAGGCAAGCCCCGAATCCAAAGAAAGCTCCTCCTGCTTTTCTTTCCTGAGGCAACAGAGAATGTGCCCGGGCTGAGACCCAGCTCTCACCTTGTCGATGAAGGAGGCAAATTTGTTGTTGAGGGTCTTGATCTGCTCCCGCTCCTGTGTCCGCACCTTCTGGATCTCAGGGTCGATGTCCAGCTTGAGGGGTGCCAGCAGGCTTTGGTTGACGGTCACTTCATGGATGCCACCGGGTGGGCAAACGGGGAACCCGGGGCCACCACGACCACCAAATCCGGGACCTCCCATCCCAAATCCACCCAGCCCGTAGCCACCACCGCCACCAGCTCCTCCTAAGCCCAAAGCAGCTCCTGCTCCTCCACCATAGCCCAGACCAAAGCCGGCTCCTCCACCAAAGCCGTATCCGACGCCGGCTCCGCTCCGCAGCCCTCCGAGGGAGATTCTCTTGCTTCCACCCAGGTTATAGAGACTTCTGCTGCCGAAGCCACCGCCAGCTCCAAAGCCTCCTCCACCTCCAGCTCTTCCTCCTCCAACTCTGGAGACAGAGACGGAGCTGAAGCTGCTCCGCGTGCCACCACCGCTGCCTCCCACGATAGCAGAGCCTGAGCTAAAGCCCCTCATGCCCCCTCCGGTGGAAGATCTGTACGAGATCCGGCTCATGGCTCGTGCAGTTGGAAACGCAAAGAACAGGAACGGGGGAAAGAGCTGGTGATAGAAGCTGAGCAGCAGGAAAGCAGCAGAGGGCAACGGAGACAGAAACCCCTGTGATGGGAGAGCCTGGGAGCCTCCTCTTTTATCTGCTTGGAAAACTTGGCACGGGGATTCAGAACTTGACGTGCCTTGCAGCAACTTGCCTTGTCAAACACACCTAGGCTACGGCGAGGCGCTGAAAAATGCATTGTTTGCAGGCAAGAAAGTAACGGAGCAAGGGAGCTCCCCCCGCCCCCAGAGCCCTGAGTCACTGAAGGAGAACTGGACGGGATCGGCACGAGCAGGACACAGCACGAAGCTTCCAGAGCCCCAGGAGATCCTGCTCCCTGTGCCAAGCTCACCCATTGGAGCAAGCTTCCCTGCACTGAAGTGAGGGGAAATTTGGGGTTGAGCGCACTGAATGCAAAAAAATAATAATAATAGGGGCTGATGTCCCCAGGACCACCTGGTATGGGGTTGTGTTGTGTTACACGCTGAAAAAATGGGGGCTGATGTCCCCAGGACCACCTGATTTGGGGTTTTGTGCCCTGGGGAGAACGGGGGGGGGTGGATCTCCTTCCCATCACAGTACTTTGGTTTCCTTTTGGAAAACTGCTCCGAGGGCTGAGTGGGAGGTGTCTTCTGGTTGTTCTAGCAAAAACTTGTCTCTCTCCATTGCAGGAGGGACAGATAAATCAATTATTGTAGCTTTCAAAGACAGCAAGGGACTCACCTTTCCAAAATAATGTGAAACTGCATTAAACAGTGCGCTGGCCCCTCCAAAGGAGATATTACAGAGCTGCTGGGGAGTTGTTCTTGTTTCGAGCCTTCCAGCCAACTGAGGGCTCAGAAGTTCCCTAGGAAGCTGCTTTCTATTGCTCCCCCCATTTTGGCCCTCAGACCCACGGTTTCCACATCACTGTGCTCAGCAGGGGAAAACTCACCACCTTCTCCCCCACCTGCCTCCCACCCCTCCCTCGCTCTGCTGAGATCATCTCAGATAGTTTTCTCCTTGATCCTGAGCTCAGGTGAACCTGCCCTGCAGTGGGGCTTTGGGGTGGTGCAGGAGCAGTCGATGGAACCTCTTCTCATGGCCCCAAAAGGGTGGGTTGCACATCTCCCACCCACCCAAACTCATCTGCAATGCAGACCCAGCCCAGCTGCCATCTGTGTGCCAGATAAACCAGCAGCACACAGCGGAGAGATAAAGCTGAATCAAACAGATTTTCAAAAATTGGCTACGTGAGCAATAAGTACAGAACTTAATCCAGAATGATTCGCTCCAGGGTATCCGCGGCATCTCGTGGCTTGTTTCTGTTGATGTGTTTCCAGCTGCCGTTTGCTCTGTCTGGGAACTTGAAAGAACCTGAGCAGAAGGGTTTGTTTGTTTATTTATTTATTTTATTTTGTTTTATGGGGTTTTTTTTTTAATTTATTTTATGTTATTTTATTTTATTTTATTATTTCCTTATTGCAATCATAAAAGCAATCCCAACCCTCATCCGTGCCATCCGCTGCGTGATGCCAACGATGTGAGTCATGGGCACGGAGCTCACTGGGGTGAGCAGAAGGAGTGGGGCCAGGCTGTAGCGAGGGGGTGCTCTCAGCTCAGGAGTGGAGGCACTGAAAACACCACATTTTTGCAGGAAAACTTCCCCCACACCCACCTATCCCAAAGCTGACAGAGCTCTGGTTTCACAGTGATGCACAACAACTGTAGAACCTGATTCTAACACCAATTCCAGCAATGCTGCTGGGGCTATTGACATGAAATAAATGGCACTGGGGAACAGCATGCATGCAGAGGTTGGGTACCTGATGGATGGATCCATCGCTGCAGATGGAGCCATGGACAGAGGCCAAGCAGCAGCGCAGGGTATATGCCTTTGGCTCCCAGAGCTATGCAAAGTCACACCTGGGAACCAAGCGCAGTGTTGTAATTAACACAAAGAGAAAAAGGCTTCATAGCGAGGCACTCATTACCTCCCAGCTCTTCTAGGAAAGCCTGTTGCTGCAGACAGTGGTAATTAAATGGAGTATTACAAAGGGCTCAGTGAGCGAGCGATGGGTTAGGCACAGAACCGGAGGAGAATTCTTGTAGTGTCTCACTCCTTGCTCTCTCTGTAGCTGCCCAGGCTGCTGTGTTTGCCCCCTTTGAGCATCCCCACCTCTCTTGGGATTTCCTTTGGGCCCGATCTATTTTTTCTTCCCTTTTTTGACTTTTTTTTTTTTTTGCTTTTTTTATTCTCCTTGGCATAAAAGACACTCCCAATGTAAGGTGAGCTGAAGAGTCATTCTTAGCTGTATTAGCTCCTAGCATACTCTGCAGGCCAGCCTTAGCACAGGACGCACAACCCCAGATGGCTCACCATTTACTTTTAACCTTCGTTCATTTTTGGCCTCTTTGCCCCAAACGCCATCCTCTGTGGGGGCCAAGGAGAGGGCATTTTCCTCCAGATTTTGGTCTCTTTCACTGCAGCTCCTTTGATTTTTGGGTGGTGCTTCCATGCTTGGTGCCGCCAGATCCCGGCGAGGTTTTGGGTGCACGCGCCTGCCCTGGGGATGGCGAGGGCAGAGAGACGCGTCTGGCCCTTTGAAATGCAATAAGGTGTGAGGGTTTGTCTGAGAGTTCTTTTTTATTTTCCTCTTTTTATTTTTTTTTCCCTTCCCCTTTTGCAATCACCAAACCTGCAGCCCTTGTAGGCTGCTCCGCTCCATCACTGAAACCATCCTTGGCGCAGATTGTCTCGATAACATCCTCCCCCAGCGCCCTGCACTCTGTCCCTTGAGAAAGCCAAAATTAAACACTGTATGACCTTTATTTCTCCTGTTTTCACTTTTTCCTGAGCTTTTAGAGCTATCCCAGACACTCTTTTCTGTGAGAGTCTTTTGAGTTAACCCTAATTATTCAAGAACCGAACAATGGCTGATTTTTCTTGTACCCCCTCGTCCTCTTTTCCCACATGCCTCAATTTGCTTTCTGACAGCACACACCTGTTTTCAAGCATTTCATTGTATTTTCCATTTCAGAGTTTTGAAACTTTTTTCCCTAAAGTGAAACAAAATCCTCCCCCCCGTTCATTGTTCTGCAGGCTCATTCTGCTGGTTCTGCTTTGGAAGAAAAGCACACAGGAACAAATACATTACAGTTGTTTTATTGGACACATTCCCAAAAGAGAGAGGAAGGAAAACACAGCACTGTTTTGCTACCGTTGAAGTATAAAAAGCTGCAAATTTCTCTGCTAGTGGTATTTTCACCAAAATAAAGGCAGAGTGGAGCACTACAGGGGCAGATCCCATCAGAAAGGGGCACCTTTGGCACCTGCTCCAGATCGTCACATTTACCATGTGTTGGGCTGAGATCTGACTGCACCTTTTACCCAAGTACATCTCTTTTGGCCTAGAAATGCATACCCCATGGAGCGGATGAGGTTCCCCTGGAGCAGCATGGACGTGGCCCTCTGTGTGGGTTTTTGCAGGGAATTTTATTATTGCTGCTGACACCATGGGGAAAGTCAGTGAGGTTTGGGTGTTGGGGTGATTTTAGCACTTTTTAAGTCACTCCCACAAAACCTAGCACGAAGCAAGAAACAACCCAATGTAACTGCAAACACCAATCTGCTGAAAACCTCTGCGCCCTGGTTACTTTTTAAAACAAACCCAAAAAATCTGATAATTTAGGGAACAAGCCTTTTCCCACCTGCTTGGGATCCATCAGAGGTGACCAAATGCACCTACAAGTTTACATGCAAGGAGCTGCTATGGGGCAAACGTCCATTTGGGAAGAGAGAGGGGACAGGTGAGAGTGGTTCAAGGTTCTGTGGGCATCTCAGGGAGCTTTCCAGATGTTGTGTGGTTGCTCAGCACATCTGGAAGCGATGGATTTTTCAAAGCTTGGCCACAGGTGGGGAGAAGAGGGATATTTTCCATCAGACTTATTGACTGAGAAGTGTCTCCTCATGGTTCTGTGCTGCCATTGGAAGAGGCGTCTTAAGAGGGGCACTGAGCTTGCAAACCACTGCCTGGGATCTTTCAGCAGCCTCCGAAAGTGTTTCTATGTAGCAGAAAAAAACCTCACAGATGTATGGAGATGTGAGAAGACGAGTTACTTAACTTGAAGGGATGAGCTTGATTTGTCCCAGCAGCGAGGGAGAAGCAGGCTGGATGGAAGCCACGTTCCCAGCCCGTCCCTGGGCTTCTGCGGGCCAGAACAGTGAATGCAAAACCGAGTTCAAAACCCAGTTACTGCATCTGAGCTGCTATTTGATCTGTGCTGCTGAGGGCCATCAGCTAGCCGCAATTACAGGCTGCTCACCCTCATTAAAAATAAAAAATAATAAAAAAAAAAAACAAAAATTCCCCATTCCAAAAATCTCGTAGACCCGTGTTTTCCTTTGAAACCTGTTCTGGTGCTTTGAGAGATCCAGTTAACTGATTCTTGCTGCTTTCCTGAGGTGGGACCCAAATGCTTAAGAACTACAGCAGAGATGTGGTGGGTGCAGGAGCGGTATGGGAGCGATGGCTTTGGGGGGAGGGAGGGTCCGTTGGCATCACTTTACTCGGGCTGTGAGGCATTCTTCAGGCTTTGGCTCTTTATGCTCTTTTTGCTGGAGGAGGTTTTGGAGACGATTTTCACACCTGGATTGGTGCCTTTTGCGCTCCCAGAGCTGAAATTCCCTCCTGCAGAACTCAGCCCACTTCCGCTGCTGCCTCCTCCAAGCCCAAGCCCGCTGCCACCTCCATACCCACCTCCGAGACCACCCCCACCTCCAAGTCCAAGTCCTCCTCCGCTTCCAAAGCTGTAGCCTCCACCACCGCCTCCAAGACCAAGACCACTTCCGCCACCACCTCCAAGACTGAATCCGCTTCCACCACCTCCTCCAAGACTGAATCCGCTTCCACCACCTCCTCCAAGACCGTATCCGCTTCCACCGCCACCTCCAAGACTGTATCCACTTCCACCGCCGCCTCCAAGACCAAATCCACCTCCACCACCGCCTCCACTTAGGCTCAGTCCACCAAATCCTCCTCCTCCACCAGCTGTGCCAGAGCTGGAGCTGATCACCGCTGCAAGAAAAAGACAGCCAGAATGTTGGACATCTATTCTGGTGATCAGCCAGTTCCAGAAAGCACTACCATCAGGGCTTGGACCCATACGGCCTGAACCCGACTTCTGTCCCCAAGTCTCTAAGGGTTCCGGTAGGTTCTCAGTGTCTTATATGGAACAGTTGGGTAAAAACTCTCTTTTCCCAAAGCTTTACTCTCAGCGGGCCCGAGGAAGATGTGCACTGTGGTACTTACAGTAGCCAATGGGGTTGAGTCCTTCTCCACTCAGCCTGTTGGAGGGCAAATAAAGGGGACATTAGAGCAAAATGCAGATGCAGGCAGAGGGACAAACATGCTCAGAGTGGAAAAGTGACATTTGCTATTTACTTCTGCAGGGATTCTGCACCCACCTGCTCTCCTCGCCTTCCAGAAGCTTCCTGTAGGTTGCAATCTCGATGTCCAGGGCCAGCTTGACGTTCATCAGTTCCTGGTACTCACGTAGCTGCCGGGCCATATCGGCTTTGGCTTTCTGCAGGGCATCCTCCAGCTCCATCATCTTTGCCTTGGCATCCTTGAGAGCCAGCTCCCCGCGCTCCTCAGAGTCTCCAATGGCAGTTTGCAGGGTGGCACACTGCAAGGGGACAACAGCGAATCCTGACTGCTGCTTTTCTCTTTGGATCAGAGTCAGACAACATGATTCCTGGAGAAGCTGTGAGTGTTCCATCCCTGGAGGTGCTTAAGGCCATGGATGGGTCCCTGGGCCGCTGATGGAGGGAGTCAATGGCTGGAGTTGGGACTGGGAATTTTGAGGTCCCTTCCAACCAACCATTCTATGATTCTATGATCTTTAAGATCCCTTCCAACCCAAAACATTCTGTGATTATATGATTCAGTGAAGGAAGAAAACCATTCTGGCTGGGGTCTTTATGAACAATGGTTATGACTGAGGTCATTCAACCATATCTGATGGTCCTGGAGTTGCAATGCCAGCCTGGTTTGATGCATGACACAGTGATACCCCTTCCAGGTACATCACGTTCTGTGGCTGCTGATGTCTCTGTTCAGCAAATGGTGGCAGAGAGCAGAGCTGCAATGCTTAGGAACCCCACAATGGGGCTCTTTTGCCGTTCCTACCTGGTTCCTCGTGTTCTCTATCTCTGCTCGGATCCTCTGGATAAGCCGGTTGAGCTCAGAGATCTCCCCCTTTGTGTTGCGCAGATCATCCCCATGCTTCCCAGCCGTGGCCTGCAGCTCTTCGTACTGGGGTTCAGAAGGAAGAGGTAACATTCAGAGATGTCCAGGTGGCTTAGACAACCTCACACAGGGACAGCAATATTTTTTCCCAGAAATACACCTACAAGTGTGCTCACCTTGGTTTGGTACCAAGCCTCCGCCTCAGCCCGGCTGCGGTTGGCAATGTCCTCATACTGTGCTTTGACTTCAGCTATGATGCTGCTGAGGTCCAGGTCCCGGTTGTTGTCCATGGACAGGATGACGGCGGTGTCAGACGCTTGTGCACTGAGCTGAGCCAGCTCCTGTGGGGAAGCACATGGGGACCCAGTTGCACTTACCTTCCAAATGCTGTCTGTAGTGGCAGTCACTGCCCAGGGGTGATGGCAGGTCAGAGTCAGGGGAGGAGGGAGGGTGTCTGTACCGCCTCGTAGAGGGCTCGGAGGAAGTTGAGCTCATCAGTCAGAGCATCCACCTTGGCCTCCAGCTCCACCTTATTCATGTAAGCAGCATCCACATCCTGGAAGAGAACAGCCAAGGGGACATCTGCAGCACCTGTTACCTCTTCTTTGGCTCTACTGAGACCTTGTCAGTCTCAGGAATGGGGTGCTGCAGTGGTAATGCGTGACTGGAGAAGCTGTGCTTGGCACATGCTCCTGGAAGGCCACCATGAGGACATCTCTTGGCCAAGACAAGTGCTGGGTGTAATCTTGCTAGAGCATAAGGACAGCATGCAGCCCATTTGGCCTTGGGACATGCAGTTCCCAGCATTGCTCAGCACCTTTATATCTACATGGTCTATTATGCTCAAGCAAGCATGAATGCATAGTTTGGTGTCAAGATTTGACTTCCATCCTCCTTCAAATCCCTTCATTCCTTTCTCCTAAAATCATAATGCCACTTTAAAGGATGAGGATGCATTTCTATGAGATCCCCCATCTGTTAGGGCTCCCGCCGTGTGCACTTCTTGGGGTGGCTCAGCATCCATACAACTCATCTCACCCACCTTCTTCAGCACCACAAATTCATTCTCTGCTGCTGTGCGTCGGTTGATTTCCTCTTCATACCTACAGGGATAAAGTAAAGGGAAAGCTGTGCTGGGTCACACCTTGGTAAGCAGAGCCCAGCTGTACAGGTGGGACTGCAAAATGATTTGGGTCAAGTGTGACATTTTACATAAAGCAGGTTTAGATGATTTTCCTTTGCAAGTTTCATCACAAGTTGCCACGTCCTGGCTGAACCTGCATTTTCTGCTTGGAGAAATGTTGCTGGAGCATTCTTCTGCCATGCCAGGCAGCAAGGGCTTTGCAGGGAGAGGCACTGCGTGTAGAGCCATGCATTACAGGGAGGTTCATCTGGTGCCATGTTATGGACTAAAGCGCTTTTTTTCCCATTTCTCATAGAAAGTTTGATGAATATCTCAGGCTAGATGTTTGTCCTTGAGAAAACTAGTTCTAAGTGAGACTAATCCTACTGCCTAATGCTAAGCTGAACCATTTGCATCACATTTCACCCCAGGCTGCCGGGATGTGCCACCGAACAGGCACTCACTTGTTCTTGAAATCCTCAACAAGGTCTTGCATGTTCTTCAGCTCCCCGTCCATGCGTCCTCTCTCGCTCAGCAGGTTGGCCAGCTGCCGCTTCAGGTTATTGATGTAAGCCTCAAAGAGTGGGTCCAGGTTGTTCTTGCCTGTGCTGTTTTTCTGACCCTGGTCCTGCAGGAGGGTCCATTTGGTCTCGAGCACCTTGTTCTGCTGCTCCAGGAAGCGAACCTGAGCATGGGAAGCAGAAGGACTTTGCAGAAGATATGTGCCAATGGCCTAGAGTCAATAACTGAGACTGATGCCCAGCACAGACCAAATAAATCCCAAACCAGGGGCATTAAGTCCAGCTGTGAATATCACCTGGACTATCTAGGGCTATGTTAGCCTATCCAGTAGCAAAGCAAATTTTCCATTGGTGGACAGTTCTAATGAGAGACAGTTTAATTCAGCAAGCTGGTGAGCAATCATCACAAAATGTGGGCTCACCTCCTTCACCACTTGCTTTCTTTAAAATCCTTTTTTCCTTCTCTGTAGGTGATATTTATCTCCCTTCATTAAAGCTAAGATCTGAGCACTACAGGTTAAAAGATGAGTAAAAGGCAATTAAGTTGTCTTGCCTCTTTCAAGGCCTTATACTATATATAAGGTATTTATCCAAGGAAAAGCCAAGAGAATACTTGAGTAGAGTCTTTACAGAAAGGGCTTTAGCTTGCAGGCAATAAAACTGGACATAAGGACCAAGACCTCTGCTATGATAACCCACAGAGACAGTTTGGTTAAGCAACTAGCTTACTAATATTTGAACTAGCATATGTTATTTTCAAGGAACAAAATCTGAATCTAAGCCTCTAGTTTTCAACATCTCATTTTCTGCCTTGTAGCTGTTGAGAAGTATGTTAAGTTTTGACAGGTATTTAGGAAACATGCAAGAGACTGAAGATTCCTGAAGCCCTATTTTTGTAGATATAGCTCTGTCTTGCTCCCTCTCACAGCTCCACAGAACTTGATGACACCTCACCTTGTCAATGAAGGAAGCAAACTTGTTGTTGAGGGTCTTGATCTGCTCCTTCTCCTCCTTGCGCACCTGCTGAATGTTGGGGTCGATCTCCAGGTTGAGGGGTGCCAGCAGGCTCTGGTTGACTGTCACTTCTTGGATGGTGCCCATGCCAGGAGGGCCACCAAACCCCATGGGACCCCTGCCACCACCCAGCCCTCCAAGTCCCCCCATGCCTCCTGCTCCACCAAAGCCAAGCCCACCAGGACCTCCACCAAAGCCATAGCCACCACCACCCCCTCCACCACCGCCAAGACCAAGTCCAAGGCCACCAACCCCTCCGCCACCACCAAGACCAAGTCCAAGGCCACCACCCCCTCCACCACCACCAAGACCAAAGCCACCACTACTGCCACCTCCCAGGCCAGATCCACCACCCCCAAAAGCACTCCGGAAGCTGCTTCCAACACCGAAGGAAATCCTCTTGGAACCACCGAGGCTGTAGAGGCTCCTGCTGCCAAAACCTCCACCACCGCTGCCACCTCCTCCTCCTCCTCCTCCTCCAAGGAGCCTTCCAAAGCCACCACCACCTCCTCCAGACCGTACCACCGACACCGAGCTGAAGCCAGCCCTGCTGCCCCCAGGAACGATGGCTGAAGCAGCGCTGTACGACCGCCCTCCACCCCCAGCCCTGGTGCTGTACGTCTGCCGGCTCATGGCAGCAGGAGGTTGTGGCAAGGAGCAGCAATCTGGGAGTGGGCAGCTCTGTGCGGGGAGCGAGCACAGGGAGGCCCTTTTTATCCCCCTGGAGATCTGGGCTTGGTTGCATGGAAGTCCAGAGATCAACTCAGAGACTTCATGGTTTTGACGTGCCAGGCAGCCAGCTGTCTGATTGAAACTTGTTAAACTGATTGCACCCAAACACACCTCTTGGAGACAGCGTGAAGCTGCTCAGCTAGAAGTGTTACCTAACTGAATTTTGACAAGAATCACTCAACCTTAGTGCAAAGCATGCTTGCACAGATGCCTTGTTTTATTTCATCCCTACGAAGCAAAGGAAAAGAAACAAACAAAAAAAAAGGATGAAGAAGAGAAATATCTATCCAGATACCCCTGTCCTATTTAAGGTGCAATAGATCAGCAAAGAGCTTAGTGGAGATTCCTCCAAAGTAACTCAAGTGAAAGGCAGTGAAATGAAAATGAGTAAAGCTGAATGGAAATATTGCATGGGACTTCGCTGCATGAAGGCACAGTGCAAGAGTGATATTCGTGAAGGCTGACACCTCCTCAGGGCTCTGACTTCTCCTGCTGTCTTTGTTCACACTCATCAGGCAGAGACCCAATCTGAGCTGATCCAGACCCAAGCACCGAGAGAGCCAATCCGTCATCTGCCTTTGAGTTGCTGCATTTTGGTGTCATCTCACATTTTGGCCATTTAATGTCAGGTATTTCATCTGTGGCAGGTTTTCAGGGCTGCATTTCTTGGAGATATCGGCAAATCCATCAGGCAGCTCCATCCACCCAGCAGTGTCCATTGCACCGCTCCCAACCTGAAGGTGATGTTGTTGTGATGCATTTCCACCTCGACCTAAAAACACGTCAGTGAAAGAGGCAAATTTTCTGAAACAACATTTTGTCCAAATTTGTGGAACTGAGCTATTTGCATGCTTAGCACTCGGAGCGATCAGTCTTGAGATTCTAGCTCTCTTACAGCTGCAATTGCTTTGAAAGATCTTTGAACCTTTCCATTCGAAATGTTGCCAAAAGCAAAGATTTAACCGGCATGAAAAAAATCCTCCCACAAATTCTGGTTATTTTACTTTCTGAAGTCCTTGGGAAGAAAGAGTGAAGTCGTTGGGGTGTGGTGGCACTTTCTGGCCTCTCAGTTTTTACGGAACTGCGGTGTTTGCAATATTTAATTCTTCATATTTAAGTTTTCAGCTTGTTGTTCTGGTGGATAACCCATGCTGTGTGCATGATTGGCGCTTAAACATTTGCAGGACAGGACTCCACATGCCCTCTGCAATACACTAATGTGGCCCAGCACTACAGAGCCGTTAATGCATGAGCTGAAGTCCCACTGGAAGAGAAATTAAGCAGGTGCTTGGTGTTCTGCTGCATACATGAGACCACATCTGCAATTATGCCTGGAGAAATGCTGCCAGTTGGGCTCAGACCAAGGGAGTTGGTTGCTCTACACTGAATTTCCCATTGAAATTCCTGGGCTGGAGTGCGTTTGGTTGCTCATTGGGCTGAAGTTACCTGGGATACTACTGAAATCCACAAACACCCATTGCCTTCATTATTTGCATAAAATTCAAAGCCTCATTGTGATGGGAAAATGAGATTGTCTTCATACTGGTTTGACCCCAGTGAAGGCAGATTGTCCTGAAGCTGACAAACGGGTTCGGATCAGATATTAGAGCTGAATGAATATAATGGCATTAAGGGTGCGGCCACCAGAAGAAAGAGGGAATTGTCAGCTGGGGCTCCCACACTCTTCTCCCTTCAGCCCAGTGTCTGCAAGGCATGTGAGCAATTAGAGGGCTGGAGGAAATGCCCCATTTCTTGTTGGCTGTGGGCTCCACACCCAGATGTGTCTTTTCACATGTGTCCCATTAGATCAGCTCCACCAAAGGTTCATGTCTAGAGCGACATCCAGCAAGATTTAGCCCCAGAATAGCCCCAGAAATTCTAAGCCTGGACTCTTGACCTTTATTTCTCCTGCTTTTCTTGAACATATTCAGGAACGCAGCAAGAGCCATGGGTTTTGCAATACTTAGGGTTGAGAAGGGCAGGGCTGATGAAAGGTTTTCACTCAGAAATGTGAGAGATGCCGGGCTGCTTTGGTACCCTGGGGAGCAGCTGGTTGCTGCTGTGCAGTTTTTCTTTGCAGGGAAGTGATCAACATAAATTATGAGCTGCTGGGACACTGGCAACTTGTTTGGATGTTTTACATACAAAGAAGATGGAGTCCAAGTTGTGAACACTGAGCCATATATAACCATTTGGGAAGATATTGTCTTCAGCTGGGTGGGTTTTGCCTTTTCTGCAAGGGGTCATACTTTTGGATTCCACCACCCCACAGCCCAGGTTGCTGCTAAGCCATGCTGTTCACTAAAAACTAATCAGCCATCGGCTCCAAGGTGAGCTGATCCCCTAGATGAGCAGATCCCCTAGGTGAGCAGATCCCCTAGAACCACCTTGCTTCCCAGCAGAAAATCCCTGCAAGACACAGCGAGCCCAAATGCAGCATGAGGGCAGCAGAGGTGATTGCCATGGTGGAAACTATGGCAGACCAAGCCTGGATGGTTTTGCTTCCCCAGATGTGGAGCGAGACGCAGGAAGGATGGGGCAGACAAACCATGAGTCAGCAGTGAAGCCAAGGAAGTGAAGTGGGAAATAAATTGCAACACTCCTCCCCAGTTTGCATTACAGGGGTCAATTAACCTGCCTGCACCCTGAGCTGCTTCCAAATGGGTTTCTCCAAAGGGAAATTCAAAGCGGAGATGTCCTGGGGGTTTTTGGTGGTGCCCAGGAGAGTGGGGGGAAGGAGGGAGGGAAGCCATGGTGATGGCTGATTTGTTCAGCATCCAGGTGTGCATCCAACTGTGTCAAGCACCCACACAGCAAACTATTCCAGCTGAGCTGTGAGACTTTCCAGGGGGCACCACGCATTTGGGAATGGGGAGATGGGAAGAAGTGATGTTCCCTCTGCACCGCTGGGAGATGGGAAGGAATTATGCCCCTCTGCGCACCCGTGGGAGATAGGAAGAAGCAACACTCCTCTTTTCACTGATGGGGCGACAGGAAGGAGTAATGATCTCTCTGCACCCATGGGGATGGCAGCTTTCCCGGCATCCAGCTGTGTATCCAGCTGTGCTGTGTGGACCTTCCAGGGGTACGGTGCCTTGGAAACAGGAGCCCAGCACAGAGCAAGGAGATGGGGTGCCTGTTCTCACCCAATCTCAGCTGCCTAAAAGGGCACTGAAGGCTCATCCCTCCCTGTGCATCCTGCAGACCCTGGTGCAGGCTGTGTGCTTTAAAGGCATGGTGTTGAAGGACACCATTGGTGCTATATTTTGCAAATACAGGCATCTGTTTCATTTAGAAATTAACCTGCTCTTGCAAGAGGGCTTCAGGGGTGGGGTGTGGGACATTATTTTTTTTTTTCTTGCAGCTCCCTTAGCTGGATCTCAATAATTGCTTTAAACAAGGGCCTGCCTGCTTTGTGTTCTGCCTGCAGCACGTGAGATCCCAATGTCCAGGGTGATGCCGTGCATTCGCTCACCTCTGATGGAACAGAGCTATGCAGAAGTACATGGGGAGGGAGAGCAGACAGCATAAAACGACTTAGTTAAAACTTTGCAAACTACAAACTCCACCCATTTGGAGGTTCAGGTCTGAGAAGACATCGCTGCTTTGGTAATGTTTGGGAGGGAAATGAAACCTGTGGAGCGCGGCTTGAATAATGCATGTAGTTTATTGAAGGTGCAGCTGAAAGTCTGGAGTAAGCGAAGGGTAATCAACTGTTCACTTACACATTAAAAGCGTTAAATCTGTCTATCTGGTACACACACAGGAAAAACAATGCATGCATTTAACTACAGAAATATAAGGTGCTCGTCGGTGTGTAATTAAAATATGCTCTACCAAACCTGGTGTAGCAACTTGGGCTCATTTACATAACCATTACCAACCCTCTCGTAAACAGGAAAAATTGGATTTTCAGGTGTCATTAAAGGAGCTAAATAATAGATGCGCCTTCATCTGGGGCAGTGTAAGATGTGGCTGCTCTTTCTGATGAGCAAATTTTTTTGTTCTTTTGCAATTGCTGTGTGAGGGACAGGAAAACCCTCAGAAAAGGGGCTGAGCAGAAAGAGCCATGAAGGCAGCAGACTGAAATGCAAATCTCGCCTGGCTGAGACCTGGGGGTCTGCTGACCCCCAGAGCACCATGCGAGAGGAGGTGGGTGGTGACCATTCAAAAAGAAAACCATGTTTTTGGCAGAGTTACCGACCTCACTGCGTGTGCAATGCATGCTTGTGTGATTCAGCTGTTAGAAGGAAGGGGAATACTGTTTTACTGCAGAAATGCTGATTCTCTCTCAATACGACGCGGTGCTGCCCACCTACCGGCTTGTTCTGACTACGCGCACGGCCGTGCTGTACCGGTTGCCCCCTCCACACACCCCCGGCCCTGGGATGATGACAGTCCCGGGGCTGCACTGCTCCACTCCAGCACACACCAGGTTGCCCACTCCGGCTGCACATTGCAGCCCATCAGCACCAGACAGCACCTCGCGCCCCACGCAGCTGGCTGCACTCCGGGCTCCAAAGCCACCCCCCACCCTGGGGACGCAGTCCACGCTGCGAGCACTGAATCCAGCACCGCTGACCCCAAAGGATGAGACCACCCCTCCCAGCCCCGAGCTGGCTCCAGTCTTCACAGAGCATTTGCCACCGATTCCGGATAGGGATCGGCACTCACCGACCGTGCCGCCACCACTGACCACGGCTGCAGGAAAAGAAGGGTCTGGTCACTGCTGAGCAGTACCCAGGTAGGTTGCGTGGGGTGTAAAAAGGAATGAAAGGAGTTATGGGATTACAAAGGGGGGTGCTTGGTGGGCTTACCTACGCTCACCGGGTTGCCAGTGCATATCCTGTAAAAAAAAGCAACATCTCAGAGATTTGCTTAAGGGAATCCTCCCCAGACACGCACGCACACGGAGATGCTGCCCAGTCTTAGAAATCCTGGACATCCTTCAGCTCCTCTCTGTGCCCAGATGTGGTCTGTATTGGTCACTGAACCTCTGTGGGTTGGACCCGAAACCCCACAGGTGACCAAATGTCACATCCCTGTCTGTCTGTCTTACAGCTGCATTGAGCGGGAGAGAGGGGGGATGCACCCATGGGGAGATGGGAAGGAGCAGTGGCCTTGTTTGGACCCATGGGGAGATAGGAAGGAGCAATGCTCCTCTTTGTACCCACGGGGAGATGGGAAGGAACTGTGCTCCTCTTTGTATCCATGGGGAGATGAGAAGGAGCAATGCTCCTCTTTGTACCGTGGGGAGGTGGGAAGGAGCAATACTCCTCTCTGCACCCATGGGAAGATGGGAAGGAGCTGTGCTCCTCTTTGCACTCATGGGGAACTGCAGCCACCCAACATTCCCCACTTCCTCTCCTGTTGGGTTTTGCTGCAGGCTGCAGATGGGCATGCTCCCACCTGCTCTCTTCTCCTTCCAGCAGAGTCCTGTAAGTCGCAATCTCAATGTCCAGGGCCAGCTTGACATTCAGGAGCTCCTGGTAGTCCCTCAGTAGACATGCCATCTTGTCCTTGGCCTGCTGCAGAGCTGTCTGCAGGTCCACCAGCTTCTGCCGTGCATCTTTGAGGGCGCAGTCACCACGTTGCTCAGCATCGCAGATGGCCGTCTGCAGGGCTGCAATCTGTAAATGGCAATGGATGGCTGAGAGATCAACACAGAGCTTGGCAGGGCTGCAAGTTTCCCCCCTTGTTTCTCAGCTAGAAACTGCTGAGGAAACCTAGATTTTGATTGGGCACCTGCAGTAGCCATGCAATCGGGGATGAAGGGAAAGGATGTGTTGGCTGCTCTGTAGCAAACAAGCAGCCACCATTATTTCTGGTAGAGCCAAACCAACTGGATTCTCCTAGGTGGAAATAAACCTGCCACCTAGAGAAGCGTGATGACACATCCAGGCAGGAGCTGGGGCTTCCTTTGCACACTGCCTCCCGTGCAGCACTCAGCTCTTCACCTACCTGTTTCTTCACGTTATCTGATTCACACTGCAGCTTCTGGATCATCCGGTTCAGCTCAGCTATCTCACTCTGGTTGTTCCGTAGGTCATCACAGAACTTGCCCCGGCTGCTGTGGAGCTCTTCCAGCTGTGCATGGGAAGGGGACAACATTACACTGGGAATCACTCCTTGCAGGGAATGGGACAACGTTCTGCAGCTGCAGCAATGCTCCAAGGTAGCACTCAGATGGGACCTTATACGGGCCCTGAGCACTTTGGGAAGGGGATGGTGCTCCTGATGGGTGTGCAAGAGGAGATCATGATGTTCTGTTTTTATGGGAAATTCTTCAGTTGCAATAGTTACAGTTTTGTGTTCATTGGGTTTCTTTTTGGCAAAAAGAAGTTTATCAAACTACAGCGCATGAAAACCAAGGGATGGGTTTGAGCAGTGTCATGAAGGACAGAAGTGCTCCTCAGGGTTTTGTTGATGGAGGGTTTCTTTGCCACTTGTGCAGTACTCACTCTGGTCTGGTAGAAAGCCTCAACTTCAGCCTTGCTCTTCTGGGCAATCTCCTCGTAGCAGCACTCCACACTTTTGATAATGCCCTCCATGTCCAGGTCCCGGCTGTTGTCCATTTGCACAATGACTGAAGTGTCACACAGCTGGCAGTCCATCTGTGCTCTCTCCTGCAAGATCCATTACAGATCATTCTCCTTCCTCCTGCCAGCCCCAAGGTTGCACCTCAGCTAAAGGGTCTGGAGGGAAGAAGGAGCCTTGGGGACAACTAGGGACAGTTGTCCTATGGATGCCCAAATGGGGCATGGGATCCTTCAGACAGCCGACTGGTTCCCAACAGCTGGGACTTGCTGTGGTGGCACGACATGGGATTGCCTGAAGGAGCAAAGCAATCCAGCTGGAGCAACTGGCTGGTTGCAGCTCAGCATTGCAGCTTTGCCAGCAGATTTTTGGGGTGTGCATCCCTTGGGGTAAGTGCTTTGGGCCCAATGCCTGCAGGCTGCTGGGAAGCATTAGGTTAGAAAAGGTGGAGAGCAAGCACCAAGCATCCCCTGTGTTTTCTGGTAGGAACTTGCTATGTTTTAGGTGAAAGCATTACTTCCACTAAAAGATTTTGACATATGCAGCTAAAAAAGTGAAATGCTAAAACTAATCTGGGTTTTCAAGATTGGAGTTTTTCAGTGGCTCCCGGTCATGGTTTGGATGCAAGTTTGGGGGGCTTTTTTCCATGCATTTTCTTTGCAGCCAGCTGTGTGGCAGACAACCAAAGCATCTAACAGTGTCATTACCAGGTACAAATACAGAGATATATTTGGCTGGGGTTGTAGGATTTTAGGAGATGACACCTTTCCCTGTGTTGGTTTTGCTCTCAGAGCCTGGGGCAGTGGGTGAGCTGCTCTTACCTCAGCGTAGATGCACTTGAGGAACTCCAGCTGCTGCCGCAGGAGGCCCACCCGCACCTCCAGCTCTTCCTTGGTCAGGTAAAGGCAGTCCACGTCCTGAAGAGAAATCATGCATTGGGTGAAAAGAGGGAAAAGAACCAAGGGCTGTGCCCAAGCTCATTTTCTGTTAGCTTTGCAGGACTCTCGCTGTGGCCAACCCCTGACTCTACCTGGGTTTGCATTATCCGTGCTTAAAACCTGATGAGGTTCTGCACATTCCTTGGGTCACCTCTATGTTGGGCTTCCCCTGCTCAGGCAGTGCTGTGGCTTTGCATTTCTCCCCCAGGTTTTGCTCACCTTCTTCAGCACCACGAACTCATTCTCCGCTGCCGTGCGCTTGTTGATCTCATCTTCATACCTGCGTTGGAAAGCAGAGGTGGGGGCTGATGAGTGCTGGGGATCCCGTCCCCACAGCCCAGCATGGTTAAAGCCAGGACCTCTCCCTGTTTGCTTTGAATCTCCTATTTGGTTCTTGATTTGTTGTTATTTTTCCTCCCTGCTTGGCTGTGTTCAGTACTTTTAAATAGCCCACACCAGCAGTATCGGTGGCCGGTGGGGTGGCAGCAAGTTAGGCGAAACTGTGCACCAAGCTGAAGGCTTGGTGTGCTCCTCCTAGCCCTGCGAGGTTTTTTGGAAGCATCCAGGACTCTGCTCTGAGAGTTTATGGGCAGAATATGGCCAAAATGCTCCAGGGGAGGTCAGGAGCTTGAGCAAGCCATGAAACTCCCATTTGCAATGAGAGCAGAGCTGGTGCGTAATGGCCGAGTAATTGGGGCTGAGAAGAACTCTCACAGGATGAGTCTGACCTCATCGAGTGAGAGAAAACTTCTGAGAGCTTGGCTGTAAGATCTTTGGAGAAGACTCTTTCATCCTGGCTGTGCATAACCAGCCACCAAGCGTCCTGGTTGTAGCTGAGCATAGTACACAGGGAGCAATTAAGGAATATCTGCATCGTAGATCAAAAAGCTGTTCCCACATTTCCTCTGAGAAGAGTGAACGAACCCAGTGGGGATGATGTGGATGAAGGGTTCTGTGGGAAGGGACAGCACCAGGGGCACAGAGTTTGGTGACATGGGAAGTTTGATATGGCAAACCACTGTGTGCAGAAGCATCAGGGTGAAGGAAGGAGTTCTCTGTCCCCTCCTATGTGTATACTGCAAGTGTTGGGTGTGCAGCAATGGGACCCCAGCACAGAGCCCTGCCCTATGCCCAAGTTTTTAGACTCATGGACCAATGCATTAGCTTCATGCTCTGAAAAGCAACCAGCACCCTCCACCTCCCCTTTGCACTCTGCTTACTTGCACTTGTATTCCTGCACCAGGTCCCGCAGGCAACGCTCCTCATTCTCCAGCCTCTCTCGCTCCCCCAGCACGCACTCCAGCTGCTTCCTCAGGTTGCAGATGAAATTCTCAAAGACAGGCTCCAGGTTGCGCCGGGATGCCGGCAGGACGTACTGCTGCAGCAGCTCCCATTTGGTGGTCAGCACCTTGTTCTGCTGCTCCAGCAGTCGGACCTGCAGAAGGAAGAGATGAGAACATCATCTGGCCTCTCTTATTTTGGGCAAAGGCACTTTGGTTCCTCTGCTTGCAGGACGTGAGAATAAAACTAAAAGGCAAGTGGTTAAGGGCTGATTTCTCAGCAGCCTGAGTGCTAAGGGCATCATCTCCCAGCCCAGGGCTGAACAACACCCGTGTGCTTGCTCCATGCGGAACCCAGTGATCTGTTTGAGCAAAGCACACTTCTGCTGAGGAAGGATCCCTTCCTGCTCTGACGAACTGATTCCAGGAACGAGCTCTCCCAGTGCTGAAAGCTCCATCCAAGAGCTCATTTGAATGCATCTGATTGAAGCTCTAACCACGGGTACTTATCATGCCTTTCACTTCTAGATGAAAGAGCTCTCTAAGTACTTGGGAACCTTTATGGATCATGAATAAGTCATTTTTCAGCGGGAGGAAGTAGGGTGGCTCCTTTACGTGGGTTTGTTTTTCTCAGCTGCGGAACAGCTCACAGGGAAATCTGAGCTTGGATGGAGCAAAGAATCCTCAGTGATTTGAAAAATCATTTTCCATAAGACACCCCTCATCAGCAATGAAAGCCCCTCAGGCTTAGCTAAGATAGTAATGATAAATGATGTTTGTTTAGGAAATCACCAAATCCTTTCTTTGACAGAGTGGACAGAGAAATTAAAGTTGATCTCATTTTAGCTAGACCTGCATCTTTCTCTGCAGGGTGAAGTGAACAAACAGCTTTGAGAATACAGATATACAGATGTCAAAGAACGGTAGAATAGCTTGGGTTGGATGGGACCTTAATGATCCAACCATATCATAGAATCATAGAATCATAGATCCAAAGGATGGTTGGGTTGGGAGGGTCCTGAAAGATCACATAACCATAGGGTGGTTGGGTTGGAAGGGTTCCTAAAGACCATAAAATCATAGAATTGTTGTGTTGAAAAGGTCCTGAAAGATCATAGAACCATAGGATGGTTGGGTTGGAAGGGTCCTCAAAACCACCCCATCCCCACTCCTTGCCCTGGGCTGGTTCCACCTCTCCATCAATCACCCAGGCCCCATCCATGGTCTTGAGCACCTCTAAGGTGTTTCTTTGGTGTTTGTAGAGGTAGGAGAGCAATCGCCAATCACACATAGCATAGAATCATCTGGGTTGGAGAAGACCTCCAAGGTCATCTCAGCATCTCCCTCCTTTGTCCCACAAGCTTTGGCTTGCTGCTGACCCTGACTGAGCCATTTTGCAGTCTGGTGGCCATCGACAGACACAGCAGAAGGGCTGGTATCCAAGCAGTGCCTGCACCAGGAGCCATTGCTGTCACATTATCCGCGGGGCTCACCTTGTCGATGAAGCAGGCGAACTGGTTGTTGAGGTTCTTGATCTGCTCCTTCTCATGGGTCCGCACCTGGCACTCCTCAGGGTCCACTCCCACGCACAGGGGCTTGAGGAGCTCTGGGTGGATGCTGACACCGCGGATCCCTTCCGATCGACCTCCTCCAAGCCCGATGCTGATGCCTCCGCTGTAGCCACCCATCGCCACGCCATCCCCAAGGCCTCTGTAGCCGCCCAGGCCCCCATAGCCTCCGCAGTTACCGAACCCCACCACCGTGCCCACGCCGAAGCGACCTCCACCATAGGCAGTGCCGCATCGTCCCACGCTGCCTGCGCCATACGCCGCGCTACGGCAGCTTCCTCCGAAGGAAATCCTCTGCCCACGGCCCAGGTCGCAGACACTCCGGCTGCTGAAGCCACCCAACCCGCAGCGCCGTGCCGCCGGTTGGCACACCGAGGCTGAGCTGCTGCCTGCCCTGCCCAGACCGCAGACGGCGGAGGCTGAGGAGAAGCCACGTCGGCCCAGCAGCGAGCTGGAGGTGTAGCACTGCCGGCTCATGATGAGGCACACGGGGACAGGAGCAACGGTGGTGGAAGAAAGTGAAGGAGCGAGAGAGGAGCGTGAGGAGATCTCCTGTGGCTGCTCCCAGATGCAGCCCGGCTCCTTATATATGTTCCAGGAGGTGCCTGAGATGCAAAAATTTAATTTATCCACTGGGTTTGGTCTGCCTGGCAGCAAGGAATGGCTTCCAACATTTCCAACCCACAGCAAACACTTCCATCTCATATGAAATAATGTGGAAATTAAAATAAACTGCTTTGCTTGCAAGCTTCAGTTTCAGGACTTATATTTTACTTAATTAATCTGCTTCCTTATTGTGTAATTATAGTTTAGCAAAATAATTCAAGGGGTTTTTATTCATGGCTTGTTTACGGTTCGGTTTCACCACGGTGTTTAATTACATCCCAGGACCTCCTGCAGAACGCCCCGCCAGGGTCCCTGGGCAGCTCATGGCTGGTTCTTGAGCAATGGACAATGGAGCAGGAGGTGGTTCCATCAGCACACGCATTTCTGCACCTCATTGCACAGCCAGGGCTCTCCAAGGTGGGCACTTGCAGCTGTGTCAAGTTAAAGCTGGATGGGATAAGAGAAGAGCACAGGGTTGGTGGTAGAGCCAATGAAGCATTGTGTGGTTGTGTTGAGTTCAGTCATGGGGGGATGCTCTGGAGATGGGGTTCATGGGTAAGAAGTCAAGGTGCCCATCAGAAGAGCGTTTTGTGCTGAATTATGTGCATAGGGAAGGGGTGGCTGTGCTTGGTGTCTGGGTGTGTTGGGACCAGAGAATACCTGGAGATGCAACAAAGCAATGAAGAGCAGCATTTCAGACAGGTTGAGCGATGTTGGTCAGCGTGAACATTTTTCCTCTTATTCCTGCGACACGCCTATTGGACGTTAAATTATTCGAGTGATATCTGTTAATGAGAAAGCACCTTGCCTTCTTAATTAAAATTCTTAAAAAGAGGTTTGAATTTGCTTGGAAACAAATAAAGTGCTTTTTTTTTTTTGTCTTAACAAAGGAGTCTAATCACAGAAGCACAAGTGATTGCATAGCGTGCCTGAAGAAGGTTTTGCATCTTTGCTAGGGCAAAATTTCCTGGTTCTGGGAGGATTCCTAGACAATGGGATTGTATACTTAAAATGGATTGTCTCGAATGAGAAAATAATGCAAAGGAATTATGGTAATTTAGAATATTTGTGGTGTCTCCCCAGTTAGAGGCCTTCCTATTCTTTTTTTACAGATCTCAGAGTGGGTTGAAGAGAGGCATGAAATATTCCACACAATTTTAATCACGTCGTAGCTCTGTTGTAGCCACATTGGTCTGAGAAATTAGGGTGCAAGTTTAGCGATGAGATGTAATTCCATGCATGAAGCTGTGATAGCTGGAGGAAGCAGATGGGCTTTTGGGCTCTGCGGTCTCCATGTCATCCTGCCCACAGTCACCCAGGCAGCTGAACCCCTTGTTGGTAAGCAAAAGGGGGAATTATTTCAAAAATGTATACTGTGCTCAAGTTTTGGTGCCAGACAACAGGGTGTGTTGTCTAAAGTCCAACCTGGAGTGCCGCTTGTGCACAGAGCACTCATGGCCCCGTTGCACCACATGTGCAATGCTTGCACAATTTTAGGGTTGTAAAGCAAAGAAAATGGGACCATCACCCATGTTCCTCCCATAGCTACCATCCCTGCAACCCCTCCCTGCTGTTTCCCCATGCACTCAAAGCACCAAGCCCATGCTCCAGCCCTGAGTGGTGGCTGCTTGCAGGTGCCCAGCCCCGCACATCAGAGGGTTCAGGGCAGTGCTTGTGGTTTGCAGCTGCTGAGCTGTCACAAAGCCAGTTCTGGTTACATAAACTTCAAAGCAAAGAGCACGCCAATGCCATTTCACCTTCTGCAGGGAAGGATTGCAGTCACACTTCTACCCTTCTCTCCAAGCTTTGTTCTGGCTGGTGCAGGTCTGGTGGTGGCTGGGGAGCTGTGGAGAGGCCCTCATCTGCTTCTGTAAAGAAAAAGGTTGAAACTGTAGTTTGCAGGCTGATGGGACTCAGCAAAGCTTTAAAGCAGCAGATGACACTCGAATTTGCCAGGAAACCCCTGAGGTCCTTGGCTTTAAATATGCCTCGGGCCCTGGTGGCTACCCTGGGACCCAAGGCCTTGAGATTTACATCCACCCAGCATTAGGGCAAATTAGTCCCATTTAAGCACCCTGCTACATTGGGTCTGTTGGGTCATCTGTGAAAACGGAGAGAGCCCCAGGGGTTTTCCAGCCTCTTGCTGTGATGACCAGTCACCCAAGATTGCTTTATCCCAATGAGAAAACAACTTTTTAAAGACCCTTTCCTGATGAAATGGGGCCAGAAGGGCTTGGCTGTGCTCCCAGCACTGTCAGTGCCCTCCCTCCCTTCCCTGGGCAGTTTTTGTGGCTCCTTGCAAAGGGACCCTGCAGTCACCATTAAAAGCGTTAATGAGACCCCTGGGACATCACCCTCTGGTTGCACGGGTCCATGAGGGCTCTTCCTGCTCTTAACTGCAGTTGGATGCTGTTCTCACATCAAAGCAGGTGTGGATTTGTTGGGACAATAGTCTGAGCTCCTTCCATCGCCATGGGCACCGCGCCCCATATCTGCCCACCCTCAACCTTGCTTTCCACTGGACATCACACAGTTTTCATGCTGCTTTTGGACAAAAGAAAAGTGAACAGGATAGTTCCAACCTTCCAGGTTGGATATTAGGAAAAAAAATCTCTGAAAGAGTTGTGATGCACTGGAACAGGCTGCCCAGTCACCATCTCTGGGTATGTTCAAGAACAATGGAGATGTGGCACTGAGGGTCATGGTTAGTGGGCATGGTGGGATGGGTTGGGGTTGGACTGGATGGTCTTGGAGGTCTTTTCCAGACTTACTTAATGATTCTTTGCTTCCACGAGTAAGCACAGTGGTGTTGGGTCAATGGTTGGACTTGGTGATCTTAGTGGTATTTTCCAAGCTTAATGACTATCATTCCATGATGCTGTGATTCCAAGCCAGCATTGGCCACTGCCCATACACACCATCTTTATTTGCCATGCTGCTATGTAGAACTTTGCCAAAATCTTTCCCTTCATTTGCAGCCCTTCTACTGGAAAGAGGATTTGCACATTGATAAACAGAAGGTCACCAACATCAGTCATGTCACCAGCACTGATGCTGGGCATTGTGAAGGTAAGGAAAACAGAAGTAAGCATTACTCCCAAGGGCAATGTGTCACCTCATGGAGAGCCTCCTACTGTCTTGTTTACTCTGTCAGGCATTGTCCAACCCTGCTGCCCTGAAAGCAAATGCAGGTGTTTCATTTGGAGTGCCTTTGCCATATTCTCTGCTTTTTCTTTTACTATTTTCATGGTGGGGAAGCTGGGCACAGAGTGCTGCTTTGGGTACTGCTGGGTGATTGCTGGAAATGTTGATTGAATCCAACAGCAGCACACGGCATCCCATTTGGGTTTAGAAAATCTCCTTGTTGATGGTGCTGATGGTGACCTAAGCAGAGAAACTCTCCTTCATAGCCCTTATTTACCACCTTATTTTGCAAGAGACAAGTAGGTTTCGTACCAAACACTGCAGGTGTCCACCCTCTTCCTTTGTAACATTCCTCTTTTGCATAGGAATTTGTAAGGCCCTTTTGCATCACCTCTCCAGCCGTGTGGCCCGATGGGTTATTAGGCCTCTGAGTAATGGGGTGGAATAGGCACAGCAGGGTCACGATGAAAGCTCATGGAGCAGCACTGGGAACGGCCACTGTGAAGGGAATGCAACCACACGCCGGGAGCAGGGCGTGAGGTTTGCACCCAAAGTGTTTTTCTGGGGAAAGGTGGCAAACAGCAGCCAGGTGCTGAGGCTGGAAGAATTGCTGTGCTGTGTCACGGGACAGCTGCCTCTGCCTCTCCTCTGTTGAGATATGAGCGCTTCCAACCAAAGCATGTTCCTTCATGCGCAGGGACTCCGGAGATGCCCCACAGCAGTGGAGGTGTGGGAGGAGGGAAATGCAGCTCAGAATTTCCCATCGGTGGGTCTGGAAATCTGTTTGTGTGTGCACCATAATGGCCATAGAAAGGAGCTGTGCAGCAGCATGTGTGATTAATGTATAATAGCATTAATTTTTTTTGACTGGGGGGGGGTCCCTTTTATAAACCTTTTATTTATAAACCCTTTTATTCTAGGTTTCTCTAGAATAAAAATGAAGTACCAGTGGTACACATGCACAGAGCAGAAAACTCAGAGCTTTTATCAGCAATGCAACCTCTGCATGCTTGTGGAGCTGAGACATCACTCTGTGGAGGGGGACATGGGGAAATGTTAGAGAGCAAGCCTTATTAAAGGCCTGGTCTAAATGGGTTGGTAGGTAGGATAACGAGAGAATAAATGCACTTCTTGCACTGGAGGCCCCACACATAGTGAAGGGGAGTGACAGAGGCAGATTTGGGAGCAGAGGTGGGGCTCTTGGTCAAAGCCAAACAAAAAAGGACAAATGGGAACTGGGAGAAGCAACAATGCTGTGCTGGTAAGCACCCAGCAATTCATAAAGCCTTCCAGATGGACACTCAGATTAAGGAGATTACAGAAGGTATAGCTTGTAGAATATGTACCTATTATCTTAATGAATGGTTAGAGTCATGTTTTGTGGCTCATGTTTTGCCACCAGCATGCAAAAAAATGACTGTGTGTCATAGCAGAGGCGGTGGCTGGATGCGTAAGCTCCACGTAATGGTTGACCTCACTGGACTGAGCGTGATAAAGAGAAGCATTTGTCCTGGAGGAAGATACAACTGGCTTCCATTCCTTGGAGCCCAATGCTCAGCACCCAGAGATGCTCAGATCTGCCCGGGGGGGGCACTGAAGCCTCTATCTCCCCTCTGAGCAGCTCACGGGCTCATAGCTTCCAACCCCAGACATGGGATCTCTGAGTTGCCAGCAAACCACGTAGCCAGGGAGATAAAGCCAAGCAACAGTGACAATTATAGCTGCTTCCTCCAGGATCTGAGCTCCCCTCTGCTGCAGCCACATCCTCTGGGGAGAAAGATCAGAGGCAAAATCGTACTTCTATTTGTTGGAATGTGTTTCTGCAGTGGATTCCTGAGCTTTCTGACCACCATCTCCGCTTTAGGAAGTTGTTTCTTCCACGTGTCCATGGTGGGCTTGAAATCCAGCTGGAGACTTCTCCCTGACCGCAGCCCTGGGTTGGGAACTGCGCTGCAAGAAAACACAGCTCTCAGTAAATGGGGGGAAAAAAACAAGCTGGGAATGGCAGAGAAACACGGAAAAGAGAAAGTCTGGCCGTGAACCACAGGTTGCACAGGACTCCCTGGCCATCCTCTCTTGAAGGACACAGGGAAGCATGTTATTAGGGAAACCTGCTGCTTTCAGAAGGATGAGCAGGGTCTCAGAAACCCAGGGTTTGGTTTAACAGCCGGACTGCCTCCACGCTGGCAAAGGTTTGTTTGGGGAATTCCAGCGTCATTTCTTGCTCCACGCATCAGTGTTGCCTCATTATTCTCTTTGTTCTTGTTATTATGTGGTTGCTTGTTCTCACTGAAATACCTATGGGGTAACCACCTGCGTGTGACACCGGGCAGTGCTCAGCACCTAGCTCTCTTGTTCTCCATCCAGGAATGGCTTGCATGGGGAAATGACAATGACCAGAAGCCAGCTGGGTGCCCTGGACATCCCAATAATTGCACACCTGCCCTCCCAGCTCCTCAGCTTCCTGCAGAGCAGCTACTGTTTTTCCCCAAGGCAATTTTGCAAAGGCAGTCACTGCACTGCTCAGCATCGCAAATCCCCATCTGTCCGAGGTGCAACTTTCCCTTTAATTACCAAGCGTGACAGCTGTGGCTTCCCTGTCCTCGTTTCCATTAAGGATTGACAAACACCAGAGTCTCACTGTCCCCGAAGCGTCCCACCCCTCTCCAATGACTTTCTTTCTAGTTATTCCAAGAGCATGCGATAGAGAAGCAGTTGCTTATGAGATTGCTCCTGGGCTCTGCGTGATTGCAGCTTTGGCACCCACACCCTCATCACCAACACTGGAGCTGGGTGCTCAGACACTGTTCCTCAGGAATACCCAATTCCCTCTCCTTGACTCCAGAATTGAAGAAGTATCTTCCAATGGGAGATGCTTCTATGCTTTGCCCTTCTGCCTCCCTGCTTTCTGCAAAGTGCTGCTGTCAAGGAACAATAACAGCATCAATTTAACTTCTGTTGTACAAAATAGCTTGTTTCAAGAAATCTGGCACTAGCCCTTTTTTAAGGACCCATCCTAGGTCGGTGTGTGGGTGTTGCCGTTGTGCAGTGGGGTTCAGGGGTTGCTGTGTTGTTCATCTGCTCCGAGCTGTGCTTAGTGCTGGGTTCCCAATAGTGCCCATCGCCCATCATTTGTCCATTTCCACCCAGACAGAGGCTATGCAAAATTTGTGCCTAAAGGTTGCAAAAAGCTGAAGTTCGGAGCGATTCTCCCTCATTTGCATCACTTTTGGGGAAATGCAGAACTAATTGCATAATGCGAGTCCTCATCCTGCAGCAAGGATCAGGCCGGGGTGACTCATCCCTGAGAAACTGTTCCTTTAATCCAGGACAGGATGAAGCCAATTTGCTGAGCTGGTCCATGGCCAATGGGCGCTGGGTGGGGTGAAGGGTTCTGCACTGTGGATGTGAGTACTATGCCAACCCATAGAGAACATCTGTGTGACTCGGGTTCCATGTGCAGAGTTTGGGTCAGCAGGAATTCCAGCTCCAGGACCCAATTCTGTCTGCACTAGAGCTGCAGCTAAAGATGAGGGTGTTGCTGGGGAAGATCATAGACCCATTAAGTTAGGAAAAGACCTCGAAGATCACCAGGTCCAACCTCAACCCACCCCCCCATGCCTACTATATCGCTAAGTGCCACATCTCCGTGGTTCTTGAACACCTCCTGGGATGGTGACTCTACCACCTCTCTGGGCAGCAGTTCCAAGGCCTGTCCACTCTTTCAGAGCATAATTTTTTTGCTAATATCCAAACTGAACAACCCCTGAAGGGAGGAATCACTGCCTCCTGGAGCACGGCTCAGTCCTGAAACCCAAGCAGCAGAAAATGCTTGGGCACACTCAGGTCAGAAAGTACCCAGATGTTCGGCTCAGCCACCAGGTCCAAAATTCACTTTGCTCCAGTGCTGTTGAAATAAAGTGAAAGAAAATGATTAATTTTCCATTAAAATAATCTTATAAAGAAATATGGTTCATTAAGCAGAGGCAAAGAAATCCAACACAATCCTGCGAGGCTCAAATCCAGGGCTGGGAATTCCTCCAGGCTTAGGCTGAGCCTGGACCACAATCCCAGAGCATCTCCTACCCTTGTCCTTCCTTTTCCAGGTGAGATCTCTGCCTAAAGCCTCCTTCTCCCTCCTGGTGCCATTGACCACATCACAGGAAACAACTTGCTTCTGGATATAATGTGGATTGTGAAGCCATCTGGCTGCAAGGAATGAGTGTTCACAGGAGGAATTAATTACTGGCTAATTTCTTACTGCATTTATCCACAATCTGCTTTGTGGCAGGCTCCTTGGGTATCATTTGCTCCCACCTGCTGTGCAAAGAACCTATCTGCTTCTTGGGGCTGGAAGCACCACCTCTAATTTCCCATGTGTGTTCCCCACTTGGCTGCCAGCAATAATAACGTGGTGATAATTATAGGCAGTGGTGTGTTCATTAAAGAACAGAAAGCAGCACATCAGGAGGACACCGAGGCCATCCCATTTGGTGCAGGGGTCAGAAAGGGGAAATTAACTCTTTAGTGCTTCCTGGGAGCTGGCTGTGTGGCTTGGAAATTGGGTATCTGAAGCAAGGGAAATGCAAATGACCCCTGGTAATGATTCCCTGAGTAATGGTAAAAAGCACAATAAATCTGCATCCGTTTTGTCAGACCACAAACATCCAGCTTTGGTCCCCCAGGAAATCCTGAGGTATTTAAATTTATTTCTTTTTTTCACCTCGGGTGAAATTACACAAGTAACTTTTTTTTTTAATCTTTATATATTTACTTTTTTATTATTATTATTTTAAGTGGGATATTCCAAACCATTTCCTTCTGCTGCAGGTGGGGACTTTCTGCTTCAGCTGCGTAAGGAATTCACCACGGTATAAAGCAAAATTCCCACTCCTGCCTTATCAGTGAAGCAGGCAGGTTGGCTGCTGAGTATTTGTATGTATTTCATGCTCCTCTCCTTCAGCCCCAAAGGTGCATCGTCCATGGCAGCTGCCACCTGCGCTGATGCGTTGGTGTTTCCACAGTTTGCAGAATGAGTGGGACCTCCAGGATCAGCATCACCAGGACTCATCCTATGTCCCCTCCATAAGACTCAAACCTTCTGTGCTATCTGAGGCCCCCACAACCACTGGGATCTTCAGTCCAGCCCTGTGACACTCCACATCTCATGCCACCCCACCTGCAGCCCCGTGTTGTCCATCACCAAGATCTCTGTAGAACTGCAGAGACCAAAGGCAAGTTTTTGTTTCAGCAAAGCTGCTTAATTTCTTTGCTGTTGATCATGAATTTGAAACCTCTTTATCACAGAGTCAGAGAATCTAATGGAAAAGGCCACTAAGATCATCTAGTCCCAACATCAACCCATCAACCTATCATCTTCCAACCATCAACCCATTATCTAGTCCAACCATCAACCCATCAACTCATTGTCTTCCAACTCATCAACCCAATTATCCCTCAACCAGCAGAAAAAGGAGAAGCAAAGACCCATTCTCCAGTGCTGGCCCTCAGGGGCTGCATCTTCATCTTGATCCAGGTAAAAAGAGATGGAAAAGGACTTTGCCCATAGGCAAAGTGCAGAGCAGGAAGGGAAGGAGCCCATCTAGCGGCATGCTTTGAAAACAGCCCTCATGTTGGGCATGGTTGGACAAAATTAATGGTTTTGAACCTGTGCCATTTGGTTTGGCTCATGGCAACCAATGGTTGGGTTTGAGATGAAAAAAACATTCTAGCTGCTATCACACAAAAGCATGGAAAATAGTGAGTAAGTGAAAAAGCTGAATTGATAAACGTGGCCTGAAGAATTTTTCCTTCTTTGATGTCACACTCAAGGATCTTGCTCAAATACTTGCTGCAAAGGGTGCTCTTTGGGCTGATGCTGTGATTGTGCCATCTCTTCCATATCGTGCTGCAAGGACATGGGGCAGCCTAGGGACAACTTCCCCTCTGTTCCTATTACTGCCCCTCTTCCTCCTCCCCCCACGTTCTTATCTGGCTGTATTTAGCACAGAGAACTGTGATGGGGGATGACAAGTCACCCTTCCAGCCCTATAAAGTCAATTCTTCGTCTCCTTGGCTGTGGTAGGTCTTAGAGTGCTTGTATTGGTCAAGCAAAACATCAAACCCCAAACATTTCCTACGATAAGATCTCTGGAATGGTATTTCCATATTCATATCATGAATAGTTTTGCTAAAAGGACTGGAGAGAATCTTTTTTCAGTTATCAAAATGCTTTCTCTGGGTATTTGAAGAGACAGAAACATCCAGGTGGTTGGCCTGAAACAGTGGCTTGTTTAAGAAAACTGACATGAGAAAGAAGAGCAAATAATAATAATAATAATTCTTTTTAAAAGTGAAATCTGTCCGTTGAAATGTTTGCACTGAATCTCCTTAGCTGGCAGGAGTTCGCAAATACGATAACGTGGGTTTTGCTATTTTGCCATCATTCAGAATGGTGGCATTGTTTCAATACTTAAAACAAACAATTACAAAACAAGAGTAGGAAGGAAAAATAGTAATCACTTATCTGGAACCGTTCCCAGCCTCTCAAAACTTATAATGCACGTCTTAATGAATAGCTTGGAAACCATCTGAGATGAACCTTTCCCCTTTGTTGCTGTGACAAAATCTTTACAGCTGTAGCCGTAGAGAAAAAGTAAATGCTGTCTTCATTTTCCTCCTTGGTTTGCTAAAATTATAGCTGAGAACGTTTGGGTGTTGGCTCAAACACGAGGAGGAAAGGTGATGCCCATGTTTTGGAAGAGGTGGTATCATCTTCCTTTCTTCTCTCTATTATTCAGGCCACTACATGGTAATTATTCTTCTACTGCAATTAGGCAGCTGTCTGCTGCTTCCTGGGATGGGAGAAGTCACCTTACTTGCCGATTCCTGTCCACAGAAGGAGGATGAAGTGTTGGGTTGAGTTACCCTTCACACTTCAACATTCCAGGGGATGTTTTCTTTGGTGGTGCTGTTGGGGGATGCAGGCTTTATAGTCTCTAAGGTTCAGAGGGGAAAGATCTGGAAAGGCCATGGTTGGGCTCAGCCCTTGGAGGTTGGGAGTGTCAAGCAAAGCAAGCTCTACCAGGTTGCGTATAAGGGCCAGACCGACTAGCCAACAAGTCAACCTGCATCAGGTGGTGGGGAATAACCCAGGTCCAAATCTTTCTCAAACAACTGTGTTCTTTAGCAATGCTGAGACCCAAACAAAGCAGACTCCATTCAGCCTCTGAAGGAAAGTCAAGCAGAGTTGCTCTGGCTAGCTATGGATTGCAAGGGGATGGCCATACCTCTCCATACCCCATGGAGAACCCAAACTTGGAGCCACAACAGTTCAATGGTGTGGACCAGAGTGTGGTGACGTTGACATGCAGGTGGTCGGTGGAGCTGCCCATGTCCCAGCAGGGCTCCAGGCTCTGCACTGTTCTTCTTCCCAACTCACATCTGTGAGCATGCAATGGGCAACGCACTAAACTCAGATACAAAATCAGCTGCTTAAGTGGGCTCCATCTCATCCAATTTTAGCTGCCCAGATGACCCACCAAAATGGATTTCCTCAATCAAGTGGAGCTCAGCCAGAGTACTGCCCATCTCTCTTAACCTGGATCCGACATTCTGATGACCAAATTCAAATGAGACCATTTCTTCTTTTAGCACTGAAGTGACACCTCCTGCCTGTCCCCAAGGTGCTTATCTTCTTTCCATCAGCCTTTAATATTCACTTTTTTTTTTTTTAAGGTTGCCATTAGAATTTTGCTCCATGAGAGCACAGAGATTAATGGCTCCTTCTGACCTGTAATTCTTTGTGTGCTGGAGACAGGAAGAAATTCATGGTGATAATAGTGTCTGCAAACCCTGTGGATGACAGGCAGGGTGTATTTGTCTGAGTGTATGCAGGCGTCTTGCATGGTGATGTCTCCGTTTGTGTTAATGCCCCTGCCCCGGGCTGCCTGTAGAGCTGAGATGGATCTAATTGATGCATCCACTAGAGTCTTGCACTTGGTGCACTTCATGCTAAATTAGGCTTCTGTGTTTGGTCAGGTGAATCACCTCATGGAAATGTTGGTTTCTTTCCATGAAATGAGCCCCTGGCAACCAGCTCTCACGTTGAGCTCTGCGTGGGAGATTTCAAAACTAGACAAATTTCACTTCCACCCCATTATGGCCAAGAGATCTTCCAACTCATCCCTTTTAAGTCGTATGGGGGAACGTCACCCTTCATCAGCCTTAATGCCACTTGAAGCAAAGGAATTAATATCTGGAATATGTGCAAATGTGGCAGAGCCCACCAAGCCCACAGAGGTCAATGCTGGCACTGTCTTTCATCCAATTGCTGGGATGTGGAAGGACCATGTGAGTGTGTTGTTCAGATATCACGGTGATGAGTGAAGCTGCAGGTGGCACACTAGTTGTGGAGGTGTTACGACACTCTGAAACACTTTGAGATTCCTAGCAAGCTTTGATATCAACTTTTACTTTAGTAAATGGCACCTTGGCCTATAAAATACCTAAAAGCTGATGTCACATGAGGAAGTAAATAGAATAAACATCATAGGAATCTCCTTGTGTCTGAGCCCCAACATATCCCAAATTATCTACGGAGACAATGGGTTCTTTCTCTACCTGTGGACATACAGACAGCAAAAGAGCACTTCTCCCCCCATCTTGTAATTACATTAGCCAGCACCTATGGAAAAATCCAGGGACAAAGCACGTACTTTCAATGCAGTTTATTGAAGGCTGGGAAGCTGGGAAGTTTGAGCAGTCGGTGGAAGAAGCTCTGTTTGTGTGAGCACAAGATGTCAGAGTCAGAAGCCTTAACACCTCCTCAGCGTTCCGGGGTGGGGATGGGGGTGAGCACTTCTAAGACTCAGCACGCTTTGAACCAGCCACCCCTAACATGCACAAGCAAACAAAAGTACTACGTAATCATCTGTAAGCAAATTCCACAAAAAGCCTATGGTTGCGATGCATACAGCAGGTGCTTTGAACACTGAAATTGCCTTGCTTAAAATTTAAGCTCAAATTCTCAGCTCGGGGTTTCTCTTTGGATAAGAAGAGGAACGTGCTCAGTGCAGCGCCTCCTGGGGAAGTTAAATCGTCACACTCTTTTCTGAAATGCTTTGGGAGGTGCTGTAAGAAAAAGAGGTGTCTTGTAAGGAAGAATACCCTCAATGCATCTGCTTGTATTGGGAAAGCTGGGGGAGAAGGCGGTGGAACAAACAAAACCTAAAAGCTGCAGTCAGCTAAGCAGTATAAACTCAGAGAAGTAAGACGACGTGGAGCACCTGCTGGAGAAGCTTGCTAGATGTGACTGTAAGGTTGGGGACCCTGAAAACATAAGCTGATAGGGCCTGTGTGTGATGTGAACAACTTTGGGAACGGACTGGGTGACAAATGTTGCTATTTGAGGGCAGAAAAACCCTTCTGCCTCATCTCAGTGGTAGGAACTGCGCGTCTACACGCTGCACTTCGCTGCTCCTGGCTGTGCCAGCTCTGTGGCTGCTGTCCCTATGGGACCACACAAGGGTCTCTGACCACCCCGAAATTCCCCACCACGCCGTTGTTGCATGCCACAACCTCAGGGCTGCTGGATACCATCACTGGTGGACCTGCCAGCTGCCGGATGACACAGCCTTGGTTCCCAAAGCTGACCACACCGCCAGGTTGGCAAGCCCCCATCCTGGCATTCAAGCCCCCACTGGCTGTGCTGATGACGGTGCGGGCTGGGTACCCCCCACTACGGGAGCTGAACCCGCCGGTTTTACAGTTGACTCCTCCAGCTTGGCAGAACACCTCTGGGACACACGGCTTGGCCACCGAGCTGATGACCCTCTTGGGGTGGATCCCGGCACTGCGGGAGCTGAATCCTCCATTCTGGGAGCTGTGGCGTCCCGACCGTCTCCCCAGGGAGCCGTAGCCGCACGCCGCCGCGTTGGCAGCCAACATCCCGCAGTCATCAGGGATGTTGTAGCCGCTGCTGACCACTGCTGCAAGACAGCCCAGGGGATGCATTACTTGGAGCTGGGGGAGTCTTGCATGCATGTCATTTCACAAATGGCAGAACCAACCAAGCTTGATTGCCCCTGAGTTGGTCCAACACTACTCCTTCCACCTCCTCCCCATGCCCCAGTGCATCCCCTCCATGTCCTCCCACCTCCCATGCTGCTCCTCAGACTGGTGCCATGCTCTCTCCCATGCACAGCGCATGCTCTGGTGGCCAGGACAGAATGCTGTTGCTCCCAAAAGTAGAAAAGGGAATTCCCTTTTGGAACTTTTGGAACTCTCAAAAGTAGAATTTGACTTTCCCTCCTATATCCAATTGATGGCTTTTTTGAAGTTTGGGGCCATTTGGGATTTCTAGGACAAAAGTTTCTCATTGTCAGCCTAGACTGAAGTGAGGCAGGGAGCCAAAGGCAGAGGGGGCTGGGACAGGCAGTGCTGCCCCATAAACTGCCCTTCCTACAAGGAGAAACCCTCCAGGTTGTAAATCTTCAGGTTACTTACACACGCTCACCGGGTTCCCCACACATATCCTGTCAGGGGAAAGAAGAGAAATGGGCGTTATCCCATTAACCAGTGGCATGCCTATCTAGAAATTTGATGTCACTCATCACTTGCAGACACATATCCAGCCCGCTTGTCTCTTAAACCCATGTTGCAACACATCTGACTATCCCTAGGACAGTAACTGTTGTTGCTGGCAGAAAGTGAATGGGATGGCCTTCAGCCATCCCTTCATCCCCAGTTTCTGTGAGCCTGGGAGGATCCCAGAGCTTCAGAGTTCACTTAAGAGCTGGAATCAGTCTGGCCTTAACTCTGATATTCAGGAAGAAAGGGACAAACCCTCTGCCACTCACCTGCTCTCTTCACCCTCCAGCAAAGTCTTATAGGTGGCGATCTCAATGTCCAGGGCCAGCTTGACATTCAGCAGCTCCTGGTAATCCCGCAGCATGCAAGCCAGCTCATCCTTGGCCTTCTGGAGGGCATTCTGCAGCTCAACGTGCTTCTCCCGTGCATCCTTCAGGGCACAGTCCCCACGCTGCTCAACATCACAGATGGAGGTTTGCAGGCAGGAGACCTGTCAGAGGAGAGGACAACAGTGCAGGTGTCTTCAGCCTCCTAGTGCTTGGGTGTTCTGCATACAGCTCTTCTGATTGCAAACAGGGAGAGATACCAGCTTCCCTGAAGTGCTTTCTTAACTCTGTCCACTTTTCTAACTCTTCGTACAATGCATGACTAAAGCAAGAACATTTAAAACAAAAAGAATATTTGGCTCTCAGGTTTCTCACTGTTTAAATTCACTGCTGGTCACCATGGTAGTCTGGATTTGGGTCATACATCTACTGAAGGCCAATGCATCACCTTCCCCCATGCCTGAGCTGTCCTCCAGACGCAAGTGGCCTCTAGGTCCCACCTACCTGCTTCTTCACATTCTCCAGTTCACACTGCAATTTCTGTATCATCCGGGTCAGCTCTGAAATCTCACACTTGTTGCTCTGCAGATCATCGCAGTACTTGCCCCTTTTATCCTGAAGTTCCTGAAACTGGAAGGCAGAAACAAGACAGTTGCCACGTCTGACCTGCAGCCTGTGAGCTGGCACAAGTTGCTTCATACTCACCCTGGTTTGGTAGAAGGCATCCACTTCTTCTTTGCTCTTCTGAGCGATTTCTTGGTACCAGCACTCAACATTCTTGATGATGCTCTCCATGTCCAGGTCTCGGTTGTTGTCCATCTTCACGATGACCGAAGTGTCACACAGCTGGCGATCAACCTGAGCCCGTTCCTGGACATTGGGGAATGGCTTGGTCAGCTACAAGGAATTCTCAGGCTTTGTAGCAAAGGGAGGGCTGGAACAAAGAGCCACTCTGCTCAGCTGATGGGTGCAAGTCAAGAGCTTTCCCTCAGGTTGGCTCAGCAGAAAATCCTCCCTGCTGGATGAGTTGCTGCATGCCAGCTGCTGACCTGCAGCAATTCTGTCCACATCAAGGGCAAGGAATGCAAGTGACTTAACCCTTGGTATCCTGTCATCTTCAGCTGCTTTGCTGATGTTAATGACAGGATTAAGCTGAGAGCTCTAATCAGACAACTGCAATCTGGAATAACGAGACAAGTTCACCTCTGTTCTCAGGGGTAGATTTAGGACACGACCAATTCATACCCAGAGATACATTAAGAGAGGGGGAACCACCCAATTTCCAGCATAATCATGCTAATATCAACCCTGTTGTCCCATCAGCCTTGTAGTTCCATGCTTTCAAGTGTTCAGGGTTTGGGATGAGACAGGTCCAAGAGGGATTTCAGGATGGAGCACCCAAGGATGAGGCAGCACCCAGCACTGGGACGGAGCCGAGGAACTCACCTCTTCAAACACACACTTGAGCAGCTCCAGCTGCCTTCTAAGCAGGTCCACCTTCACCTCCAGCTCTTCCTTGTTCAAAAAGATGCAGTCTGCATCCTGAAAGAGAAGAGATCTGCTCTGAACACTCTGGGGAAGCATAGGGAAGGCAGAGGCAGCCCCAGTGGAGCAGAAACGTGTTCCAACAGAGTTCCAGGAGCAGAAAGGTATAAAGGGATGAGTCAGGTGCCCCACTGTCTCCTCAAGGAAAACAAAGCCAATCCAACGTGACTGACAGGGATTAGTTTATTTATTTGGACTTAGTTACAAATTCAGAATGGACTAATGAGGACTTTAAAACAAGTTCTTAATAGTGTTCAAATGATTTCTACTTTTCTGATGTGCAAATATAAAGGATATGAAGAGACCGTCAGGAAATTACTTGTGTCTCATACACCATTTTGTGGCCTCACACTCTGTCCCCATTCCATGAATGCACCACGAAACACACAATCTAAGGGCCAGCAAAGATATTGCTGTAGTGCTGATTGATCATGTAGGCTTTGAGTATTTTCACTTTCTCCTCCCATTTGCCTCTATTTCTGGCTGTGCTTCTTCACAGGCCTCCCTCTTTCTGCTCACTGTAATACTTACGCTGAGTGTTAGCTAGCCATGCTCTATTGCAGCCGTGCTTCACACCAGATAAACCCATGAAAGGTCTAACAATCCGTTTACTCTGAGCTTCTCACCTTTTTGAGTGCCACAAACTCATTCTCTACAGTTGTACGCCTGTTGATTTCCTCCTCATATCTGTTGGGAAAGGAGAAGAAAAGAGCTGAGCTGAGCAACACCATCAAGCACACAACCACCATGACAAAGAGCAGCCTCTCCTTGCTCAGACTGCCATCAGGCACTGGGGGCATTGCGTGCAAGCCAACATTAGACCATCCAAAGATCACAAGCTTCTTTACCAACACCAACATTAACAATGCAAAGAGTCTGTGTGTGAGACAGAAGAATGGGACATCCCCAAGGGGGACGGGCTGTGTGTCTGAGACAAACAAAAAAGAAGTCTCAAAGGAGACCCGAAGGCCCTTACTTGCACTTGAACTCCTCCACCAGCTGGCTCGTGGCACATTCCTCATTGCCAAGCTTCTGCTTCTCACACAGCAAGCAGTCCAGGCGCTTCCGCAGGTCGCAGATGTAGTTCTCAAAGTAGAGCTCCAGGTTCTTCCCTTTCTTTGGCAGGACATACTGCTGCAGGAGGCCCCACTTGGTCTCCAGCACCTTGTTCTGCTGCTCCAGGAACCGGACCTGCAGGCCAAAAAGGAGCAGTTCTTCAAAGAAAGGTGGATGCAATAAGTCTGCACCTGATTTAGCTGTCTGCTCTCACTTTGAAAGCAGTGAGAGTCATGCAGGTTTTAAGAACGGGATTTTAGGAAAGTGAGAGGTGATATGTTATGAGGAATGTGAAATTATCTGCTGGCATTTAGAAATCTTAAATACACACAGGTCTGTGCTAACTCCACTTCTCCCCAGTGGCTGCAAATGAGCTCTTCTAGAAGCTCCAATGGACTCCAATGGAGCGCCCAACTGGAGGGACGTGCTTGTCTCTTTTCTCTACAAAGGGATCCTAATGTGACAGCTCAGAATTAGAATCCTAACATTTAAATGCTTGAATCAGGAACAACTTTCTCTGTCTTCAGGAATGTTCTTGGAACAGTCACTACATTTAATGGCAAAGGGAAAAAGGACTCTAATATGGGACAGAAAGATGAGCCCATTCAAACTGCGGCTGTTGGACCTGGATGATTGATAATCACCCTTCCAACCTCAGCTGTTCTTTGATTCTGTGATTCTGTGACGCTATAATTCCATGATTCCATGACTCTATGATCCCATGATTCCGTAATTCTGTGATTTTATGATTCCAAAATTCCATGATTCCATGATTCTTATGATTCGGTGACTCTATGATTCTATCATTCTGTAATTATATGATTCTGTGTTTCTATAATTCTATGATTCCATGATTCTATGATTCTATAATTCTATAATTCCATGATTCTATGATTCTATAATTCTATGATTCTATGATTCTTTTGATCTTGTGATTCTGGCTGGGCTAGAACAAGGCTGAAACAAGAATTCAGCTTTGCTATGAGACCATCCAGACAGGAGACAACAGCAAAAAGGTCCAGTGCTGCCATAGCCAGAACAGTCCCCATCAAATCCTATGCACCCACACTGAGACACTCTCCTACACTGAAGACCTCACTCTGAAGAATGTGGGCCCTTGCATGGACCCAGCTCAGCAGTGGATGGCCTGAGCAGCACTGGAGGTCTGGAGAGGGTTTGTTTTTACTCTTTCCACCACCAGGTGCAAGCAGGAAGCAGTTTGTACTCACCTTGTCGATGAAGCAGGCAAACTGTGTGTTGAGTGTCTTGATCTGTTCCTTCTCCTGACAGCGTATTTCATGTTCCAGCGGGTCGACCCCAACACAGAGGGGCTTCAGGAGCCTCTCATCGATGCAGATGCCCTGGATACCTTCCCCCTTGCGATCGGGGTACCCCCTCACGATGCTGTATCCCCTGGGACCGCAAAGGCTGACCCTTCCTCCAGCATTACCATAGCCGACAACCCCTCCGAAGCCGAAATCTCCAAAACACCCATTGCCACAGACCCCATTCACATAGGAAATTCTTCTGCTCCCACCCAGGTTGCAGACACTGCGGCTGCTATAGGCTCCGGCCGCGCACCGGGCAGGTTGGCATGCAGCAGCATAGCTCCGACCGCAGATCTCCGATGCTGAGCTGAAGCCTCGCCGTCCCAGCACAGACCTCACCGTCGGTGCCTGTCTGCTCATTGTGGGTGAGGATGGATCACAGGAGTCGAGGGGAAGCTCTTCTGCAGGAGAGGAACAGAGATCCCGCTGGGGTGACACCGCAATGCCACTCCTTATATACGTTTGGGAAGCTGGCCTTGATAGGATCAGGACATTAATTTAAAGCGCTTAAGGGTTTGGTTTGCCTGGCAGCAATAAATGCTCCTCAAAATGCAAAGCAGCCCAGCAAATACCAACTACTGAGGAAATAAAAAGGAATCTAAAAGTGCTCTGTTTGCAAGTTGGCTTAGAATATATTACGGTTTGAAGTGCTCCCCTAACTTAGACTAATTATAGTTTAGCAAATGTGTTGTTTTTTTTTGAAGAAACTCTTTGTGATTTGTTTGCAGTGTGTCGTTTGGGGTTTTGTGTCTCATGGTTTTTTGTGACTGATGGCATATTTTGCAGGCTTGCACTTTGTGAGGTTAATTTCAAAATCTCTCCTTTTTTTTTTTTTTCTTTTCTCTCACCAGCTTTGTTTTGGGCACGGAAAAGTTACCAGAATCAACCATGGAAAAACACTGTCAGTCATGTCGTGATGTATGTGTTGTTTCCCTGCTTTGAACCACCGGTAAATCTATTGAGTTATGGGCCTGTATTCATATGCGAGGAGTCAAAGTGCCCCCAAAAAGCATTCTCTTGCAGCATTTCACAGACCTTCTCCTACCACCATGAAACCCCACCAAAACAGAGCAGGTTCCCCCAGGATTTGAGGCATCTTCCAGTTTGCCCACTGGATTTACATTCTGTGGCATTTCAGTGATGTTCTCGCTTGAACAGTGCTGCAAATTCTTAACCTGGGGTCCATTTGACATTGTTAAATCTTTGTCTATTGCTGTTTTCGGACTTCTACCCGTCTCAATGTGAGACCTTTTGTTTCATCGTCCGGTGGTCTCTACAGGTTACAAAAAGGGAAGAGCTGAACCTTCCAGCCTGGTGAGTATTCACGAAGTGAGTGCTGAAGGTTGGGTGACATTGCCAGGCACGTCCTTGACCCAATGGAGATGCATTAGGGAGAGACAACAACCCCCGGCTCGGTGTCCGGGGAGCTGAGGTGATTCACACCCACAGGCATTGGTCTTCTTCATCAACAGAGGAAGTCTTAATGAGTAGATTAGACTGAACACCTGGGATGGCTTTGACTCACCTTGGCAAGACAAATCTCTTTCTCCTAATCACCAGCCCAAGGAGGTGAGGCTGAGCCAACTCTCCCTGTGCCTTTCTAAATGACAATTGCAAAGTCAAAACAATAGGGCTTTTTCAGCTCTTTTAGAATAAAAATTTCAGGATAGAAAAAGACACATTACCGTCCACTCAATCAACTGCCTTCAGCCCTTCCAAAGGGGAACTACGCTTGGAGAAGTCTTCATGTTCTCTGTAAACCAATGATGGTATCTGGAGGCAGCCAGTAGAGATGTTCTCGCATCCTCTTTAGCCCTACTGAAGACATTTTCATTGCAAGTCAGAAAACGACGGCTAAACCTCCCTATAACATTAAACCTTCTTATATCAAGCTCTCTGAAGGGGACATACACCTTGAACCTTAGCGAGCCGGAGGACGTGACTGCTGCACCGAGATTCACCAGGCTATTAATTGAATGTGTAATTGCAACTTGCATGAGTTTGAGGGGCTGGTGGTATAAATTAGTTGCGTAAACTGATACTCTTGCCCTATACAAGTGGAACAATTCGACATATTTATAGCATGACTTCTTTGTTTATAATATTTTAGGCTCACAGTTCATGTTGTGTTGCCAGCGCAACTGGCAATATCAGTTAAAACATTCCGCTGGCTAGTATTAGAGGCTTCAAGCTAAAGCTTGCAACTTCTCAGATCCTTTAAGTTCTGAACAAAGGTTTATCAAAAGCAAAATGCATATTTGAATCCAAAGAGCAGTACAAAAGGCAATTGTTCCAGCTCTTTCACTCAGCTAGAGCTAATGTGTGCTCTACATAGGAAGACTGCATCCCAAATCAGAAGTCAGACTGAGAGCTGTGTGCTCCTTCCTGCACCCCATTATATGTGCAGGCTGTGTGGGAGACGCCTGGAACGCATCATAGACTGCAATTAAACGTCTGCCAACTAACTGCACTGAACTGGCCCCACTTCCAAAACGTCTCACCAGAGCTCCATGAGAGGTGCGAGATTTTGGGCAGTTGTCCAGTGTTGGGTGACACTTCTGTTGGCCAGCCTCCTGCTCACCATCTCAGTGACCAGGCAGCTATGTGGGAGGTTCACTCAAGGTCTTTCATGTCTTTCCAAAGGACACCGAGTGTTTCTTCTGTTGGGACATCAGGTCCCAGGAATCACCAATTTGTTGTGAGTACAAACACGGGAGATGGGAGAGTACTTTGAAGCAAAAAAAAAAAGACATTTTTTGACGGAAAGAAAAAAAAAAAAGAGGGACTTAACCTACTTTCATCTTTTAGAAAAGAAGGACAAAGGAAGGAAAGAAGGAAAATATTTTGATGAGGGGTTGAATGAATCATTTTAACGACTTGCAATCTCTCCCTTTGTCAGCGTTCTCCTGTATGTGCTGCTGAGAATGGAATTCATTATGAGAACATGTGAAGTTCACTAATTTGTTTGTTGCCTCTGGAGGTGAATCTGAACTAGCTCCTAAAATGCATTTTATGCGATAGTCTCAAAGAGCTGTGCTCCATCTCTGTAATTACAGACAGCCATAGAGAACTCATTGCATTCAGACAGGGCAACGGCAATAACCTACCTGTGCTAACAGCATTTGATAGACATAAGATTGGGTCACAATATGCATTTTTACACGCACACACAACTCCAAGGACTATGTAGTCTCTTGTCTGTGACATTCATGAGGCGTTCAAGACTTGATTTGATTGGGCATCCCTGTCCTCATGCATCCTAAAGCCAAGAGAACTCAGTGTGGTTATGTGCTTTTTCCTCTCATACCCTACATCTGCTCTACATTAGAAGTCAAGGCTGGGATTTTCAAAGGATGTTCCTCAAAAAACGCATCAAACACTGGGCCTGGATTCACCTCCCTCCCAGCTTCAGCCATCAAACTTGCCGTGTATTCTAATTTCCTCTTTGAGACTCCCTCTACAGCTGATGGAGGGAGATAGGCATCTCCAGACGGTGACTCATCACAACCTAAAATAGGCAGCAAAGACAGGTGGGAGGAATCAGCCTCTGGAGGCACTTGCCTTGCTCCTTACTGATGACCAGAGGCAGTCTAGACAACCAGACAAGAGGCTCGGCGCCCAGCTGCTGGATGGGCACAGCTGGGTGAGATGAGTCCCACCCTTTGGGTGCCACATTTCTTCAGCACCTTTGAAGTCTTAATGAGAGCACACAACATCACACGCCCTCCAGATTCGCTCCGTTCCCCATGGATGCTTGTGTCCTATCTCCCTGCTGTAATTAGCGCCTGTAAAGCCAATTTTGTGACAAAGCAAAGGGTTGTTTTGATCTTTTTCACACTGATGCCTTCCCCCTGCACAGCAGAAATAAAGGTGTGGAGTATGGGAATCCAGGCCCTTGAATGGGACAGCATCCAACTGCCTATTGGATCAGAAAAGGAAAAGAAAATATTGCAGCTGTCACTGGGCAACAGCAACATCCTTATAAATGTAGAGCTCTTCCCTCAAAGCTGTTTTCTTGGGGAGATGAGGTTCCATGAGCCCTACAGGAGGAAGGAATTGCCTGAGGAAGATAGGTCAGGTTCTCCTGGAAAGCACAATCAGGAGATAGGTTCTTCCCTTTGTTATGTGATGGCACCAGTGCCCCAGCCCATGTTTGGTTGGGTTTGCGGAGCTGTGTGATCTATTTCTGCCATATTTCTGATGAGTGCTGGTTCATGAAGCATGGCTGGGGGAGAGAGTTTGGAGAACATTAATCCTATGTCATCTCCCTGACTTACTCTTCTCTTGTGACAGAATCATCTGTTTTTGATGAGAACCATAACCTTTATGAGACACTTAACCCCCTCTTAATGCATGTTTATGATGCTCAGTTGTTCCCTTCCTGTCAAATCTTTCCCATGGTTTTATTCACTAACGACTGTGACTGTTCTTTACTGTGCTCCTGATTTTCTCCTCATATTTGACTGGGAAAGAGGAATAGTAGAGGGAGAGAAGGGTCTTCCAGTCCTGAATCCCAACAGATAGAAAAGGACCTCCCTCTGCATCCCCCCTTTCGTAAAACACCTCTCTGTCCAACTGATGCTTGTATGGTTCATTTCTTTGCCCTGCCAGCTCGCTTTAATTGCTCTAATCACAAAACAGTTCAGTCCTCTGTAGTTGGTTTAACACATTAATTTGTTGGCTTCTTTTTCAGTCTGCTCAGGCGCACAACAAAATGTCATCCTCTGATCTGTTTTAAAACCAGTTTAAAACTGGCCATCACTAGATTTCCAAAATGATGCTGAAAACATCAACCAAGCACATTCCTGATACTTTTCCAATAATGTCCCCATTGCAGAAGATTTGAGCAGTGATTGAATGTGTTTCATCGTCACTCCTTGGTAGCAGATGTGCTATAAAAATGCAAAGCAGCTGAGATTATTTCTCTATGAATCTTAAAACTCTCATTGAATAGAATTAGGCAGAAGCCAAATTTGGTGCAAATTGGCATTAAAAAAAAAAAAAAAAAAAAAAAAACCTGACTTTAAAAGGCTTCAATAGTTTACAATGGAGCAAAGTTTGGATCTGCATGACAATCCCTGGGCTTAGCTGTCGAGTCTTCTCATCAGCAAATCTGCCTCTTCCAACGTAGGAATTTCTGTATCTTTGTTAAACACAACAAAAGAAGTGGCAACACTTTCATTCTCCATGCACTTTATTGGAAAAAGAGCAAAAATTGCAGAGCTTGAGTCATCAAGACATGAGAGAAGATGCGGCAATGTATGCATATGTCAAAGTGCAGACTGCCTTTCAGGACATAAAGAAGGAAGCTAACAGAAATACAAGCAATGTAATTAGTTTTTGCTTGCTACAGAAGGTGAAATGCTTTTTTTTTTTTTTTTAATTGATATTTCTTTTATGACTTTCCTGCCTGCATGGGGATGACAAAGATGCTCCAAGACAGCGCGCAAAGAGCACACAGGAGTGCAGCCCTTCCTTTCCATGATCCCATGGAAACACTTGCTGAAGCACTCTAGGGAAAGGCTTTTGCATTAAATCTCATAACTCGTTTCATAGAAAGCAAAGCTTTAATTGGGAAAAAAGAAAAGGCTGGTGGGAAGCTGAGACTGAGCGATAATATAAGTGCTTTTAGAGAAGCAGTATGTTCTAAGCATCCCTTTTTTGATGCGATCCTGGTGCAGTTGCTCTGATGTGATTTCCTGATGTCTGCTCCCCTCACGCAAGGTGGAGTTGAGGTGGAGCAGAGCTTCCATTTTCTGCTTTGGATCTTGCATCCTCTCAGATCTGGAGCTCAGACGCGGGTGGTGCTCCTGGAGCACGGTGTCCCAGCTGAGCTCCTCGCTCCTATCCAGCATGGTGCTGATGGTTGAGCTGAGCTCTCTGAGCTCCCTGCAGTCCCACAGCAGAGCTCAGCAGCGCTCACATGGGCTGAGCTCTGGCATGTGTGCTTCCCACCTCTACAGCTCCGTTGGTGGCCCCTTGGGAAGCAGCCACATCTGGGACCACTGGGGACACATTGCTTGCCTGCAGAGCTGGTGGATCCTCTGTGGTAGACGCCATCATTGCCAGGCTGGGATGCTCTGCTGGCACCAGGGGAGGACCCGCATTTTCTGCTCGCTGTGCCAGGCCCATGTCCCAGGCTGGTGCTGCATCCAGAGGAGGTGTTGCACGGTGTTGTGATCACTACCATGGGAAAACACAAGCTGAATCACTCAGTGGGAATGATTTCCATGTGCAAATAATTCAAGTCCTGCTTTATATCCTTGCAAATAACCCCCCGTTGGCTTTTGTAGCATTGTAAGGAAAATGGAAAACCGGCAGCTTACTTACACACTCTCACAGGGCACCCAGTGCGTATCCTGAAGGGCAAGAAAATCGTAGAATCATTAAAAGTTGGAAAAGACTTCTAAGACCATTCAGTCCATCCCCAACCCATCCCAGCATGTCCCTCAGTGCCACATCTCCGTGGTTCTTGAACCCCTCCAGAGGCAGTGACCACACCACCTCCCTGAGCAGCCTCTGCTAGTGCATAACCACTCTTTCAGAGGGGAAATTGTTCCTAACAGCCAACCTGACTCCCCTGGCGTCACGTGAGGCCATCATCTCTCATCCTACCGCTGCAACCTGGGAGAAGGGATGAACCCCCACCTTGCCATAACCTCCTTTCAAGGAGCTGAAGGGAGCAATGAAGTCTCCCCTGAGCCTCCTCTTTTCCAAACTGAACAATGTCGGTTTCCTCAGCCTCTCCTCAAACATTATCAGAAGGTTATCCAACACATAACTAGCATCTTTAGCATTTTCCAGCCTTCTTGTCTCTGCTAAGAGCCCCAGGGGCTGAGGACTGCTCACACATTGTAGAGGAAACCACCTGCTCTCTTCACCCTCCAGCAAAGTCTTATAGGTGGCGATCTCAATGTCCAGGGCCAGCTTGACGTTCAACAGCTCCTGGTAATCCCGCAGCATGCAAGCCAGCTCATCCTTGGCCTTCTGGAGGGCATTCTGCAGCTCAGTGTGCTTCTCCCGTGCATCCTTCAGGGCACGGTCCCCACGCTGCTCAGTGTCACTAACTGATGTCCGCAGAGAGGACACCTGCGTGGGCAATAAATGAATCCTTATTTTCCATAATCATCTGCACAACCTAAATTCTCTCCTCTTTCAGGAGTCCCATATTGGGAATTATTGGTGTCATTTTTCTGAAAGCCAAACATTTCCAAAATCAAGTATTGATTCTGAAATACTAAAGAAAGGCTGAGCATGTCTCCTTACTGTACTAAGCTTTGTTTCGAGGATACTAACACTTTGTTCTAACTGGAACTAATAATTAAGGTTTTCCATTACTTCCCGTTATAAAATATTTAATGAATCAGATGGTCTGAAAATTGCACTGGTTACCATGGGCGCTGAATTACTGGTGACTCATAATTCTACCCAACCTATTGGATGCTTTGAACCCGTGTCAGAAGCATTGTCTCCTGCTGGAATTCTCACTGAAGCAATTGTCTGAGTGCTGCAGCAATTCCAAACATCTAATATGGCACAATTAATTTTTTGCAATAATCAATCCAACAGAGAATAGACCAGCAGATAACCCTACTTTTCTGCTTGGCACTGCTAAGATCTTCTCTAGAGCAATGAGACCATGCTCTTAGATAAAGACAGAAGAAATGCAAGAGGTGCAGAAAACAAGACTTGGGATCCCACACGTAGGACAAAATAGGTAAATTTTCAGGGTAAAAGCAGACCATCGTACCCTCTTCTTCACATTTTCAAGGTCACACTGCCATCTCTGCATCACAAAACTCAGCTCCTCAATCTCTTGCTGGTGGGACTTCAGTTCACTGCATTGCTTCCTCTTTGTCTCCTCGAGCTCTTGGTACTGTCAGAAAAGACAGAGCTGGCAGTAAGCACTGGTGGTGTTTGCAACATAGGAGCCTTTCCTCTGTTTCCAGACTTGAGGAAAGTTCTCATGCATAGCAGCTCCTGAGGATGTCAGCACCAAACAGAGCATTCCTCCTGCAGCTCTCAGAGCCCAACTCACCCACCACCTCCCCATTCCCTGAGTGGCTGAGTGCTGTCCCATTGCACTGTGTGCGTTTTGGGGATGTTCTCCTAACTTGGAAATTCCACCAAGTTTAGCAGAATGGAAGGCAAAGTCTGGAAGTCACATAGTCAAGACAGAATGAATGAAGTCATTGTCTCTGAGCTACTACATTTGGCACCTACAGAGCTAAAGATGTGTTACTGGTTGCTACAACTCACCCTAGTTCTGTACAGTGCATCCAACTCGGCCTTGCTTTTCTGAGCTACATCTTCATACCAGAGCTCAATGCCCCTGAGGATGCCCTCCATGTCCAGACTTCGGCTGTTGTCCATTTTCACCACAACAGAGGTGTCACAGAGACTTTTCTCCATCTCAGCAGTTCCCTAGGAGCCATATGCAGAAGCTGTCAGCATTTCTTATCACACATTCCAGTGGAAGTGACACCATCACTGAGAGTTCATCTAGAGCCATAGCCCATGAGCTGTGACTAGATTTGGTCATGCATGCAGCTAGATGGAATTCTTTTAAGGTCTCAAACGCTTCCCTGTTCCCATTGCCTTTCAAAGGGAGCCTGCTGGGTTGGTTTAACCAGGCAATCCTCGTCTACAGTCAGTGTAGACAAGGAGAGGCTGATAGGAACACCTGCAAGAATGGGAGAGGAGCATCCATACCTGAGCAGACATACACTTCAGGAGCTCTATCTGCTGCTTGAGGGTTTCCAGCTTCGCTTCCAGCTCTGCCTTGGTGAGGTAGACACAGTCTGCATCCTGAAAGAGTTCCATCATTTAGAAGTCAAAATGGTGGCTACAGAGACTGAGGACAACTTCATTATGTTTTTAGCCTAAGAGATTTTGTTTAGGTGATGTAATGGGGATTTTTTTCTGAATCCACACTTGTCCAATGACTTTCAGCATTCTCAAAACCTGACCTGTGTCTTGCAAGCACCAGGTCCAAGGGAACTCCTTGGATATCTCAACCCGTCCTTTCTGTCCACCCAAATTCCTTACCTTCTTCAGCAGCACAAACTCATTCTCAGCAGCTGTGCATCTGTTCACCTCCTGTTCATATCTGTTGGGGAAGAGATGGGACCAGTTGCTGGGCCACCTTGAGGCTGGAGCCTTGTCTGAGTATTTGGGGGGTTTGGGGTGCTTTGGGATCTCAGCCTTTAGCAGACAGAAGTTTGTTGGTACTGACAAAAAGAAGTCCAACTGGAAAAGCTGTTTGAGCTCTCTGCCCTGGGAACTCACTTGCATTTGAGATCTTCAATGAGCTTCTCGGTGTTGTTCAGCTCCAGCTCCATCTGCCCCCGCTCGTGCAGCAGTGAGTCCAGCCTCCTCTGCAGGCTGCAGATGAAAGTATTGAAGACGTGCTTGAAGTTCTTCTGGGATGGCAGGATGTGCTTTTGGAGGAAGGCCCATTTGGTGGCCAGCAGCCTGTTCTGCTGCTCCAGATGCTGCACCTGAGTTCAGAATGCAAAGCACATGTGAAGACGCATCATACAGGGACCAGATGAATGTGGGGGAACACACATTCTCTTCTGAGTTAATACTCCAGGGACAAATTATGGTTTGAAGGCAACAAGAGGACAAAAGGAAAGCATTGCAGCCTTTGAAACCCAAGAATCCTAAAGCAAGCTGGGCGTGCTGTTCTGCCATTCTCCAAGGAAGCCCCACAGCCTTTGTGGCTGCTACAGGAACTGTGGGCTCTTTAAGCAGATCAGTGGGCTGATATAGAGGAAACCATCACTTATGGGTAGGAGGCAATGCAGCTTACAAGGGCTGCCTGCATGGAGAGAGGGCAGCAGTGCAGGAGTTCACGCAGATCCCTTAGAGGAACAGCTCCCTTCTGCCACTAATGGTATATACAGAGGCAGCTTATCAAAGCATAATAGTAATCAGATCAAAATTACATTATCAGCTAGATCTGCACTTATAGCTCATGGCATTGGAGCCATATGTGTTAAAATAGTGTGTGATACATAGAATGGGGTGGGAGAAGGAAAGGAATGAATGACCCAAGCATGAATAGCTTTCCTCTGTACTTACACCTCATCACTCCTTTAATCTTGCCCCATCTCTCACCTTGTCAATCAAACAGGCGAACTGGTTATTGAGGCTCCTCATTTGCTCTCTCTCCTGCCTTCGGATGCGCTGGATTTCGGGGTCGATCTTCACATCAAGCGGCCGCAGCAGGTTCTCATTGACATGCACTGCACGAATGCCTTCTCTTCCGCAGCCATGGAAGCCCAGCATTCTCCCATGCCTCCCACATTCACCACTGGCACAAACACCAGAAGAAATCCATTTACACCCATCCATGTTCTGGAGGCTTCGGCTGCTCCACGTTCCATAACCTCTTCCAAATGGAGCAGTGGAGGGGAAGGCGCTGCTTCGGCAGCAGCTCACACCACCACCAGCAGAAGATGCTGAGAACTTCCTTCCATGAAGAGCCCTTCCAGCTGCAAGCTGCTGGCTCATGCTGGCTGATGTGACCCAAAAGAGGACAAAGGACACGGAGCTGCTGGAAGAGAGTGGAGCAGGCAGCTCCAAAAGGGCCCCTCTGCTCTGCCGCCCCCGAGCACCACTTTTATACATATCTCAGGAGTAGGGCTTGGTTGAGGCAGATAAATAATTTGGGGTTTTTGCGAGGTTTGCCTCACCTGGCAGCAATTCATAGGTTTAAATATGCAAAGCAATGCATAACACTGAACATTTGTGAAATCCTATGGAATTTTGCTGTTTTTAAATTGCTTTGCTTGCCTTCCCAGCCTTGAGGACAACGTGGGCTGAGTTTTGCAAGGATTCTTTTTTTTTTTTTCTCAGCTTGTCTTCCTTCCTTCCATTAGACACCCTTGAGAGAATCTCCCACTCTGTGAAGGAAAATGTGTAGGGCAATGTTCCATTGGACAGCAAATTACAACTGAGTTTTGCATTATCTGCTCCTTTTGTAGCCACTCCATTAGGATTCTCTGAGTTCTAGGCTGGTTATTAGGGAAATTTATTCTCAGAAAGAGTGGTCAGGCATTGGCACAGACTGCCCAGGGAGGTGGTGGGGGTCACCATTCCTGGAGGTGTTCAAGAACCACAGAGATGTGGCACTGAGGGACATGGCTCAGCAGGCCTGGCGGGTTGAGTCAACCATTGGACTGGATGGTCTTGGAGGTCTTTTCCAACTTGAAGAATGATTCTGTGAGTGGGCATGGTGGGGATGGGCTGGCAGTTGGACTTGGTGATCTTAGAGGTCTTTTCCAACCCTAATGATTCTAAGATTCTATAACTCCGAGTCTTCTCACAGAGTAGCAAAGATGGGACGTGTCCACCAGGCACAGCACCTGGAAGTTGGGACATCGGGTGGACTGGACACACTAATTCCCTCACAGGGGTGTGAATACATTTTACATAGCCCTCTCTGCACCATCCCTTGTTAAAGAACATCACTGGTTGGGCAGGAATCGCCTCCTCTAACTTTTGATGCTAAGCTGTACTGAGATAGCTCTCCAGAGAGCCTTTCTATTCTTCACTGATTGCAATGAAAGCCTAAAATGACGAGCTCAGACTTAGATGCCCAACGTTTAGAAGCACAGATGAGTGCAGCGGTATCTTCTCATTAAGTTTTTAACCCTGATTGTATAGAATACACCAAAACAAAAAACAAAAAGACAAGACTTCCTTGAAGATAATAAATACTCTAGAAAGCAGGAGGCTTACCCACAAAGCTGTTAGCTGGATGCTTGCTAACCATTTAATTGGGAGCAGTGGTAGGCTTGGCCTTGGTGGGAAGGCTACAAATGGAGCAGCAACCATGCAAAAACATGCACCTTATTAATACAGCTGCTCTATGGCTATTCCCTGTCACTATCCTTTATATTTGAGCTTGTAATTAAAGCTCAGGATACCTCAAGGCAAATAAAAATGATTTATTAGGGTTGCTTGACAGATGGAGAAGAAAAGGCTGATAATTTTAATACCTTTGCTGAGATCCTCACAATGCCTCAGAGGTGGAGCCAAGATTACATCTCTGTCCTGGTGGCATCTTTCCAAAGCCTCTTTCAAAACAGAAAGGCACAGGGTTTCATTTGAGAGGGTTTGGAAAAAAAGGTTTTCCCCTTCTGTTATGCCATCTTAAGCTGTAACTTCTCAATAGGTTCAAAACTCGATTGGCATTTTTGGCAGTGAAACATCCAACTGTTTCAATTTTTGGAGAAGAAAGAAAGAAAGAAAGAAAAGCATACTATTTCAATTGCTTATTTCATTCCTGGCTTTGGCAAGGAGATTTTGTTATTTTTTTTTCATTTCCTGGTTTCATTGGAAGTCTTTCTCTCCACCTTTCACAAGAAGGCTGATGAAAAGCAAAACTGGTAACCAGAAACCTTGCTGGTATTCTGTCTGAGGAGCAGCTGATGTCAAAGGTTTTCTTTACCTCGTTATTTGCAAATGTTCTTCTCTGGAACAGTTTGCCCTTAGCCTAGCAAGAGAGATAATTGATGGTATGCAGTAGCTGGAAAGACAACCAGCTTAATTGCAGGTTCTTGACAGCACTATCAATTACACCTACGCACAGAAGAGCAGGAATGACTGAAGCCCTGGGTGTCTCACTTGCCTGCTTAAATACAGGCAGGGTCCATGGCAGTCCCAGCTGGAAGAGCAGGATCGGAGCCCAGGAGGAGGACTTGGCCTGGAGCTGCTCCGACTCCATGCTCATCTTGTGCTTCCAGGCTGTCTCTCCTTGGTCTCCCACAGAACTCCTTGCTGCATCCTGTGGCCCAGAGATGGGCTGTTGTGATGCTTGGTGGCTCTCCTGCACCTTAGGAGCAGAGATCTCACAGTGCTCCCCCTGGCAATGAGTGTTTGCACCTCTCAGGGTTAGCTCCAAGCTTTTATTCCCTTCACTGGGTGTAGAGCCCACAGGGTTACAGCTCCTGCTTTCAAAAGTTTTCTTCCCCTAGACACACTTTGATGAGCAAAACTCCTGAACTCGGGTCTTTGCTCCCCTAGACACAGCAAAAGGTTCACCTGTCTGGAGCAGCCTCACCTCTGACTCTGAGTCCTGATGTCCCCCCATGACTTTGAGTCCCCAGAAGGCAACAATGCCACATGAGCCCTTGGGTTGTTTTCTGCTGTTCAGCAGTGGTTTAATGGGACACACGGTCAGCTCTGCCCTCCTCTTCCAACTTCACCTCATCCCACCCAACTTGCTGCAGGAGATAGAATTTGTGTGTGCCATTGGCTCAGGGAGATGTCCTAGGTTTAGCATTCATCAACTCTTCTTTTGCATCCTGCTGATGGGACTCCACGTCATTGTCACAGCAATCCCATTTACTGCATCTCCCTTGCAGGAGATAGGAGTTGTACGTGTTTGCAAGCACCTAGCAGAAAGGGGAATGGCTATTAAGGTGATCACAGCTCGTTAATTTTCTTCTAAACACCAGGAATTTTGGAAAGAGGCCCAGCAGTAAATATAGAAGACCCACAATTCTGATGTTGCCGTGACTATTTTCACAGCTTACTGCCAAAGTAAATCAGGAGGGAACTTTTTGTTCTGGCAATCTGGGCACAAGCCTCAAATTCCATCAGTCAGGCTGGGGGAGAGCTCCAAGACCAGCTCTGTGGCACAACTTCTTTCTCCCACTAGGTGGTGGCATCTATTGCATCTTCAGCAGCCCTGCCCAGACAGGATCCTGGTTAAGTTCTTGGTGGTGACATGATCCTGTTCACACCTCCTCCAACGCTCTGCAGGGATACAGCTAGCAAGGGCTGGCTCCCACTTGCAGAGGGCAATGCTTGGGAGGCAGGACAGCATGGGGACAAGGTCCTCAGTCTTGCAAGAAGGTGAAATTCCCTATGGGTTTGTACCCTGAGGTTGGCTGTGAGCCTGGGATGTTTTCTACAATACACAACACAGAGTTACCACCACCGACCTACTGTCATCTTCACCATCCTGGTGTCCTCCTCTCCTACCTGAAGCTTTGCTCCTACTGTCAGAGCTCCTGGATGCTCACACCTTGCTGAGGCCCAGGCTGTTCATGGGTCCTTCCTGCAGCGTTACATGCCAGCCATGTTCACAGCTGACTGCTTCTACGCAACTCAAGCCTTTAAAGATACTGATCTGAAAGTCTCAACTTCTGCTAATGTTCTCATGATTTTGACTCAGCCTCTGAACTTCAAAATTCAAAATGTCTCTGGGCGCAGCCTTAGCCAACCCATCTGGTGGCACCTGAGAGCAGAAATGGCCCTACAGCCCCACATGACCCTACAGATTCTCATGGCCCTACAACCCATTATGGCCCTACAGTCTCTCATGGCCCTACAGCCCCCCATGGCCTACAACTCCCTCTGAAGGAGGGCAGAGGGGTAGGCACTGGTCTCTGCTGTCTGCTCTTTTTTATTATTACTATTATTATATTAGATATGTTAAATTCTAGGCCAGATTTTTCACTCCTATGTACACAGGTAATTTGGTGTAGAAAGAGGTGCCAGAACACTCATCTCCAGAAACTGGAGATATCATTATAGCTCAGCTGACAAGCAGAACAGGTTTTGATGTACCCTTCCAAACCATTCCTTCACAAAATTAGCTCGGCACTCAAGGCTATGTACTACCAGCGTGTAAACAGTACTTAAAGCAACGTGGTGGAAATGCTGATCCAGCCCTCGTATGAGGTCAGGGTTAGCAATCTCTCTTTCAGGCTGGTCTCCCAGGCTCCTGCAAAGTCAAGTGAAGCAGATGGTTTGTCTGATCTCCAGCAGTGATTCATCCCGCACTAAGGTAGATGCACAAATTAGACCTTTTGAACTGCCTCCAGAAATGCTTGTTTCTCTCTCCGTTTACTCTACCTTCTTCCTTTTCTCCCTTTCACTCTGCAAAATGCATCAGAAAAAAGAAACCAACAGACGTGACCACAGTGTTCATATTATTTCTTTATTTCTTCTGATGGCACCGATTGGAGAGGAAAAGCTCCAGGCATCCTGTCTACATAATTTAAGCATGAAACAAAAGCCCAGCAACACTTTGTAGGGTGCACTTAAAATAGAAGGGGCTTTCAGTTTTTGTTGTGGGAGAGGAGCATTGTCTTAGCTCCTCTGTTAGGTAAAAATCATTTATGATGATGCAGCTTATCCCTTGGGTCCTGAATTGAGCTATTTCGGTGCCTGGTGTTGCAGCAGCCATTAACAAGGTGAGCAAAGTGTCCCAGCTATCTGAGCACAGCTCTGCAGGGCATTGTGCAAGCTGAGGTGCACTCACACCACCCACACACTGAACCTGCGGGGTGTGGGCCAGTGTGGATGAAAACATGGGCTTATCTTATCAGGGTTTGCTAACACAACCTCCAGCACAGCCCCACAACAGCTGGCAGGTTCCACACATGTGTGGTGCTTTCTGTGTTGGGTGAGAGCAGTGATAACTCAAGTTTTGCCTAAAATTTTCTTAGCCCTCCCCATTTGAAGGACAATTCAAGCTGCTTCCAGACCACATCATTAAGGTCTGATGTAACCCTTTGCGTCTCTCTGTGAACCTTCTCTCATTGCTTTCATGACTTAATGGACATTTGTAAACGGATCTCCACAGTGGATTTCCTGCATCGTGAGCACCTCACTCCCCAGAAAAGAGCTGAAACTGGCTGCCCTTCCCACTACTATTCACAATCTGATTACCTACTATTCACAATCTGAAAGCAGTTTAGAGGTTCCTACTTTCCCTCTGATTGGGAATAGACAAGAAATATTCCTGGTGTGGATTATGATACTCCAGTTATCTAAGTGTAGTGTTGCTAAATTAAGATGACACCATTAAATCTTGCTTCTTGAACAAACCTTCCTGGTAGCCTTAGTTGCTCTGTCCATCATTAGGAGGTGCAAATAGGACAGAGCCAGGGCTCCTTGCAGTGGTGCCCATTGCCAGGAGAAGAGGCAATGGGCACAAACTGCAAGACAAGAGCTTCCAGCTAAATAGTAGGAAATATTTAATTATAAGTAACTGAACACTGGAATAGGTTGCTTAGAAATAATAAAAAACCACCTGGACATTGACTTGGACCCGTGATCCATGACCTGAGTGGCCCTGTTTGAGCAGAGGGGTTGGACTAGATGGGCCCAGAGATGCCTTCCACACTCAACCTCATAGAGAGCTTCCATGAACTCGGATCCATGTGTCCTGGTTGACTGTGTGGATTAGGCCAACGGGATGTGTATCCTGAAACCCTTCTTCACAGCAGATGGTCAACTTATTACACACCACCAACCACAGATGTTCTTTTGAAAATATCTTACTGATTCTACTAAATTTGTCCTGACTTTGGATCAGGTCTCCATAAGATGTTTTCTATATTTCAAACAGTTGGTTCAAAAGTCTCATACGTATCGGAGCTGTACTCATGAATAGACACACAGACACAGAACAGGTTATCAAGCTTTTAGTTGGCAAAGAAAAAGGCCCAAGACCAAATGAGCTGAAGTGCTCAGGCCATTACAGAAAAAGACTATGGAAACAAGACAAATCATCAAAACACAATCACAAAAAAGAAGAGCGGCAGTGGCAGTACGGAGGATTCAGCACATGGCTGTATATGGAGAAAAGTTATGGAGAGAAAAGCCATGCTTGCACTGGAAGCAATGAAAATGCCTTATTCCCATTCCAGCAGCAAAACTACTTGTGGTAATAATCACCAGAAAAATCGGAAGTCCCATAGCCAATACCTGACCCAGACAAGTAACCATATCTTGGACAAGATGGCCCTGTTTCAGAGCTGCATTCTCCAGTTTCAGCTCTGGGACCATAATATTCATATCCACCACACTCACCACCACCCTCATAACATCCATCCCCTCCTGAAAAATGCCCACTTTCAAAGCCGTAACCCTCCCTGCCAGAACTAGAGATATCCCCAGAACATGAACCAACATATCCGTAACCTTCACCACAAGAACTCGAACCCGAAACACCACAGCTGTGACTGCCAGGTGAAATACATGACCCTCCACTGAAAGTTCCAGCATCATGGGATACAGAACCACCACTGCCAAAGCTTCCACCAAAACCAGAACCAGAGCCAGAGCCGCCCCCTCCACAGATGGAGCCTCCACTTCCACTGCCATAGCTGGAACCTCCATGACCTGAGCTTCCACCGCCTCCAGAAATGGACCCTCTCCTGCCAGATCCGCTGCCAGAGCTCGAGCCAAAGCCTCCAGAGCTGTGGCCACCTCCAGACGAGGACCCACCACTGCCAAAGCTTCCTCCGGACGAGGACCCACCACTGCCAAAGCTTCCTCCGGACGAGGACCCAGAGCCTCCTCCTCCACAGATGGAGCCTCCACTTCCACTGCCATAGCTCGATCCCCCATGACCTGAGCTTCCTCCTTCCCCTGAAATGGACCCTCTCCTGCCGGAGCCACTGCTCCCTCCAGAGCTCAGCCCTCCACCGTGAGGACTGCAGCGGCCACTGCCAGAGCTTCCACCAAAGCCTCCAGAGCTGTGGCCACCTCCAGATGACGAACCACCGCTGCCAAAGCTACCCCCAGATCCTGACCCAGCGCCAGAGCTTCCTCCTCTACAGATGGAGCCTCCACTTCCACTGCCATAGCTGGAACCTCCGTGACCTGAGCTTCCACCGCCTCCAGAAATGGACCCTCTCCTGCCAGATCCGCTGCCAGAGCTCGAGCCAAAGCCTCCAGAGCTGTGGCCACCTCCAGACGAGGACCCACCACTGCCAAAGCTTCCTCCGGACGAGGACCCAGAGCCTCCTCCTCCACAGATGGAGCCTCCACTTCCACTGCCATAGCTCGATCCCCCATGACCTGAGCTTCCTCCTTCCCCTGAAATGGACCCTCTCCTGCCGGAGCCACTGCTCCCTCCAGAGCTCAGCCCTCCACCGTGAGGACTGCAGCGGCCACTGCCAGAGCTTCCACCAAAGCCTCCAGAGCTGTGGCCACCTCCAGATGACGAACCACCGCTGCCAAAGCTACCCCCAGATCCTGACCCAGCGCCAGAGCTTCCTCCTCTACAGATGGAGCCTCCACTTCCACTGCCATAGCTGGAACCTCCGTGACCTGAGCTTCCACCGCCTCCAGAAATGGACCCTCTCCTGCCAGATCCGCTGCCAGAGCTCGAGCCAAAGCCTCCAGAGCTGTGGCCACCTCCAGACGAGGACCCACCACTGCCAAAGCTTCCTCCGGACGAGGACCCAGAGCCTCCTCCTCCACAGATGGAGCCTCCACTTCCACTGCCATAGCTCGATCCCCCATGACCTGAGCTTCCTCCTTCCCCTGAAATGGACCCTCTCCTGCCGGAGCCACTGCTCCCTCCAGAGCTCAGCCCTCCACCGTGAGGACTGCAGCGGCCACTGCCAGAGCTTCCACCAAAGCCTCCAGAGCTGTGGCCACCTCCAGATGACGAACCACCGCTGCCAAAGCTACCCCCAGATCCTGACCCAGCGCCAGAGCTTCCTCCTCTACAGATGGAGCCTCCACTTCCACTGCCATAGCTGGAACCTCCATGACCTGAGCTTCCACCGCCTCCAGAAATGGACCCTCTCCTGCCAGATCCGCTGCCAGAGCTCGAGTCAAAGCCTCCAGAGCTGTGGCCACCTCCAGACGAGGACCCACCACTGCCAAAGCTTCCTCCGGACGAGGACCCAGAGCCTCCTCCTCCACAGATGGAGCCTCCACTTCCACTGCCATAGCTCGATCCCCCATGACCTGAGCTTCCTCCTTCCCCTGAAATGGACCCTCTCCTGCCGGAGCCACTGCTCCCTCCAGAGCTCAGCCCTCCACCGTGAGGACTGCAGCGGCCACTGCCAGAGCTTCCACCAAAGCCTCCAGAGCTGTGGCCACCTCCAGATGACGAACCACCGCTGCCAAAGCTACCCCCAGATCCTGACACAGCGCCAGAGCTTCCTCCTCTACAGATGGAGCCTCCACTTCCACTGCCATAGCTGGAACCTCCATGACCTGAGCTTCCACCGCCTCCAGAAATGGACCCTCTCCTGCCAGATCCGCTGCCAGAGCTCGAGCCAGAGCCTCCAGAGCTGTGGCCACCTCCAGACGAGGACCCACCACTGCCAAAGCTTCCTCCGGACGAGGACCCAGAGCCTCCTCCTCCACAGATGGAGCCTCCACTTCCACTGCCATAGCTCGATCCCCCATGACCTGAGCTTCCTCCTTCCCCTGAAATGGACCCTCTCCTGCCAGAGCCACTGCTCCCTCCAGAGCTCAGCCCTCCACCGTGAGGACTGCAGCGGCCACTGCCAGAGCTTCCACCAAAGCCTCCAGAGCTGTGGCCACCTCCAGATGACGAACCACCGCTGCCAAAGCTACCCCCAGATCCTGACCCAGCGCCAGAGCTTCCTCCTCTACAGATGGAGCCTCCACTTCCACTGCCATAGCTGGAACCTCCGTGACCTGAGCTTCCACCGCCTCCAGAAATGGACCCTCTCCTGCCAGATCCGCTGCCAGAGCTCGAGCCAAAGCCTCCAGAGCTGTGGCCACCTCCAGACGAGGACCCACCACTGCCAAAGCTTCCTCCGGACGAGGACCCAGAGCCTCCTCCTCCACAGATGGAGCCTCCACTTCCACTGCCATAGCTCGATCCCCCATGACCTGAGCTTCCTCCTTCCCCTGAAATGGACCCTCTCCTGCCAGAGCCACTGCTCCCTCCAGAGCTCAGCCCTCCACCGTGAGGACTGCAGCGGCCACTGCCAGAGCTTCCACCAAAGCCTCCAGAGCTGTGGCCACCTCCAGATGACGAACCACCGCTGCCAAAGCTACCCCCAGATCCTGACCCAGCGCCAGAGCTTCCTCCTCTACAGATGGAGCCTCCACTTCCACTGCCATAGCTGGAACCTCCGTGACCTGAGCTTCCACCGCCTCCAGAAATGGACCCTCTCCTGCCAGATCCGCTGCCAGAGCTCGAGCCAAAGCCTCCAGAGCTGTGGCCACCTCCAGACGAGGACCCACCACTGCCAAAGCTTCCTCCGGACGAGGACCCAGAGCCTCCTCCTCCACAGATGGAGCCTCCACTTCCACTGCCATAGCTCGATCCCCCATGACCTGAGCTTCCTCCTTCCCCTGAAATGGACCCTCTCCTGCCGGAGCCACTGCTCCCTCCAGAGCTCAGCCCTCCACCGTGAGGACTGCAGCGGCCACTGCCAGAGCTTCCACCAAAGCCTCCAGAGCTGTGGCCACCTCCAGATGACGAACCACCGCTGCCAAAGCTACCCCCAGATCCTGACCCAGCGCCAGAGCTTCCTCCTCTACAGATGGAGCCTCCACTTCCACTGCCATAGCTGGAACCTCCATGACCTGAGCTTCCACCGCCTCCAGAAATGGACCCTCTCCTGCCAGATCCGCTGCCAGAGCTCGAGCCAAAGCCTCCAGAGCTGTGGCCACCTCCAGACGAGGACCCACCACTGCCAAAGCTTCCTCCGGACGAGGACCCAGAGCCTCCTCCTCCACAGATGGAGCCTCCACTTCCACTGCCATAGCTCGATCCCCCATGACCTGAGCTTCCTCCTTCCCCTGAAATGGACCCTCTCCTGCCAGAGCCACTGCTCCCTCCAGAGCTCAGCCCTCCACCGTGAGGACTGCAGCGGCCACTGCCAGAGCTTCCACCAAAGCCTCCAGAGCTGTGGCCACCTCCAGATGACGAACCACCGCTGCCAAAGCTACCCCCAGATCCTGACCCAGCGCCAGAGCTTCCTCCTCTACAGATGGAGCCTCCACTTCCACTGCCATAGCTGGAACCTCCGTGACCTGAGCTTCCACCGCCTCCAGAAATGGACCCTCTCCTGCCAGATCCGCTGCCAGAGCTCGAGCCAAAGCCTCCAGAGCTGTGGCCACCTCCAGACGAGGACCCACCACTGCCAAAGCTTCCTCCGGACGAGGACCCAGAGCCTCCTCCTCCACAGATGGAGCCTCCACTTCCACTGCCATAGCTCGATCCCCCATGACCTGAGCTTCCTCCTTCCCCTGAAATGGACCCTCTCCTGCCGGAGCCACTGCTCCCTCCAGAGCTCAGCCCTCCACCGTGAGGACTGCAGCGGCCACTGCCAGAGCTTCCACCAAAGCCTCCAGAGCTGTGGCCACCTCCAGATGACGAACCACCGCTGCCAAAGCTACCCCCAGATCCTGACCCAGCGCCAGAGCTTCCTCCTCTACAGATGGAGCCTCCACTTCCACTGCCATAGCTGGAACCTCCGTGACCTGAGCTTCCACCGCCTCCAGAAATGGACCCTCTCCTGCCAGATCCGCTGCCAGAGCTCGAGCCAAAGCCTCCAGAGCTGTGGCCACCTCCAGACGAGGACCCACCACTGCCAAAGCTTCCTCCGGACGAGGACCCAGAGCCTCCTCCTCCACAGATGGAGCCTCCACTTCCACTGCCATAGCTCGATCCCCCATGACCTGAGCTTCCTCCTTCCCCTGAAATGGACCCTCTCCTGCCGGAGCCACTGCTCCCTCCAGAGCTCAGCCCTCCACCGTGAGGACTGCAGCGGCCACTGCCAGAGCTTCCACCAAAGCCTCCAGAGCTGTGGCCACCTCCAGATGACGAACCACCGCTGCCAAAGCTACCCCCAGATCCTGACCCAGCGCCAGAGCTTCCTCCTCTACAGATGGAGCCTCCACTTCCACTGCCATAGCTGGAACCTCCATGACCTGAGCTTCCACCGCCTCCAGAAATGGACCCTCTCCTGCCAGATCCGCTGCCAGAGCTCGAGCCAAAGCCTCCAGAGCTGTGGCCACCTCCAGACGAGGACCCACCACTGCCAAAGCTTCCTCCGGACGAGGACCCAGAGCCTCCTCCTCCACAGATGGAGCCTCCACTTCCACTGCCATAGCTCGATCCCCCATGACCTGAGCTTCCTCCTTCCCCTGAAATGGACCCTCTCCTGCCGGAGCCACTGCTCCCTCCAGAGCTCAGCCCTCCACCGTGAGGACTGCAGCGGCCACTGCCAGAGCTTCCACCAAAGCCTCCAGAGCTGTGGCCACCTCCAGATGACGAACCACCGCTGCCAAAGCTACCCCCAGATCCTGACCCAGCGCTAGAGCTTCCTCCTCTACAGATGGAGCCTCCACTTCCACTGCCATAGCTGGAACCTCCGTGACCTGAGCTTCCACCGCCTCCAGAAATGGACCCTCTCCTGCCAGATCCGCTGCCAGAGCTCGAGCCAAAGCCTCCAGAGCTGTGGCCACCTCCAGACGAGGACCCACCACTGCCAAAGCTTCCTCCGGACGAGGACCCAGAGCCTCCTCCTCCACAGATGGAGCCTCCACTTCCACTGCCATAGCTCGATCCCCCATGACCTGAGCTTCCTCCTTCCCCTGAAATGGACCCTCTCCTGCCGGAGCCACTGCTCCCTCCAGAGCTCAGCCCTCCACCGTGAGGACTGCAGCGGCCACTGCCAGAGCTTCCACCAAAGCCTCCAGAGCTGTGGCCACCTCCAGATGACGAACCACCGCTGCCAAAGCTACCCCCAGATCCTGACCCAGCGCCAGAGCTTCCTCCTCTACAGATGGAGCCTCCACTTCCACTGCCATAGCTGGAACCTCCATGACCTGAGCTTCCACCGCCTCCAGAAATGGACCCTCTCCTGCCAGATCCGCTGCCAGAGCTCGAGCCAAAGCCTCCAGAGCTGTGGCCACCTCCAGACGAGGACCCACCACTGCCAAAGCTTCCTCCAGACGAGGACCCAGAGCCTCCTCCTCCACAGATGGAGCCTCCACTTCCACTGCCATAGCTCGATCCCCCATGACCTGAGCTTCCTCCTTCCCCTGAAATGGACCCTCTCCTGCCAGAGCCACTGCTCCCTCCAGAGCTCAGCCCTCCACCGTGAGGACTGCAGCGGCCACTGCCAGAGCTTCCACCAAAGCCTCCAGAGCTGTGGCCACCTCCAGATGACGAACCACCGCTGCCAAAGCTACCCCCAGATCCTGACCCAGCGCCAGAGCTTCCTCCTCTACAGATGGAGCCTCCACTTCCACTGCCATAGCTGGAACCTCCATGACCTGAGCTTCCACCGCCTCCAGAAATGGACCCTCTCCTGCCAGATCCGCTGCCAGAGCTCGAGCCAAAGCCTCCAGAGCTGTGGCCACCTCCAGACGAGGACCCACCACTGCCAAAGCTTCCTCTGGACGAGGACCCAGAGCCTCCTCCTCCACAGATGGAGCCTCCACTTCCACTGCCATAGCTCGATCCCCCATGACCTGAGCTTCCTCCTTCCCCTGAAATGGACCCTCTCCTGCCGGAGCCACTGCTCCCTCCAGAGCTCAGCCCTCCACCGTGAGGACTGCAGCGGCCACTGCCAGAGCTTCCACCAAAGCCTCCAGAGCTGTGGCCGCCTCCAGACGTTGACCCTGCTCTGCTAATTCTCCCTCCTGATTCATACCCATATCCTGAGCTTGAGCCTGAGCTCCTTCCCGTATGGTATCTCCCTGCTTCTCCACCCCTATGCTCTCTACTCCCATACGTTGATCCGCTATCTCTTCTTTCACCTTCTCTTCCCCCTCCCGGTGTTATCTCTGTCCATGTCATCCTGTTGCTATCATCAGTGCTCATTTCTTCTTTTTCTCTGTTTAAGTCACCATACTGTCTTCCAAAGCCTCCTGCACTGCTCCCACTGCGTGTAACAACACCTGCAAGAAATATAGATATAACAACCTTATTCTTCGGACAGTAATTTCTATAGGCATTAGGGATATATTAGCTTTTGTTTGGCCATGTCTAGCCCTTCTGAAATGTGCATGTTTGAGCCCTGGTCTGCCTCTCCTTTCGTTGACTTTCTATTACTGATACTGTAGGACTATTTCATTTACTTTTCTTTTTACATTCACCACACGGACATAGTGAGCTTTCCCCCACTTCCTATGTATTTGGCTGAATTTGGTGGAATTTAACCAAGAAATTAAAAGTCAATATTGACATATATTGACATGCAAATGCACATATACATGCATATTCCTATTCTTGAGGGAGTGCCACTTGCTTCTTTTTCCTGGGAAATTAATCTAGAAGCCCATGGCATTGTTCTGGTGGTAGGTTTTAAGCATACTGCAAGCAAAATGGTAACATGGCCCTCAAGAACTCCGAAACCTGAAGATACTTACGGACAGTGGCTGGCGAACCTTCCTGTATCCTGTGAAGAAAAAGTGACATTAAGAAAACGGAACCACGAAACGTGAAAATAATCCTCAGTGCTATCAATAGGCAAACAAATATCTCAGCCCTTCCACATAGGAGCTTGTCTAAGATTGAAGTGATGGATCGTAGGATGAGATAGGTTGCTGCTACTTATGATGAGCACTTTGTGCCTACCTGGTCTCCTCCTCCTCAAGCAGTGACCTGTACATGGCAATTTCAACATCCAGGGACAATTTTGCATTCAGAAGCTCCTGATAATCATGCAGAATTCGAGCAAGGTCTTCCCTGGCCTGCTGCAAAGCATTCTCCAGCTCCTGCAGCTTTTTCTGTCCATCTTTGACTGCAGAGCTCCCACGCTGCTCAGCATCTCTGATGGCCTCTTGGCGGCTGTCATTCTGCAGAGGGCATAAATAGAATTTGTCCCTTTCCTTCCAGTGGGACTGGGATTTTCAAGCCCTCCTGGTTGTTCATGGAAATTAAAAGACCTCAATGACAAAGCTCAGAAGATACAACATTAGACTGGGTTAATCAACTGAAATTAAATCCCAATAGACACTCAAAATTCAAATTTTCTTCGTTTTGAAGAGACAATATCTTTAGCTTTGCCTCCAAAGGGCAGGCTACATTATTCTCCACTTTGTGCCCATGTAAGAGTGACCAGACTAGTTCAGTCTTGTTGGGATGTATCAGCTTTACCTCTCTCCTGACTATTTCAATTTCCGGCTGCAGTCTTTGGATCTGCCTGGTAAGTTCTTGGATTTCCTGGTAAGTGTACCTCAGTTGCTCTCGTTGATTTACCCGCATGTTCTGAAGGTCCTGGTACTGATGGGTGGAGAGAAGAGAATGGGCATGTTGGTTTCTGGGTCAGTTAACCCTAAGCAAGGAAGACTCACTGACATGTCTACTCACCCTGCCTTGGTACATGGCATTGACTTCATCTTTGCCTTTCTGAGCAATCTTCTCATACTCCTGCCTGACTTCTTCAATGATGCCATCCATGTTGACTTCTCTGCCATTGTCCATGGACAGAATGACATTGGTGTTGTCAACTACTGTTTGCAGCTGGGACAGCTCCTGCAAGGAAAACAAGATTTTTGGATTTTCACAGTCCAGGCAAGCTGTTTGGCTCCTGTTATAAGGACTGAAATTGAACCTTCTGGACAGTTACCCACTGGAATATCCCAGCCTCCCTCAAGTCCTGCTTCATCCCCAGTTTCAATTTTCCAGTGTCTCTTCCAGACCCTTTTTCACTCACAGATTAAAAAACCCACAACATTATTAAATCAGGGATGATCCTATCTACAGCACACCCTGCACACCAAGTCCTGCTCAGGGGAATCCTCCTTCAGTCTCCAAAGGGTGTGTGTGCTCCTGACCCAAGAAGCGTACTCACCGCCTCATATAAGCATCGGAGGAACTCAAGCTCCTGCTTCAGTATTTCCACCCGAACTTCAAACTCCATTTTTCTCATGTAGGTACTGTCCAGTTCCTGTGAAAGAAATCAACACTTATTTATGTTCCTTTGATGGCCAACTCCTTTCTCAATCACAGTTCATACAAAGCTTGATTTCAGTCTTTGATTCCTGGAGCACACAGGTCTTTGGGCTAGATTTATCTTCCCCAACTTCTGACCCTAACAACAGTCTCTCATCAAGGCTTGAGTGAATGGAGACAGACAGTGACTTTTAGATATACATCTTACACAGAACAAAGACGTTCTCTGGAAGAAGTAATTTCTCTCCAATCTGTCAGCAAGCAGCTCAGGTTTTAGATGGCTCCAGACAAAGAAAATGAGGTTAATCCCTATTTCTGAAAACCTCTACAACCAACCAGTTACTGTTTTATTTCCAAGGCTTTGGTTTAGCCCAGTGGCTTGTGTTACTTCACCTTTTTAAGCTCCACATATTCCTCTTCTTTAGATGCACGCTTGTTGATTTCGTCCTCAAATCTGTAGCAGAAAGAAGAAACAGGTAGCTCATTGCCTATCTGACTTCTTCAGCCAAATGGATCAGAAACCAAAGGGAATCATCCAAACAGTGGACATGTCGAGCATTCTTTTAACTTCAGCTCCAAAAGCCCCAAATAAGCCTATCACAGATCAGTGCTGTCAAGTCTATAGCGTGAGTGAAGACCAGAAAGCCATGCCATCCCAAAGCATGATACCACTGCCTTGGAAAACTCCAGCTCTGCAATAAGCCTTGTCCTGGTTTAGTGACTATTCACCTCTTTTTGTAATCTTCAACAAGCTGAAGCATTTCATAGGCTTCTGGATCCAGCTGCTCTTTCTGGCTCTGGAGCATGTCCAGCTGCCTCTGCAGGTTATTGATGTAGGACTGGAAGAAGGAGGTGATGCTTCTGCTCTCCTCCGGCCGGGAGCTTTGCTGCTGCAGCAATTCCCATTTGGTCATCAGAGCCTGGTTCTGCCTCTCCAGGCATTGAACCTGGAAGGCAAAGCAGAGGAGCACCTCAGCCACTGGGAAGCACTGGCAGCAGCATACCATGCTGCTAGGTGTGCTATAACCCTCCTCAGCAGATTGCATGGGACAATGCTCTTTATAAACATATCTTCCCTTAGAGAAGGCAGCCAGAAAGACCTTTTGGAAAGCTAGAGGAATAGCATCTCTCTAGTAGGGACAACGAACAAGGCTATACACTGGCAGCTCTCCTGCAAAAGGTTTAAAATAAAGAACAAAGAGTCAAAGTGACCCCATTTTTCAGGATCAAGCATGGTTAAAACAGCTGGGTGTAACCGACATCTTTTCTGTAAGGTAATACAAGAGGCTCTTATGTCTTCATGTGTAACAAGTGACACCAGCTTCCACCCTATACAGAGACACGTGAACACCCAAACAAAGGCACACGCCAAGTCTGCGTGGGTGGAAGTGTTTTTCAGGCTGTTTTTCTCCCGTGCATGTGTGTAGGGATGACTGAGAAGGTAAAATCACACACAGAGGTGGAAGTACTGAATATAGACCAAAGAAAGAGGTAAAGAACGATGTGGGGGACATCTGGAAGATCTCCAAGCAGATAAGTCCATATTTTATGGTTGGGAGAAACACAACGTTTTGCTTGGCTTGAGAAAAAGAAACAGAATACTCAAGGATGTCCAAATCCACCACCTGTTTCTCTTGCTAGCACAAACAATTCTCAGGCCCTGGAGTATCACTAACCATGCACAAATCCATCTCCTCAAAAGCCAAATGAGTTGATATGTCAGCAACAATGCAGTAGTTTGTTACTGTCCTGCCACAAGACATGACACAGAGATTCCTATCCAATGGCTAAACGTGATTCACATAGCGGCTTTTATAGCAAGCCATTAAGGCAGAAGGGAATCCAGCCAGCACTGTGATTTTGGGGCAGAAGATGAGATGTAGGGGAGGATCAGATGCATTGGCTGAACCTCTAAGAAGTACCCCTGGCATTTCCCACTTCATGATAAGTGAAGAAAGAACAGGGACTCACCTTATCGATGAATGACGCAAATTTGCTGTTGAGCGTCTTAATCTGCTCTTTCTCATCTGACCGCATTCTCTGGAACTCGGGGTCAACTTGCACTTGTATTGGCCTCAGCAGGTTGGTGTTGACATGGACCTCCTCGATACCTCCACCAGCAGCAGGGTGCCCCGAGCCCTGCCCAGCCCCTTGCTCACGAAGGCCTCCACTGAGCATTCCCCTGCTTGAGCCTCCTCCATACATCCTACCTGCCCCACCTTGAAAATCCCCCACAAAATACACCCTTCTCCCTAAGTCCCTGTCCAGGTATCTCCCATCATAATACCCCCCATGCCTTCCATACCACCCTCCATCTCCTCCGTAGATTCCACCAGTAGAAAAGTTCCTAAGCCCACTGAGGTTGTGGAGGCTCCTGCTGCCGTACCCATGCCCATACCCATAGCCATAACCACCAAATCTTTGTCCTCCATCATCTTCCCAATGGCTCATGGCAGAGGAGCCTCTTCCGCTCCCCAGTGTGCCACAGTGAGCAGAAGAAGAACTGAAATTCCCATCGCCAAATCTGAAGAAATGGTGGCTCATAGTGATGCTTCAGAGAGTAAAGATGAGAGCAGATGGGGAAGGCTGTAAAACAGGAGGAGAAATGAGAGTACAGGATCCTCAGCTTCTCTGCTGGGGGTGACAGAAGTTCTCCTTTATACGTTTGGAGAAGTTCGTCTCCATTCCGTGGTAATTATCAGGTCTGTTAGTGTTATTATTGGTTTATATCATCAGGCAACAATTATTGGGCACTTGAGCGGGCAATAGAGTAAACAGCACACACCAATGGAGGAGTTGTGAAACTCCAACAAATCCTGCTTGACTCATCAGCTTTGCTCAGATGAGATTTCCTTATCTCATTAGCTTGCCCCTCCGTCATTAATTACAGTTCACACAGTTATCCATGCACCTCACCATGGTTTGATATCTCTTGAATTTCCCCACCTCCTTCGGCATCTCATTTTATGAGGCACAAGGTCTTGATATTGTCCTCCTGTTGACTTGGGCAGGGGGTGGCTCACCTTGCTTCACACATACCAAGAATGCACCACACAGAGCAAAGACTTTTCTGCCTTAGTTTCCTTTTCTCACTTTTTTCTCGTTCCTGTCTATAAGCATTGCTTCTGAAGGGCTGCATGGACAGGGAGGGTGGTGAGGTTGTGTCTTCTTGCTAACAGCCTTTGGTCCACAAAACTGAGGCTGTGTCTTGAAAACAGAAATAGGAATAAAAAATTGTCTGTATTGATCTTAGCTTTAATGAATACAGAGTTGTAAACAGAAAAGAAGAAGCCCTGAGAGATGTGTAAACACCCATCAATTAAACCAAGATGTTCTGCTCAGATTCTCTCACCGAGCATTGCTCTGATCCCCCCCTCCATCCTCTCTCCATCTCTGTGCAGGCTTCCACCTTTCCAGCCCCAGCACGTACTGTTGCAGATATAATGGCCATGGACGTGTCAAAAAGCATTTGGCAGTCAAGTCCTGCAGCTGAGAGCATCTATGAGACTTCAGCTTTGGCTTGTGTCTCCACAATGATGGTCTTCCTTTCAAAGGTGCTGGAGGAAGCCACATTGGGTACCCTTCAGTTGAACAGTGGTTGTGTGGTCAGGTCTTTGTGATCTTCCCCTGGGAAGATCCCCTAAATGAAGGGTTTGTAGGGAGAGCTAAGAGCTGCCATTAGACCAGTTAGTGTAAATAGAAGTGAACAAGTTTTTGGGTGCTCAGTGACCAGATGAAAGCCTCTTCCCAGAAGTAGACACAGCATTCTCCAGACAGTCACAGAATCATAGAACCATGGAATGGTTGGGCTGGAAGGGTCCTTAAAGATCACATAACCATGGGATGGTTGGGTTGGAAGGGTCCTTCAAGATCATAGAATGACAGAAAGGTTGGGTTGAAGGGGTCCTCAAAGATCATCTAGATCCAACACTGAAAACAGTAATTCTAAATGAGAAGCACTGTTTTTTTCGTACAAAACTTGGTCTCTTACAGCCTTACCCCAGGAATGTCCAATAGCAGCCCAGACAATCCATTTGTGCTACATTTTTGTAGTTTAACTTCACCAGTTACTTACAGTTACAGTTACTTACAATTGCCGAGAATTTTAACAAAGTTTCTGGCTGAATTTACCCTCTTTTAATACACCTAAATGAAAACATGACTTGGGTTGAGAACTGTGTGTCCTGTTGGGAAGAATAATTACAGTAAACAGACAACAAGAAAAAAGTAGAAAAGATCATAAACTAAAATGGAGAGGGAGGAAACAGATCCATTACAATGCATCTGCCAAACAGCACTTCGGATTTTACACAAAATCCTTCCTCTTCTGATTCGGCTCAGCTCAATAGTTCCTGGATGCTGTTGCATCTCAAGAGAGTGCAAGGTAAGTGCTTTTCTTCACTCCTATATTGTCAGGTCCTGAGCTGTGTCTGCTCCCTGCATAATTTTGTTTAGGAGATACTGTGCAGAGCCTGATGATCCCATGTGACCTCGGAGCAGTTACTAGGCTCAGGTGAAGATTAAGACAATATCAGATTTCCCGTCAGGAGGAGCTGAGACTCAGAGGCCATGACTCATCATTTTCCTTACCAATTTTGAGCTAAAATAACCATTTTCATCACCTTAATTAATGATTTCTTGGCGACGTGCAGCAGCTGCTAGAGATGTGCTGCCCCTCCACCTATCTGCTGAGCTTTGGGGTCTGCTCATCCTCATCCTTGCTCTTTTCCCAATGGAAGTGGCTCATCCCCACACACCATGAACCAACAGTGGATGGATCACCCACGTGGGTTGGGAAGGAAGTGCCATGAGCCAGGGGAGGAAACACCCACGGGCCAAACGAGCCATCTCCATGTAGAACAAAGGCTGCAGGTGTCTGTGTGCAAACCACTGCTCTAAATACATCAGTTCACTGCTTGAAGCAAACCAGGTGCCCATTCAGACATAGAGAATGTCTGCATCAACTCCCAGAGCAGCGCTGTCCTGCTTCCTGTAACCCCTGTGTGATGGAGCAGCCACCCTGCCCCACGTGCCATGTAACCAGAGCACGGCATGTAGGCTGCTGTTGTGACCATCCTTGGCACAGCTCAGCCCTGGCACAGCAAACCTGGCCACACCTGGACCTGTTGGGCTGGATCTCGGCGACACATCCCGGTCGCGCATCCTGCGGATGGAGGGGGAGATGCCACGAGTTCCTCTCCCCTGCAAGGACCTGGCACTGCTCTCAGATGTGTCCAAGTGCCTTCAGATCACTCATGCGGAAGAGAGTTCCCAATATATGTAGACAACAAGACCCCCAGTTCAACATATCCTTACCATGGACCAGTACAGAATCTACCGGAGAGCAGAGTGTTTTACGGGCTTCATATGGCCACAAGGGTCTGGGTCTTTGCTGGTAGTATTTTTTAATAAGCAAATTGAAATAGTATCCAAGAAGTCATTGAGGCGGTTTACCGCCTGGGCTTCTTCTACAGAGAGCGCAGAACCTCCATGTGTGGTTCCTCCCACTCAGAGAAATTTCCTACACAGGTGACATGAGTTTGTCTTTCTCATTTTCCTCCATGGACTGGAGTGGGACCTGGAGAACTCATCAGCTCCTGAGTTTGGGTGGTGAAAGTGGTGCAAACTGAGCCCTCCTCCAGCAGATCCATGTTACTGAGGGACTACACCAAATATTAGCATTTTCAAACCATTGCTACAATTCACAAACAGAGCCACATGTTGGTTTTCTTGGGAACGACTGATGGAGGAACCCTCCAGCTCCCTCCCTCATTCCACCTCCAGTCAACCAAGTAACAAATGGGAAATATCTCTCATTCCACCACCAATCAGCCTAAGTAGATGTCATGGTTTTGTAATTTTGCTATTGGGAAAAATCAGTACTGGTACTTAGGCTCATCTCAAGGAAATGTCTCTACGCTTTGGAAGGACCGTCTTAAGCCATTCATAATAGAAAGCCAAAACATTACTAAAATAGGGCAGATTTGAGAAAAGGTCTACTTCTATTCAACTTGGGACAGAAATTGATGGCTTTTACAAGTCAGATGAGCAGAGAATAAGGAAATAGTGCAGTGGGCATCAGCAGTGTAGTACAGTAGGACACAAATGCAGTAGAACATAAATACAGTATTTAAGAGCTGCCCAGATGGAAGAGATAGGCATGCACATGGAGAACTGAAATAGTAGATCTTGATCAGCAGTTGCCCAAATACCTACGTAAGTAGGGCTTCAATCACCTAGGAAATGGGACTGAGGTCATGCAGACACCCACAGATAAATGCCCTCACCCCACAGACTTTCATTTTCCCCCGTCGTCTTGCAGGGAGAACCTACAGCCTGGGGATGTCTCCCTAAGACAGGAGGGAAGGGATAATACACATTGGTATTGAGTGCTGATTAGGAATGGTTTGAGGGGCAAATGTCCCTTTGTCTTTGGTAATGAGAAGGGTTCAGTGGGAAAGCATTGGTGGCATTGTACAGAAGCACGGTGCAGGCTAGGCTCAGTGCTGTCCAGGGTGTGTGAGCGTGTGACATCAGCCCCTCCATTGGGAGCTGCCCCATAATGTGGATGTATGGAGGCAGATCACAGTATTTTCAATGGTAAAAAGCAGCTCTGTGGGCACGTGAGTGGTTGCTTTTTGAATGGAAGAAAGAATAACGTGGAGGTCAAAACATGAGGGGCAGAGCAGAACAGCCCATATGTGGTTGGAAGCAAGAGTTCAGATACAGCATCAAGGGGGTGGAAGACCAACAGGAATCATAGAATCATTAAGGTTGGAAAACACAGCCAAGCTCACCCAGTCCAGCCCCAACCCATCCCTCCATGCCCACTGACCATGTCCCTGAGTGCCACATCTGCACAGTTCTGAGCACTCCAGGGACAGTGGGTCCCTCACTTCCCTGGGCAGTCAGTGCCAACATATCACCATTCTTCTAGAGGTACAATTTCTCCTAATATCCAACCAGGAGAGCTGGTGGGGAGTGACCCAACTCCCCTTGGCCAGCCTTCGGTTGAGCATTCACCTTGGAGAATGCCAAAGTTTTGCAGGATAACTTCTCCCTGGTATGGCTCAGGGAAGGTCCATCCCCATCCTTTCTCACTCATTTGAGATGCTTTGGGTGGGGGTTAGGGCTCAATTTTAGCCTCAGGTCCCAACCAGAAGAGATTCTTCTGATAGAAAACACAGTATTGCTTTGCCTTGCAATCCCGTTAACAAATGACTAATGGCTAATTATTCTGGGTTAGCAGGAAGGTAAACAAGTCTATAACTTGCTTTTAACCACCTATAATATTAATTAAGTGATCTGCTCAGAAAATACTAATCATGGTTACAATATCTGTTAATCCCTTATTTCCCCTACGAGAATGTGAAAGTACCAATTCAAAATAATGTGTGAAAATGGTGAAGTAATTCTTCTATCGCTGTTATTAATCACTGCTGTGAGTGGCTGAAGCAGAGCTTTGCTGTGTTCTTTTGCTTCACTTTATGCAGCTTCATTATGAGGACGGCTGATGCCCTGGAGCTGGGGTGTGCAGTGCTGGAGCAATGAGGAGATGGAATCTCCAAAGGGTTTCAGGAGAAGCAGAGATCCAACACAGAGAAAAAAAGAAAAAGAAAAAAAGAAAAATGAGCAGAGGGAGGAAACTAGGTTGAACTCCAGCTCAAATGTGCCAGGCGTCATGAGAAATCACAACTTCTTCCTATGTACAGCTGCTCTCCCACAGCAAAAATAGTTGATGTTAAAGGCATCTGCAATACAAACAACGGGGAAAGGTTGGGACCGTTCCTGATCCAGATCTTCAGTGTGAATAAGGAAAGGAGAGGAGGAAGAGGGTGACATCCCCTGAGAGGGACTCAACCCATTCAGCTGAGCCATGGCCCTATTCATGAGGTCTCTTTTAGAAGGCAAAGTCATCAAACATCCCTGTAGTTCTTACCACTTCTATAAAAACCAAGGAAACCCAAAAAATGCCTTTCATACACAGTGCATCTGCCTTTCCTCACTGGATGGGGATGAAGATGTGTGAAGAGGGCTAATGCAGCACCCACAGAGTCTGTTCATGACAGAGAACAACATTAATAACATCCTTCCCACCCCAATAGGAAGCTGAAGCAGCTGAGGATAATTCTGGCAGATATTCAGAATCCAGTAAACAACGTGATTAGCAGCCTATGAAAGAAGTGGGTCCCAGTGCTGCCTCCATCGAGCAGAGTGTCATCACAGATGGGAAGATCGCCGCGCCCTCACAATCATGCCTACGTATCACCCAGGTTGGCCTTCCAATTGGCATAGAGCTGATAATTAGTCCAATCAAGGTCAGCACTTGATCAATTGAGTAAATCGCTCTTTTGAGTTATTGGAACCTCAATTGCTGTCATTAGCTCCACCAGAGCAATAACAGCATCGACAGGACAACAAAACGAGTGGAGAAAAGGTAAAGCAGCGCAAAAAGATGTGGAATTTGGGGAGTTCTCTGCCAGTCTCCACTGGGGCTGCAATTGTCCAAGTGGTGACAGCTGTGGCAACAACCAGCCCAGAGCTTCCCACAGCATCTCTGTGCATTCATCCTCTCTGCAGAGACCTCTGGTTTGAAGACAACCTCTGCTTCCAGGATCAAAAATGGTACTGTGCCTTGGAGATTCATTCCATCGTACCCAGAGGCCAGGCTGCACAGCAGCAGTGTATGTCACACAAGTGCATGGCATGGAGGTTGCTCTTTCTTGCACTGTGGGACATGGGGCAACTCTTGGCTGTGCTTTGCTTTAGGTGGGTCAGTGCCATAAGTCCATGCTGGCCAGCTTGGTTATGCACATCTTCCAGGTCCTACAGGTGATGCTGTGGAAGAGGGATGGGATGTTTCAGCCCATGGTTGTGGAAACCACGAGAGGAAATTATGTTGAGAGGAAACCACATGGAGCTGCTGCTCATCACAGTCATTTATACGCACAGATCCGAAAAAGCAGAAGGCTCTGAAGCACCCCTGGCACCCAGAGCACAATCTCTCCCACATCACACTGTGTTTGCTTTTTCCCATGCTAGAAGTCATCAGCAATAAGCTTCCTCCTGCTGCACCTTGCAGGGAGATGGAGGTGTTCAGGAAACATGTAGATGTTGCACTGAGGGACATGATTTAGTGGTATGGTGGTGATGGGTTGGCAGTTGGACTAAGTGATCTTAGAGGTCTTTTCCATTATTAGTGATTCTATGGTTCTATGGACAGGGGATGTTGTGCAACAAGGAGTCACTGAGATGTGGGTGTGTATCTACATAAGTTTCAAACGCACATAAAGTCTTCTCTGAGCCCTCTAGTGGTGCTAGGCTTTAAAATCCACCAAGAGCAGCGCAGCTCAGTGCAAACTATTGAGTCCTCAGTGTGGCCAAAGGGGGTCCAGAGCCCAGGTTATCCCACTGCATTCAGTACTGATGTCCTGGCACACTGCTGTGTCCCCAGCCCTCAGATCCAACCACCAAACAAACTGCCCCTGTGCTGACCTACCAACCCTGGGTGTTATGAGTCTTTACAAATGCAATGGGGGGAAAAAGTTACACCTCCGCCACAACTCCTGCTTTGTCAATGAAGCAGGCAGTGCTTTTGCTGAGGATCTTGGTTTGCTCCTTCTCCAGAGTCTGCACATCCTGAACCCAACAACCTTGGGGTGCTGGGAGGTGTGGGGCCGTGAGGACTTCTTGCAGGGCAGTGATGTGATGGAGAGGCGCGGCTGCTCTCCTTCCAGCAAACAGCCAGTGCTCACCAAAGGGATTTGCCATGCAACCTGAGCAGCACTCAGCACCAATACATCCTCCCAGCTGTGAGCTGCCAGACTGTAATGCTTCCATCCCTCCATCACTGGAAAAGCTTCTGCTGCAAAGGATCTCTTCATTCCCTCCCACATGTCTGCATGGCTTGGTATCCTTTACTACAGAAAGATACGAAGGCACTGGAGCGTGTCCAGAGAAGGGCAACAAAGATGTGAAGGAGTACAAGTCTTACAGAGAGTAGCCAAGGGAACAGGGGTGGATCAGTCTGAAGCAAACTCAGGGGAGATCTTATGGCTCCCTACAATGCCTTGAAATGAGGTTGGGGCAAGAAGAGCATTGGCCTCTGCTCCAGGTAGCAGCAATAGGATGAGAGGTCATGGCCTCAAGTTGTGCCAGGTGAGGTTCAGTTTGGATATTAGGAGAAATTTCACCTCTGGAAGAGCAGTAATGCATTGGCACAGGCTGCCCAGGGGGCTGGGGAGGTTGTCACAGAGGTGTTCAGGAACAGTGGAGATGTGGCACTTGAGGATACAGTCAGTGGATGGTGGGATGGGTTGAGGTTGGACTTAGGGATCTTAGAGGTCCTTTCCAACCTGAATGATTCTGTGATTCTGTGATGGGAGAGAAGAAGACAAGCCAGCTCCAGGCTGCATGCTTTGGCTGCTGGCCCACATTTGCTCCAGCAGATTTCAAATCCTGTAGAGACACAGATGACCTAACTCACATATTTTGGGGTCTGCAGAGGGTGGTCTTGGGGAGGAGGATGGAATGCTGCTTCAAAGACCTCCAAGATGAGTGCAAAGTGCCTGAGACAGAACTCATTCCTGTTCCAGTTGATTCTGGCCCAATATCAACCCCTTAAAGCAAAGGATCTGCATCTCAGACAGAGTTATTGCAAGTGGGGCTATTGGTAGATGCAGTCCCTCATTTGTCCTTTCATATTTCATCAGTCTATCAGCCACAAACTTGAAGTAAGTCTTCCCTTTAGGTAGTGTTTTTCTGGACAACCCAAAGTCCACATCTCATAATTTACAAGGAAGTCAATTTGTCATCAACCTGGAGGACATGAGCAAGTGTGTGACATCAGGGTAGTGTCCCTTGCACAAGCCCTCTAGTGGCATTTAGTGGCCATGTCTTCAAATTCGACGTTAGGTCCCCAGGCTGTGGGAGATGCAGAGGTTTCCATTTGTGCTTGTAGCTCAGAGTGGGTCATCACGCTGTATCATGCTAGGATTTTCAAGTAGCAGTAGAGCAGGTCAAAAAATGTGGAATGTGGGGTCAGGAGTGTGAATGTAAGGGAACATCACCCAGCTCTTGGGTCAGAGCAGGTGAGCGTGGGAGCAGGATGGAGGGAGGAGAAGCATCAGATTCCAAGGCAGAGTGGGCGTGAGGAAGAGGAGTTGGAAGTGTTGCTGTCAGCACTACGCACAGGTGATGTGGTTGACAGAATTCAGCAAATCCTGCTCTACCCGTCCCAGCCATAGCTGAGAGGGGATGAAATGGGGCCAGGAAAGAGCAGGAAGCACAACATGTCCACAGGATGGGCTGTGTGGGAATGGCAAATAGGAATAGGGCTGACATCAAGAAGAAAAGGGAAGAGGCCGGGGTGGAAGATGCCTGAATGATGGCACAATCTTTACAATGGATTTGAGGTGAATAAGAACTGAAATAAGAGCACAGAGACTCTTGCCAACCCCTTCAGGAAGCTCCTTGACGTGGAGGGTTTGGGCCTCCATCATGGCAGACAGCAGAATTCCCTCCTGCCTCTTTCTAAGGCCAGACAGGACAAGGGAGAATGACTTTAAGCTAAAAAAGGAGAGATTCGAGTGAGATGTTGGGAGGAAATTTTTTGCTCAGATGGCCCTGAGGCCCTGGCACTGCTGCCTGGAGAAGTGTGGGTGTCTCATCCCTGGAGGTGCTCAGGGCCATGGATGGGGCCTTGGGAAGCTGATGGAACCAGCCCAGGGCAGGGGGTGGGGCTGGGGGGGGTCTGGGTTCCCTTTTAACCCAACCATCCTATGACTCTATGATCTTTAAGGACCCTTCCAACCAAACCATCCTATAGTTCTATGATCTTTAAGGACCCTTCTAATTCAACCGTCCTATGACTATGGTCTTTAAGGTTATTTCCAACCCAACCATCCTATGGCTTTATGGTTCTATGATTCTGTGTTTCTACCATATCTGATGGCTGCTGAGGAACTTGCAGAGGTCAGCATTTTATTGAGTGCTTGAGCTGTTTTTGAACTTGGACAAGTAGACCTGAAGGCAAGCAAGCTGTGGGTGCCGTGGCTGTTCGAAGAGGAGATAGGGGACCAAGGGAAGATGATTTCTGCTTTCAGACTCGCATCACCTCCCACCACTTCAGCTCCATTGCCCTGTACGTCTCACCCATTAAGAGGACATTGCTGCTCAGGAGATGTGCCATGTAAACACAGTATCACGGATCACCTCCCAGGAAACAATCTTCCCATCCTTCCCGCAGCGCAGTGTCCCTCATAAAGAAAAATGTTTCCTGCACACCAGCTGTTTGCTGCCCTATCCACTACGGCTGCAAAGAGGGTGAGTCCTCTCCATATTTGCTCAGTGACCAACCCAAGGGAAGCAATCTTGGTGGCTCCGGAGGCCCTCCCATAATAAACTTGATTAGTAACAATTAAAAATTCATTACAGCTTTAATTACAGCCAATATCATGCCACCTGGATTCATTCCCCAGTCGCTCATAAAAATATAGCAACTGTCGTATTTCTTTCTGAGTTCCAGTGTGAAGAGCACTGCACTACTCACACCCGGATCTGGGTTATATGGTGGACACTCACCTGCTAACTCTGCTTCTGGCAATGTCCTGCACGCAGCCATCTCCACGTCCCACCCAGCAGGTCCTGACACTCCAGCACGTGGCCCAGCTCCTCTTTGGGGGCTCTTCAGAGTTCCTCCACTTCTCTTTTGGCGTTGTGGAAGGTGAGATCTCCATTCTGCTCCACCTCAGCAGTGTTCACCTGGAGCTGAGCACACAATGCAGAAGGAAAATGGCTCTGGGTCCCACCAGCTTGTCTCTGACCCAGAGCCACCAGGTATTTGACCACCAAGGGGTCTTGCAAACAATGAAAATAAACAAAACAAAACAAAACAAAACAAAAAACCTAATATTTGTTATCCTCTATGTTCCAAATGGCAACAATTTGGCCCTACCAAGAATGTTAGTGATTAAAGCATAATCACTGCTTGCTGAGATCGAGACAGTTTCACAAATGAGTTCACCGGTTCTAAAACAAAACCACTCCCTTTACTGCAAGTAGGAATCTGTGCTTAAAATGGAGCTCGCAGCTCTCAGCATGCCCCATGGAGCCCCGCCACTGGGCTGCCCCATATCCTGTCCAAGGACTTGAGCAACGAGCTCAGCTCCCTTTTGCACAGCCCAGCAGACAGGAAAGGTAAACCCCATTGGCTCCGTGTGACAGCCTGGCCACACTCCAGAGGAGCTCAGGGAACCCATAGGTGCCAGCAGCTGCCGTGGGACCAAGCCTGCAGCCAGAGCCGTTGGGTTGGGTGTTGTTGGATGGCACTGGGAAGGGATGCTGTGCATGAGGCACTGCAGGACTTTCGGCTTCCTGCTTTCAACACACCCAAGAACTTCACTTTCTTTTAAAGAAGTCCCCAAGAACGTCCCAGGACTTTGCACTGTCTAGGTTTGTACCTATTATTGGAATTTTCTTTGGGATGAGGAAATAGGAGATGGCTGCTTCAGCTCTCCCATCCTTACCTGCAAATTTCAGAATCAAAAATGTCACTGATTCTGCAAACAGGAGAATAAGGTATATTACGGCCTGGCATAATTCAGTCAGGTGTGTCAACAGGAAGAATATTTTGGAGAAAAAGTGGTGGTAAAACAGCTTCAAATTAGAACTATTATTTCTTCTTTGTTTGCTTGACTTGAGAGAACAGCACACAGAGCTGTGTTAGGGGAGGGTAAGGGGATGAGGGAAAGGCTCTGCCCCATAGGGCAGTGCGCATGGCACAGCTTCCCACAGAAGTCCCTCAGGGAGCACTGGGATACCACTCTAGGACACTGAGTTTGAGTTTGTGTGGTGTTGTGTGGGTCCCTTCCATCTCAGGGTATTATGTGAGACTGTGATTCTGTGAGGTGGACAGCAACGACTCTGGAGCAAAAACCAACTCTGTTTCCATGCCTTTATCTGCCAGACACTGTGCTTGCAGCAGGATCGTGCACATTCACCAGTGCAGCCAATGTTGGTTCACTCATCCAGCTCTCACTCCTCCCAAGCATTAATCAAATTAATTGGGATGCAATGGGATGCAATTTATGGAGGGCTAATGACTAACCTGGCTGGATGATCTGGAGTTATAATAGCAGGTTCAACGCCATGTCTCATCCTTTCACGCTGCTTTTCTTTGTGAGCAATTTGTGTCCACGCAGCATCTTGGGCATTGCTATCACTCACACAGGAGGTGCCGGTCTCTGTGTAAGAGCCCTGCATGTCAGATAGATGGTGCTGCTCGCCCTCACACCACATCTGGCCCAAGGATCTTCCCATGAAAATGGAGGACGTCAAGCTGTGGAAGTGGAGAACATCCAGCCTTGGAAGTGGAGAACAACCAGCTGTGGAAGTGAAGGACAACCAGCTGTGGAAGAGGAGGATAAACAGCTGTGGAATTAAAGGAAAAGCAGCTGTGGAAGTCAAGGACAACTAGTCTTGGAAGTGGAGGACAACCAGCTGTGGAAGTGGAGGATAACTAGATGTGGAATACATCCCCTACTGAGGTCTCCATCACATCTTGTTGGAATTCCAGGTGCCACCACAGCAGGGATGCAATGTGGTGGAAGTGGGATGGCTGTGTGTGCGCTGAGCTTGTCCCAGTGGCCACATCCCAACGGCCATCTTCAAACCATCACTGGCTAACTGCCACAACCCAACAGCTGCGTTCAGGCTGCCCCTGGCAGCTTCCCCAGCTGCCATATCCCAAAGGCCACTTTCAAAACATCCCAATCCAGATGCCATATTCCAAAGACTGTGTTCAAAACATCCCAGTCCAGCTGCCATATCCCAAAGGCCAAATTCAAAACATCCCAGTCCAACTGCCATATCCCAAAGGCCATGTTCAAACAACCCCAGTTCAAGCACCACATCTCAGCTACTGCATTCAAACTGCCACATCCCAACTACCCAACTACCATCAATGGCCATGTTCACCCCATCCCAATCCAACTGCCACTTCCCAACTACCACACTCAGACTGCCACATCCCACAGCCATGTTCAAACCCTGTCTCCTCCCCAAGTCATACTCCTGGCTCTTCTTCCCTGTAGACATAGGAATCCTGCTGGGGAGGAGCAGGGTGGTGCCACGTGGCTCTGTAAGCAAGATGAAGGCCCATGCTCCTCCTCCTCCTCCCCTCATCTAGGCAGCTCTTAGCCTAGGAAGCACTGAGTGCTCCTGGGGACAGGCCACCTGCTGCATGTCCCCACCATGTCCCCATCTGATGTGATATGTACCGTAGGACTGACCCCACTCTGCATCACTGTGTTGCCATTGCTACAGCAAGGAGCAACATCCATGTCCCCTTGGGACCCTCCCCCGGGGAGCATTAACAACACAACACAGAGAAATCTTTTCACCTGTCTGCAGTTTATTGGTAATGAAAGAACTCAGGGGAAGGGGTGTTGGTAGAAAGCAGCAAGGCAGTAAAATTCCGGTAGCAGAAGGATTGCAAAAGGGCTATGCACGTGTCAGCTGTGAAGGAGAAGAGCAAAACAAATCTATAAAATATGAAAGCTGCCGAATCCTCTGGAGAACTGCTTCTCACTCCTAAGCCTGACAATGGGGCATTGCCACTTTTCTTCTGCTTCCATGAATACAGCTGAAACAAGCATGTGGGCAACATGCAGGACGCGCGGGAAGCGCAAAGGAGAACATGGCCATTGAAAAAGAGACCTCAGAAGGAAAAGGAAAGAGCAGATCCGCTCACGCTTCTGCTCAGCCAGCCTGGCACGAGGGAGGGAGGGATCTTGGATGAACTCTCCGGTGATGGGTAACCCCGAGGGAGATATTTCCTAGTGGGGCCATAAATGTTTCATCCCTGAAGACTGGTGGAGTGGGGAGAGGAGCAGCTGTGCCAAGAGGGTGGTGTTCTGCTGCTGTTTGCCTCCAGGGAGGAGGCGGAATGCTTCATTTCTTTGCAGGATTCTGGGTCTGGGTGCGAGGGGATGTGCCGCAGGCTGGAGGCGGGCGATGCTTCTTTCCTTGGCAGTACTGAGTTTGGGGCTCAGTACTTCACGCCCGAAGATTTCACCGTTGTGGTAGTGACACATCTCCGGACCGAGGATGCTCCCGTGGGAATGAAGGTGCCACCTCCAGAGCTACACATCCTCCCACTCCCGGAGGAGAAGCCCCCATTGTACACACCTCCTCCCACCCCACAGCTACCCCCGATGATGCTTCCTCCTCCAACTGTGCACACTCCTCCTCCCACGCCACTGCCGGCACCAAAGCCTCCAGCTCTGCCTCCAGCAATGGTGGTTCTGCCGACCACAGCTGCAAGAGAAGGAGAGGATCACTGTGTGCCAAGGGGCAGCCTGGGAATTCCAGCAAAACATAGGAGAAATCATTGTGCAAAAAGAATGCACAGCTACTTACAGACATTGACGTTGGATGGGTTGTCTCCGCAGAGCCTGTGCAGGGAGAGGAACACAAGATGTCAATGCAATGCAACACAGAGCACTTCGGGTCAGTGCAGTCACTAAGATGCTTCATTGATTTCCTATTTCTTTTAATGCCCACTGGTAACACTGGGACACAGTCCCTGTGAACACCTCATTTATCTTTTAATCGTAAAAACTTGGGGAAAAATTACAGTAAAAGTGACCCCGATTCTATGGACAGAGAGATGATGAACACTCAGCCCACCCCAAGGAGAGGCACTACTTTGGCCAGGGTAGGACAGCGTCAAGACTCACCTGTTCTCCTCTCCCTCCAGCAGCTTCCTGTACATGGCAATCTCCACATCCAGGGCAATCTTGATGTTCAGCAACTCCTGGTACTCCTTCAGCAGGCGAGCCAGCTCTTCCTTGTCCTTGCTCAGGGCACATTCCAGCTCCTCCAATTTCCTCCTAGCATCCTTCAGGGCCATCTCACCCCGCTCCTCAGCCTCAGCAATAGCTGCCTGCAGCTGCTGGTTCTGAGGAAGGAGAAGGGCACACCCTCAGGTCCCATTTTGTTCCCTACCACCAGTCCTCAAACCCAGCCTGAAGGGGTCAAGGATGAAAGGAAATGCTCTACAAAGGGAGTATTGGTAGCTTAAGAACACAGTTTTGTCCCACTGTCTAAAGTCAACATCTGAGCCTGATGCAGGTATCCAATGAGACACCACACATCCCTACCTGCTTCTTCACGTTCTCAATCTCAGCCCGCAGCCGCTGGACATTCCTGGTCAGCTCCTGGATCTCAATCTTGGTGTTGCGCAAGCTATCCCCATGCCTTCCGGCAGTGGTCTGCAGCTCCTCATACTGATGGCACAGGAATAGAAAACAATCCATGAGACAGCTGATCCAGAGCCCAAAAGTCCCCTTGTCCCATGACACAGAGACATCTGGCAGAAAGGAGCCATCCCAGCTGGGATGGCTCTCCCCAGCTCACCCGGCTCTGGTACCAAGCCTCAGCTTCAGCCCGACTGTTCTGGGCAATCTGCTCATACTGGCGTCTGACTTCCTCGATGATGCTGTCTAGATCCAGGTGCCGGTTGTTGTCCATGGACACCACCACAGACAAGTCCCGGCTGATTGTCTGCATCTGAGCCAGTTCCTGCAACCAACATAGGAGTAAACCTGAGCTCGAGAGCAGAGGAGCCCAAGGGATGCTCCACACAAATCCCTGTGGGCATCTGTCCTAAGCTACCTCTCCCCTTCGCACCCCGAATCCATCCCAGCTCAAGAAAGGTTTGTACCTCCTCATAGATGCACCGCAGGAAGCTGATTTCATCAGTCAGAGCTCCCACTTTGGCTTCCAGCTCCACCTTGGTCATGTAGGCACAGTCCACATCCTACAGGAAAGATCATGCTCTAGACCATGGCTTCTTCCCACCCTATGAGTGACCAGCAAGCACTGTTTCCCACCAGAAGCTTTCTGTCTCACATCTGTCTCTTCCCAACCTCATGCCAATCTGTCCCCTGCACTCACCTTCTTCAGCACCACAAACTCGTTCTCAGCAGCAGTGCGCCTGTTGATCTCTTCCTCATACCTGTGGAAGAGGACAAGCCAGATGAGTCCCCTGCACAGCTCATTGAGCAGTGGGCTTCTCTTCCCTCCACAGAACCCCTCTCCCATTCCTGGTGAGCTCCTGGAGCACTGGGCAGACATTGGAGATGCACATGCTGCCCCAGCTCTCCTGCCTTTCTGTTCACTCCATCTCTGCACTTACTTGGTTTTGTACTCCTCCACATATTGGCGCATGTTCTGCAGTTCGGATTCCAGCTCTCCCCTCTGTCCCAACAGAGACTCCAACCTCCTCCTCAGGCCCTGGATGTAATTCTCAAAGATGACATCCAGGTTCTTCCTGGGCCCTGAGGGCCCTTGCTGCTGCAGGAGTTCCCATTTGGTGGAGAGAACCTTGTTCTGCTGCTCCAGGAAGCGCACCTGAAAGCCCACAGAGGGTTGTGTGAGACCTTCACCTTGGGATCCTGGGGCACATCACTCTCCTCAAACCTCCTACTTCTTAAGGAGGCCAAGGGAATCATTTCCCCAGTGACCAACAGAACCATGACTTTTAAAGCCTGTTTTTGAAGAGAATGTTTTCTCCCTTCTTTCTCCTCTTTTCCACCGTGATCACTTTGGCCAGTCTCCCCAGAGAAGTATAGAGATGGAAAGTAAGAAAGGATTTGGATCAAACAGAACTAGACAAAGACCTCTGGTCTCCCTGCAGATGCAAAATGTTCACATTTCCCTAGGAGGACTCAATGAGAAGAACAATGCTTGCTTTCCAGGCCTTCCAACATGGAGCTGAGAAGCATAGTTCCCTCTTACTAGCCCAGAAGAGTTCCCCAGAGTCCCCATTCCCAAAAAGATGTGGTTTCAGTCTCTCACCTTGTCAATGAAGGAGGCAAACTGGTTGTTAAGGGTCTTGATCTGTTCCTTCTCCTGGCACTTCACTTGTTGGATCTGAGGGTCAATGTCAACATGGACCGGCCGCAGGAGGCTTGAGTCAACCTGCACCGGTTGGATGCCTCCAGGGAACCCAGGGCCACCTCTCACAGGGCCACCAAAGCTGCCTACTCCTCCACCAATTACACCTCCTCCAATGCTGCCAAATCCTCCTCCATAGCCTCCACCAAGGCCAACAATTCTACATCCGTATCCACCGCCATAAGAGCCACCCATGGAAATCCTTCCGCTGCCACCCATGTTATGGAGGCTCCTGCTGCTGAAACCTCCACAGCGTCCACCGCCTCCAGTTCCCCGGGATGTGGAGAAGGAGCTGTAGCTGATCCTGCTTCTGCCCCCACTTCCTCCAAAGCCACCGCCAACGGCAGAGCAAGAGCTGTAGCCCCTTCTGCTGCCACCTCCAAAGCTTCTGCAGACGGACTGCCGGGACATGGTTGCTTCTTCCAAGAGGAGTTGAGCAGAGTAGGAAGACCAACGGAGCTGTGCTGCTTGGGATGGATGCAGAGAGAAGTGTGCACAGTCTTCTCTGGCTCCACGGCTCCAGGCATTCTCTTTTATCTGTTTCTAGAGGTGGGCTGGGTCTACATGGGTGTGAAGAGGAAACAAATTTACTGTCTTCATCAGCTTGGTGCGGTTAACAGATTTTTGCCAAATTGTTGACTCCACCCAGAAATACGCTTTGCGATGCAGAAGAGAATAAAAGAGCAAGAGCATTGGAACAGGACTCAGTGAGTAAGTGGACTCTCATATCTTTGTGTCATCTGGAAAAATATGTTTTACAGCGATGTAGTCATGTTCTTCCCTCCTCCCACCTTTCCATCCGTTCTTAACAATTTCTTGGTTTATCTGGATTCGGATCTCTTGCATTGAGGCTCAGTGTCAGGCAAGCATTTTGGTGGAAATCAGCAAGAGTGAGGCTTTCACAATTCCCCCAAGCACACCCCGAATCTCCTACTTATGTGGAAAACTGCTGATGGTTTTCCAAGAAGCAGTTTCGTGGTGTAAAGCAAGAATACCACACATTAACATTTGACAGCGGTCAGCATTTCTTTATTATCCAGAAAGGAGGTGCTTAGTTCTGCTCCAAAGAGCAGGCTTATCCCCATTGCTGGGGATGGGAGTGCCTTCTCTGGGAGAAAACTCCCGGAGAAGATTTCTTCCAGCACCTGAGGTAGCTGAGCACTGAGACACCAAGAACCAGAGCAGAAGGAAGAAGAGAATGGGGATGGCTAAGCTCCTTCTGTTTGCTTTTCTGATGGGCACAAGGACTGCTGAAGCTGAAGAGGAATGGAAGGACCCTTCGAACGCTATAAGTGGTAATGATGACCGAAGGGAGAAATACAGCAGAAAAATACAGGCAGGGAAAACCATGACTTGAGAAAGTAGTGTTTTTGACTTAAATTGGCAGACAAAGGATCAGACTGAGATCATCATATTTGATCATACCTAAATAAGGGACAACAAGAAGCTTGAAGAAGTTTGGATGCCTTCAGAAGTAGTTAGAGTTACAGTATCATGATGTGTATGGTGCATGCTTTAAGAGCTACAGCAAAGACAGGTAAGAACACACGAATCTTTGTGGGAAAAATAAATTTACTTTAGAGAAAAGACACAAGCAGCTGCTTCAAAGTATCTGGCTCTGAAATAGGAAATTCATCTGATAGACATCGTGCAGTCGCCTTCAGGGTATCATTTTAGTTATGAGTATAAACATTACGAAAAAAAAAATTCCCAATGCTTAACTCCAAAAAAAAAAAAAAAATCAATAAATGTCAAAGGAAATGCATTATGCAGCACTCTGTGCATTTCAGTCGTCCAAGAATGTAGTATATATGTGCTACCAACGTGGAATAACCATTTTACATTTGAACTTTCAGGATCTCTCATAAGGCTTGGGCAATGAAGTGCTGTTTGAAAATATCACAGGTATCAGCCTTCAGCCACAGGCACTTCAAAGCCTTGGGAAAACCAGCCCACAGAGCAGTTACAGGAATCAGAGTCGTAAATACCTTTGAACATCACTGGGAGGGAGGATGCTGGGCACGGATCTCTTCACACAACAGCACATGGGACAGTGGGAAATGTCACACCCAGGGGACTCAAGACACGTTGGCCAAGGGTTCTCCAGGTGTCTGCAGCTCACCCAATGACACAGGCTGCAGCTGCAGAACAGGCACCATCCCAACATTGGGACAGGGACACTTTGCCTTCCAAGACAACGGTCTTCTTCCATGGTTGGTGTCCCCAGGACAATCCCAGAGAAATGAAGGGGAGCTTGGGGCTTTGTTGGGAAAAATGCAGCTTGTATCTGCTCGTGGCCTCCCTCCACGCTGCCAAATGCCACTGGGAGATGCTTTTCTCAAGAGGCAGCACGAGCTGCTTGGAACATCCCACACGGCAGCTCCACAACTGGGGGAAATGTGCTCACTCAGCCAAATGCTTGGGTGCTGACCACGCTCAGCTCATCCAGATAAGACGCCCAGATTGAGTCACTCTGACGTCTCCAGACAAGATGGGAAGATTATAGCAGAGCTGGAGTCGCATCAGCCTCCTCCAGGTGAAACTCGATAGGCAGCCTGGGCTCCAGCAATCCCTTCAGATCTCTTACACAAGGAGCCATGCACAGCACAATTGTCCACATGAAGCAAAGCCCACACTTGGCTGAGAAGCTGATGCCGAACCCGGCTGCAGACCTCACAAAGAGCCATCTTCGGGTCCTGCACAGCCAGAGGGTCCTGGCACAAAGATCTGGAGGCAGCACAGGCAGAGATGCCACCAGGATTCCTCACTCAGACGGTGAGACTGAAAAGAAACACAGCTAAAATTAGGCACCAAAGCCGCTGACTCTTCCCCACGCCAAACCCAAAGTGCTCTTGGCAAAGGCCCAGCTGCTCAGAGGCGTTCCCTTCCCATCCTCTTATTCTGGGGACAAACTGAGCTGCGTTCCCCAACTCCACCACTGCTTCAAGGGAGGACAAGGCCTCTTCAAAGACCCCACAGCCCTTTCCCATGGCCCACAGTGGGTCTTGTCAGAGGGCTGCACCTCCTGACCCACACTGGGGACACAGCAGCTCCCAGGGAGTTGCTGTGGGACTCCCACACCACTACTCAGAGCGGTTTCTGTCTCTTTGATCTCTGCTTGTGGTGCAGGAGCTGAAGCTCAGCTCAGATCAAACACATCAGCATTCTGCCCACCGTGCTCCCCATCCCCTCCAGCTAGACCCAATCTCTCCCACTCACTCTCACTATAAAGCAGAAACACCAAGAGACTGGTCCAACTTTTCAAACATCCCATTGGGATGGGATGCCCATGGGTCAGGATGGACTGCCCCTCCCCAGCCCCTCACCTTCCCACTGCTGGTAAGTGGAGAGCAGGAGGAGCTGCTGGTCTCAAATGTTACTCGTGTTCATGGCTGCTGACCTTGCTCAGTGCATTGCTGCACAATCAACATTCACATCCACACTCACAGACAGCTGCTGCCTACAGGACTCTTCCCATTGCCATCTTTCTCTACCACAGAGTAGAGTCCACTTCAGGGCAGCACCTTCAGATACAACCACAACAGGGTGATCTGATGTCTGCTCCCTCACTGCCACTGTCTTTTTCCATCAGTCACTGTGTTTGGGTCTCTGCTCGTTTAGCCACTTCTCTATGCCAGCATTTGTGCACCAGGAGAACAGTTTCTGATTTCTGCATACCATGTACATGTCCTCTGCCTGATGATTATGAAGGCAAAGAGACAAATAAACTCCTTTCTTAGATTTGCTTCAGTTTCTGCGTCACCATAACACTGTGGTGAGCTGTGACATGAGTAGAACGGTAATGAGTGCATTACTCTGCATAAAGACTGAGCCCTAGATTATGACATGGGTAAATCCATTGTCTCTGAGTAGTTCAAAGACACAGTAAGTGATGACATCTGCTCTGGAAATTGTGATTCCCAGGGTAGCACTATATGAGGATCTACCCGCATTTCCCCAGACTCCAACACTCCTCCATTGTGGACTCCCTGGTTGCACCCATCTACTCCTCATTCCAGGACTGAGCATCCAGAGCCCCTCTTATGTGGCCTCAGGATTTCAGGCAGTGCTATGACTCATAGAAGTCAAGGGGAACTGAATTACCAAATCATAGAACACCTCGAGCTAGAAGGAACCCAAACCCCCACCACCACACAAACCCAAACCCAATGTCTGAGAGCTCCAGCAGCTTGGGGCAAACAAGTTGCTTCTCCCATGGCAGTAGTCACTCTGCCAGGAAGTAACTTCCAAAGCAATGACAAGAATACATAGTGAATGTTCTCTGCAATTTATTGAGAATGGCAACATCCCAAGGACATACCACAAATAGAAGAGGAAAAGAGGTGGGGACAGTACATCTTGCTCCACGTCACCGGGGGCCTGGCACAGAACAGCAAGCTTGGTTCTCTTTGGAAAAAGTCCTCTGGGCACCTGCAGCCACAGGAGGAGTCCCATTTGCCCCTCAGGTACCACCACCCATGACACAAGTGAATGGAAGCAATAGGATGTACTGCATGCAGAAGCACCCCAGGACTACGGCCCTCAGGACAGAGGAAGAAAGAGTGGTTTTATACACGTTTGCCACAGGGCAGCCAGAAATGTACAACGCAGCAAGGAAGGCAGAGCGGTTCCTCCTTGAAATCAGCTCTCTGTACGGGGTATCCACGTGTGAGACTTTGCTCAGACTGCTATTTCTTCACTGAGTAGGAGGCTGTTGAGCAGTGTGTCACGGCCACCAGGCTCCCATGCTGGGAACAAGCCAGGTAGACCAGCTGGCTCATGCTGGCCGTGAGGGACACAGTTTCTTTCATGGTGGGGTACCGGAGATGGATTTAAGGAGGCTGCGCTGCTGCCAGGGGAAGGGAGGAGATGCTTTGTTTCTTTCTCAGTCGGCCTTCAGGGCTCAGAACCTCACTCCTGAAGACTTGACCGAAGTGGTTGTGACGCATCTCCGAATGGAGGAGGATCCCCCACCGGAGCTGAAGTTGCCACCCCCGGAGCCACACATCCTTCCACTTCCAGAGGAGAAGCCTCCGCTGTACATTCCTCCTCCCATTCCACAGCTGCCGCCAGAGCTTCCACCGCCAAAGCCTCCTCCTGAGCCACATACACCTCCTCCCATTCCTCCTCCCATGCCGCTGCCTCCAAATCCTCCTCCCATGCCGCTGCCTCCGAATCCGCCTCCCATGCCGCTGCCTCCAAATCCTCCTCCCATGCCTCCTCTTCCTCCAGAGATGGTGGTCCTGCCTACTACAGCTGGAAGAGACGTAGTTGTTATACAAGGGCCAGTGGGCAGGTTTTCTCAGTTGAGATGCAGCCTACCACTGCTTTGCAGATACTTACAGACATTGACGTTGGACATTCCATCGTTGCACAGCCTGTGAGAGGAAACCGAAAGGGTTAATCTTTGGGGACATGCTAGCTTCTTTGGTTGAGAATACTCCTAGCTATATTCTCTAGCTATATGTTCACTATTCTTTTTAATTTTCACCGCTGCTTCTAAACAAAATGAGGAGCAATAAACTTGGCGTCATTGTAAGAAAAGTGGAAAACTTGTGTTTCTGGCTAAGAATTACATCAAATGTAATATATAGGGTTTATCTCCAGAGGGATATGTAAAGACCTCACCTGCATATACATTGGTCTGTCAAGAAAAGTTAAGAAGACACAAATAAAGGAAAGTACCTGTTTTCCTCTCCCTCCAGCAGCTTCCTGTACATGGCAATCTCCACATCCAGGGCAATCTTGACATTCAGCAGCTCCTGGTACTCCTTCAACAAGCGAGCCAGCTCTTCCTTGTCCTTGCTGAGAGCAGCTTCCAGCTCTTCCAGTTTCACCCTGGCATCCTTCAGAGCCATTTCACCCCGCTCCTCAGCCTCAGCAATAGCTGCCTGCAGCTGCTGGTTCTGAGGAATAAGAAAGATATCCCCTCAGGTCACATCTTATTCTCAACCACCAGTCCTCAAACCCAAACTGGAAGGATCAAGGGTAAAAGACAACACTCTACAAAGACAGTATTGGTAGAGTTGAAGAACACAGTTTTTTCCCACAGTCTAAAGTCAACATTTGAGCCTGATGCAGGTATCCAATGAGACACCACACATCCCTACCTGCTTCTTCACGTTCTCAATCTCAGCCCGCAGCCGCTGGATGTTCCTGGTCAGCTCCTGGATCTCAATCTTGGTGTTGCGCAAGCTGTCCCCATGCCTTCCAGCAGTGGTCTGCAGCTCCTCATACTGATGGCACAGGCATAGCAAACTCCATGAGACAACTGACCCGGAACACAGAAGTCCCCCTGCCCTATCTGGCAGCAAGGGGCCACCCCAGCTGGCATGGCTCTCCCCAGCTCACCCGGCTCTGGTACCAAGCCTCAGCTTCAGCCCGACTGTTCTGGGCAATCTGCTCATACTGGCGTCTGACTTCCTCGATGATGCTGTCCATGTCCAGGTGCCGGTTGTTGTCCATGGACACCACTACAGACAAGTCCCGGCTGATTGTCTGCATCTGAGACAGTTCCTGCAACCAACACGGAAACAAACCTGAGCTCAAGAGCAGAGGAGCCCAAGGGATGCTTCACACAAATCCCTGTGGGCACCCATTCACATGCAGGGTTTTCACCCACATCTCTCCTCCGCACCTCGAATCCATCCCAGCCCAGGAAAGGCTCCTACCTCCTCATAGATGCACCTCAGGAAGTTAATTTCATCGGTCAGAGCTCCCACCTTGGCCTCCAACTCCACCTTGGTCATGTAGGCGCAGTCCACATCCTACAGGAAAGATCATGCTCTAGACCATGGCTTCTTCCCATGATGCAAGCAGCTAGCAGGTACTGCTTCCCACCAGAAGCTTACTGTCCCACATCTGCCTCTTCCCAACCTCATGCCAATCTGTCCCCTGCACTCACCTTCTTCAGCACCACAAACTCGTTCTCAGCAGCAGTGCGCCTGTTGATCTCTTCCTCATACCTGTGGAAGAGGACAAGCCAGATGAGTCCCCTGCACAGCTCATTGAGCAGTGGGCTTCTCTTCCCTCCACAGAACCCCTCTCCCATCCTGGTGAGCTCCTGGAGCACTGGGCAGACATTGGAGATGCACATGCTGCCCCAGCTCTCCTGCCTTTCTGTTCACTCCATCTCTGCACTTACTTGGTTTTGTACTCCTCCACGTATTGGCGCATGTTCTGCAGTTCCGATTCCAGCTCTCCCCTCTGTCCCAACAGAGACTCCAACCTCCTCCTCAGGCCCTGGATGTAATTCTCAAAGATGGCATCCAGGTTCTTCCTGGGTCCTGAGGGCCCTTGCTGCTGCAGGAGTTCCCATTTGGTGGAGAGAACCTTGTTCTGCTGCTCCAGGAAGCGCACCTGAAAGCCCACAGAGGGTTGTGTGAGACCTTCACCTTGGGATCCTGTGAGGCATCTGACTCCTCAGACCATCTGCTCCTTCTGGAAGCCATGGGAATTACCCACTGTGGCTGACTCAAACTTTCAAGCTCCTAATGTGCATGATGGTTCACAACATTACTGTTTTGGGAGCCATTATGAGATTATCAGTTATAGACAAGCTCTTTGCCAATTCGAAAAGTAACTTCCATTCTCTCCATGATGTCAGTTTTGGACATTACTTTCATCTCAGGTGAAGTTAAGTCAAGAAAGTAATTACTGTCTCATTTACTGTTCATCCATTCTTTTCCAAAGATGCTGTCTTTCTTTAGTTTCTGTTTGAAATTAAATTTATCCAAGATCACTGGAAATGTATTTAATGCTATTGCATGTATAGAGTCGGTTCCTTGAAAAGAAAGTGACATCAAATAGAACTACAGTAATGGCATCTCTTTAGGACATTTAAATACAAGATGATGACTTTACCCTGAATCACTACAAATTAAGCTGAAGAAATTACTCAGCAAGAGAATCTGCAGCATGTCCTGATGATGCTGTCTTTAATCCTCCATTAGCATGAAAACCCGTTTCATGGTTCAGTATTATTTAATAAGACTTGAATAGCAACTTCTTACAAAGGCATCGGTCTTGCAGACTTCATCAAGTAACATTAAACTTGACTATAAGGAAAGTAATCCCTTTGCATGCTACAGGAATTTGTTCAAAACGCTCATCTCCACATAAGAGTGGTCCTAAGTTCTCACCTTGTCAATGAAGGAGGCAAACTGGTTGTTAAGAGTCTTGATCTGTTCCTTCTCCTGGTTTTTCACTTGCTGGATCTGAGGATCGATCTCAACATGGACCGGCCGCAGGAGGCTTGAGTCAACGTGCACCGGTTGGATGCCTCCAGGGAAGCCAGGACCACCGAAGCCTCCCATTCCTCCTCCTATTCCTCCACCTATTCCTCCACCAAAGCCACCCATTCCTCCACCACCCATTCCTCCACCACCCATTCCTCCACCACCCATTCCTCCACCAAAGCCACCCATTCCTCCTCCTCCTATTCCTCCACCATAACCACCCATTCCTCCTCCACATATTCCTCTGCCATAGCCACCTATTCCTCCTCCATAGCCACCCATTCTGCCTCCACCGCCATAACACCCACCCACAGCAATCCCTCTGCTGCCACCCATGTTATGGAGGCTCCTGCTGCTGAAGCCTCCGCACTGTCCACCACCTCCACCTCCCCTGGATGAGGAATATGAGCTGTAGCTGATCCTGCTTCTGCTGCCGCCACCTCCTCCAAAGCCACCACCAATGGCAGAGCAAGAGCTGTAGCCCCTTCTGCTCCCTCCTCCATAGCTTCTACAGGCAGACTGCCGAGACATGGCTGCTTCTTCTGAGCAGAGTCAAAGTCAGGAAGAGTAGGAAGACCAATGGAGCTGTGCTGCTGAGTTCAGATGTGCAGAGAAGTGTGCACAGCCTTCTCTGGCTCCACGGCTTCGGGCATTCCCTTTTATCCGCTCCTGGAGGTGGGCTGAAGCTCTTGGGTGTGAAGGTGGAAACCAGTTTATTATTTTCATCAGCATGGTGCTGTTGACAGATTCCCAGTGTAGCTTTACCTTATTTGGGCCTGCCTAGAAACACACCCTACAATATAGAAGTGAATAAAAGAACATTGAAATAGGTCTCAGTGACTAAGTGGACTCTCATAGGTTTATGACCTGCTGGAAGCCATCTTGCACAGTAACACACTTTTTTGCAGCCCCTCATTGGACTCCCAACCTTCTTTAATAGCTCCAAATAATTGCAGATATAGATCTTCCCAATCAAACCCTCACGGAAAGGAGAAGTTTTGATGAAATAATAGCTATAATATAGCTTTCACAACTCCTCACACACACCCTAAATCTCCTTTTTATAGGTTAAATTGCCTTTGGCATATTAGAAGTTTCCCAATCCTCAATGGGAATTTGTGACACCAAAGTTTGAAGAGACTCAGCATATTCTCCCCCTAGGAAGGTATGGCATCTTGGGGCGTGAGTGCTGGTGCTTTGGATGGGAGTGTCTTCACCCTGCAGGTTAAATGCCCTCCAATTGAGTCTCCTCAAATCTGAGAACACGAGCTGGGAGCTTAGAGAAGGCTGGAGCACAGCGGATGGCACATCATGCCTTGTCCTGCTCCTTTCCTGTGCTCATCTGGCAGTGATGAAGAAGGACAACCCTGGGAGAAGGATGGGACACTTCACGGAGCTGACTGTGACCGAGGGCAGAGAGACAAGAAATACAAAAGTGGAAAAGCAGATTAATAATTCAAGATGGTGAGGGCTTCCTCCTACTATGGGGAATGATGCTGATCTCTTCTTTACTCAGTTATTTCCAAAGATGAAACAACTATTCAGGAAAAATGTTAAGGAATGGAAGTATTTCAACTCCTAAGGCATAGTATATACTCTTATTTTCAAGTTTTTCTTGAGGTAAGGTAAGAAGTGTACTCTATAGGACGTCTTTGAAATAAAGAGGCTGATTTTTGATTTGCATGTGAATGAAATTTACAACAATTATTCATAAAGTTCCAAATGAAGGATAGAAAATATAAAATAAAACTAATGTACAAGTATTTTGAAGAACCTAGGATACAGGCAGTGGTTACAAGGAGGCAGAGATCTGTAAATAGCATTTGAAACGCCTTCTGTGTGCATTGTCTGCCTGGATATTGGAAGGTAAATAAGTATTTCGGTTAATGTGTGAAATAGGCAATAACATTTACACTGCCTCTGGTATACAGCCAGAGCATGTAATAAAGAAATGACAAAGAAAATATATATTAAAGACCACCAAAACATTTAAAAGAACAATAAATATGAATGTAAGGCTATTCAAATGATCTGAGCATTAACTTTTACATTCGGAGTCTCCATTAAGACTTGGGCAACAAAGTGCCGTTTGAAAATATTACAGGTATCAGCCTTCAGCCACAGGCACTTCAAAGCCTTGGGAAAATCAGCCCACAGAATAACATAAATGCTTCTGGATGTCACAGGGAGGGAGAATGCTGGGCACCAATCTCTTCACGCAATGGGACATGGGACAGTGGGAAATGTCACACCCAGGGGACTCAAGACACGTTGGCCAAGGGTTCTCCAGGTGTCTGCAGCTCACCCAATGACACAGGCTGCAGCTGCAGAACAGGCACCATCCCAACATTGGGACAGGGACACTTTGCCTTCCAAGACAACGGTCTTCTTCCGTGGTTGGTGTCCCCAGGACAATCCCAGAGAAATGAAGGGGAGCTTGTGGTTTTGTTGGGAAAAATGCAGGTTGTATCTGCTCGTGGCCTCCCTCCACGCTGCCAAATGCCACTGGGAGATGCTTTTCTCAAGAGGCAGCACGAGCTGCTTGGAACATCCCACACGGCAGCTCCACAACTGGGGGAAATGTGCTCACTCAGCCAAATGCTTGGGTGCTGACCACGCTCAGCTCATCCAGATAAGACGCCCAGATTGAGTCACTCTGACGTCTCCAGACAAGATGGGAAGATTATAGCAGAGCTGGAGTCGCATCAGCCTCCTCCAGGTGAAACTCGATAGGCAGCCTGGGCTCCAGCAGTCCCTTCAGATCTCTTACACAAGGAGCCATGCACAGCACAATTGTCCACATGAAGCAAAGCCCACACTTGGCTGAGAAGCTGATGCCGAACCCGGCTGCAGACCTCACAAAGAGCCATCTTCGGGTCCTGCGCAGCCAGAGGGTCCTGGCACAAAGATCTGGAGGCAGCACAGGCAGAGATGCCACCAGGATTCCTCACTCAGACGGTGAGACTGAAAAGAAACACAGCTAAAATTAGGCACCAAAGCCGCTGACTCTTCCCCACGCCAAACCCAAAGTGCTCTTGGCAAAGGCCCAGCTGCTCAGAGGCGTTCCCTTCCCATCCTCTTATTCTGGGGACAAACTGAGCTCTGTTCCCCAACTCCACCACTGCTTCAAGGGAGGACAAGGCCTCTTCAAAGACCCCACAGCCCTTTCCCATGGCCCACAGTGGGTCTTGTCAGAGGGCTGCACCTCCTGACCCACACTGGGGACACAGCAGCTCCCAGGGAGTTGCTGTGGGACTCCCACACCACTACTCAGAGCGGTTTCTGTCTCTTTGATCTCTGCTTGTGGTGCAGGAGCTGAAGCTCAGCTCAGATCAAACGCATCAGCATTCTGCCCACCGTGCTCCCCATCCCCTCCAGCTAGACCCAATCTCTCCCACTCACTCTCACTATAAAGCAGAAACACCAAGAGACTGGTCCAACTTTTCAAACATCCCATTGGGATGGGATGCCCATGGGTCAGGATGGACTGCCCCTCCCCAGCCCCTCACCTTCCCACTGCTGGTAAGTGGAGAGCAGGAGGAGCTGCTGGTCTCAAATACTGCTAGTGCTCATGGCCACCACCTCAAGTAACTGAGGCTCGGTGCATTGTCAGTGTCCACTTCCACTAGTTAAGCTAGTGCCTGAGCCTACCGGCTATTCATCATCAGAGCAGAGCTCCCACAGCCCCTACCACCTTCAGGATCATGCTATGACTGATAAAAGTCAAGAAGAAGCTAATCATACAGATAAATTATCACCGAGTCCAACTTCTGGCCCTCAACAGCACCACCTAAAATCTAAAATCTGTGTCTGAAAGCACTGTCCAAACACAACTCAGGACCATGGCCACTGCACTTGAGAGCTGTGCCATGCCCACTGCCCTCTGGGAAGAACCTTTCCCTAACCCTCTCATGACCACCCTCAACACAGTTCCATGTTGTTCCCTTGAGTTCTGTCACTGTCCTCAACGAGCAGAGCTCAGCACTGCCCCTTCACTCCCTGTGAGGGCCTGTGGGGCCATGAGGGGCTGAAGGGCCATGAGGGGCTGTAGGCCATGGGCGCTGAAGGGCCACGAGGGGCTGAAGGTCATGAGGGACTGAAGGCCACAAGGGGCTGTAGGCCATGAGGGGCTGTAGGCCATGGGCGCTGAAGGGCCACGAGGAGCTGAAGGCCATGAGGGACTGAAGGCCACAAGGGGCTGTAGGCCATCAGGGGCTGCAGGACATGAGCAGCTGAAGGGCCATGAGGGGCTGAAGGGTCATGAGGGGCTGTAGGCCATGAGAGGGGCTGAAGGCCATGAGGGGCTGTAGAGTCATGAAGGACTGTAGAGCCATGAGGGGTTGAAGGCCATGAGGGGCTGTAGGCCATGTGGTCCCCCCCTTCAGGGGAGGGGCTGACCAAACAAAGGGACCTCAGCCACTCCTCATATGCCTTGTTCACCAGGCCCTCCCCCATCTCTGTAGCCCTCCTTTGGGTACTCTCTAATAGCTTTATGTCCTTCTGACATTATGGTGCCCAAACTCACACAGTGCTCCAGGTGACACTGCACCAGGCAGAGCTTTTCCACACTGGGCAGAAGAACAAGCAAAGATCCCACCAACTCACTTCTCCCATGGCAGTACTCATGCTGCTGAAAAGTAAATTCTATAACAACAAGAAGACATCACAAATGTTCTCTGCAATTTATTGAGAATGGCAACATCCCAAGGACATACCACAAATAGAAGAGGAAGAGAGGTGGGGACAGTACATCTTGCTCCACGTCACCGGGGGCCTGGCACAGAACAGCAAGCTTGGTTCTCTTTGGAAAAAGTCCTCTGGGCACCTGCAGCCACAGGAGGAGTCCCATTTGCCCCTCAGGTACCACCACCCATGACACAAGTGAATGGAAGCAAGAGGATGTACTGCATGCAGAAGCACCCCAGGGCTACGGCCCTCAGGACAGAGGAAGAAAGAGTGGTTTTATACACGTTTGCCACAGGGCAGCCAGAAATGTACAACGCAGCAAGGAAGGCAGAGCGGTTCCTCCTTGAAATCAGCTCTCTGTACGGGGTATCCACGTGTGAGACTTTGCTCAGACTGCTATTTCTTCACTGAGTAGGAGGCTGTTGAGCAGTGTGTCACGGCCACCAGGCTCCCATGCTGGGAACAAGCCAGGTAGACCAGCTGGCTCATGCTGGCCGTGAGGGACGCAGTTTCTTTCATGGTGGGGTACCGGAGATGGATTTAAGGAGGCTGCGCTGCTGCCAGGGGAAGGGAGGAGATGCTTTGTTTCTTTCTCAGTCGGCCTTCAGGGCTCAGAACCTCACTCCTGAAGACTTGACCGAAGTGGTTGTGACGCATCTCCGAATGGAGGAGGATCCCCCACCGGAGCTGAAGTTGCCACCCCCGGAGCCACACATCCTTCCACTTCCAGAGGAGAAGCCTCCGCTGTACATTCCTCCTCCCATTCCACAGCTGCCGCCAGAGCTTCCACCTCCAAATCCACCTCCAGATCCCATTCCTCCTCCCATTCCGCTGCCTCCGAATCCTCCTCCCATGCCGCTGCCTCCAAATCCTCCTCCCATGCCGCTGCCTCCGAATCCTCCTCCCATGCCACTGCCTCCGAATCCTCCTCCCATGCCTCCTCTTCCTCCAGAGATGGTGGTCCTGCCTACCACAGCTGGAAGAGACGCAGAGGTTACACATGGGACAACAGAAGGTTTTCTCACTTGAGACACAGCCCACAACTCTACAGCTCACCAAACTTCTCAGCCCACCATACTTACAGACATTGACGTTGGACATTCCGTCGTTGCACAGCCTGCAAAGGAAAATGAGTACATTTTTGTTACCCAATGAAAGCCTCCTCTTAAATCCTTAGAACGCTATTTTCATTAAACCATCACCCCCTTAAGAGATTTTGTTTTCTTTTGTTGCCTGTTTATTCTTGTTTCAGGTATGCTGGTATCACTAAAGTATTTAAGGACAGTAGCAGTGATTATTCTTGTTCACAGCGATGCTCTTCCAAACCTCAAGTTATTTATGACACTTGCATATGTCAGAATCAAATTGATATATGGATAAACTGAATGAATTGGTTGTCAGTTGCCCATCTTAATAACCTCAAACATAATCCATAGAACAAATGGTGTATTAACCCTTTTCTACTGGGAAACACACTTTGTCATTGCACTATGACTCCAAAATTCAAGGGTTACCTCCCAGATAGCAAGACCTCCCTTCAGTCAAAGGTGAAATGCTCTACCTGTTCTCCTCTCCCTCCAGCAGCTTCCTGTACATGGCAATCTCCACATCCAGGGCAATCTTGATGTTCAGCAGCTCCTGGTACTCCTTCAACAAGCGAGCCAGCTCTTCCTTGTCCTTGCTGAGAGCAGCTTCCAGCTCTTCCAGTTTCACCCTGGCATCCTTCAGAGCCATTTCACCCCTCTCCTCAGCCTCAGCAATAGCTGCCTGCAGCTGCTGGTTCTGAGGAATAAGAAAGATATCCCCTCAGGTCACATCTTATTCTCAACCACCAGTCCTCAAACCCAAACTGGAAGGATCAAGGGTAAAAGACAACACTCAACAAAGTCAGTAGTGGTAGAGTTGAAGAACACAGTTTTGTCCCACAGTCTAAAGTCAACATTTGAGCCTGATGCAGGTATCCAATGAGACACCACACATCCCTACCTGCTTCTTCACGTTCTCAATCTCAGCCCGCAGCCGCTGGATGTTCCTGGTCAGCTCCTGGATCTCGATCTTGGTGTTGCGCAGACTGTCCCCGTGCATCCCAGCTGTGCTCTGCAGTTGTTCATACTGATGGCACAGACACAAAGCAAACCTTCAGTGAAACATTCCTGATGCCTTGCCAAGATCTGTCTGCTTTTCTAGTTCATGTTCTGCTAAAAGAATCCGTCTTGGTGGTCAGTACAACTTCGATGCCCATCTCAATGTATAGGATGTATCTGAGACTCAATTACTATTGTTTCCCTCATTTCTTATCTCTGAGATATATTTTAGTTACACTAACAAGCATTCTTTGTATTCTAGAAAGCTACTTTGTCCTGGCATTTCCTAGCTAACTTACGCTGATGGTCATATGTATTGAAAGGCTTACATGGTTCACCAGAGTGAGATACTGGACTTGTTATAAAGAGTGAGTCAGATTAACACACTTTCTCTGAGACTTCCTTGTACAGGCTCCAGTACCGTTGGCTTACGGACCTCACATGACATATCTGCAATCTCCAGCCACCTTGCAGGCTTCCTCAAGGGCTTCCCAGCTCACCTGGCTCTGGTACCAAGCCTCAGCTTCAGCTCTGCTGCTCTGGGCAATCTGCTCATACTGGCGTCTGACTTCCTCGATGATGCTGTCCATGTCCAGGTGCCGGTTGTTGTCCATGGACACCACTACAGACAAGTCCCGGCTGATTGTCTGCATCTGAGACAGTTCCTGCAACCAACACGGAAACAAACCTGAGTTCAAGAGCAGAGGAGCCCAAGGGATGCTCCACACACATCCCTGTGGGTACCCATCCACATGCAGGTTCCTGAGCCACATCTCCCCTCCCCACCCTTGATCCGTCCCAGCACAGGAAAGGCTCCTACCTCCTCATAGATGGCCCTCAAGAAGTTGATCTGATCGGTCAGAGCTCCCACCTTGGCTTCCAACTCCACCTTGGTCATGTAGGCAGTGTCCACATCCTACAGGAAAGATCACATTTCCTCTTGGAAATCCTTCAGGACCACAGCACCTACTCAGTGCTAAAGGTAACAGCTCTGATAGTATTACTCAGCTGTACAAGAAAGGACAAGAAACTTGCAGGAGCAGCCTACAGACCCTACAATCTCTTTTGGATTTCCCACACAAGAAGAAATCCCCTCAAAGCCCAGGCAAGGCTTAGCATTCAAGCAATCACTTCACTGTGCCCATGACTCACCTTCTTGAGCACCACAAACTCGTTCTCAGCTGTTGTGCGCCTGTTGATCTCTTCCTCATACCTATGGAAAGTTAAAATACAAGCTGAGTTTCCTGAATTTTCTTGCCTAAGGCCACACAAAAAGCAAAAAGAAATGCAAAATAAGAACAAATATAATATTTAGACTGACAAATCTACATTCATAATTACCATTAAATGAACAAATGTGAAGCAGTGAGATACAAACTACCATTGCTGCCAGTCGCTTGCATTGCTCTCGGTGTTATCTTTTCTGCACTTACTTGTTTTTGTAATCCTCAACGTATTGCTGCATGTTCTGCAGCTCAGATTCCAGCTGTCCCCTCTGTGCCAGAATGGAGTCCAGCTGCCGCCTCAGGTTCTGGATGTAGTTTTCAAAGATGACATCTAGGTTCTTCCTGGGTCCTGAGGGCCCTTGCTGCTGCAGGAGCTCCCACTTGGTGGAGAGAACCTTGTTCTGCTGCTCCAGGAAGCGCACCTGAAAGCCAACACATGGAGGATGCACAGTCAGTCATGAAGGCACCCCTTCCACCATGTACAAAGAGTAGTCCACTCTTTGTGTCATTATGTGACTTTGTTAGTAAAAAAAAAGGCTGTTGTTGAGTCAACTGCAAGATGAGGGAAAGGAGGGAATTTCCAAGTCATGTTCAAGTCAAGGGTGCAGCACCAATTCCAACACATTCCCATAGCAGGTAGCCTAGAAACATCAGATTTCTAGTCTGAAATAAAGAAGATTGGATATTTGAAAACTAAGAGAGGGAAAAATAAGAAAAACAACCCGACCTTTGTGAATAGTTAAATAGGAGAGCATTTGGAAAGGGAAGAGTGCAGAAGTGAAACCTGAAGAAGTTTGGAGGCGTTTAGCCTTGCAGGAATAACCTATTAGGTGAACCTGGTGCAACAGGCTACATTAAAGCCCTGAAGATACAGCTTTGATCTCATCGGGAAGAGAGATTCTCATCTTTTCCATAGCAGTACTTGAGAAAAGGCTCTTCTCCAGTGCCTTAGCCTGCCCATATTTAGCTCAAAAAGGAAGTTTCTGCAGAGATTGGTAGCTCCTCCAAATTTTTGCCCTTAATTAGTCCCAGTCCCACTCCCTCACCTTGTCAATGAAGGAGGCAAACTGATTGTTAAGAGTCTTGATTTGCTCCTTCTCCTGGTTTTTCACTTGCTGGATCTGGGGGTCGATCTCAACATGGACTGGCTGTAGCAGAGTTGGGTCGACCTGCACGGGCTGAATGCCAGGGCCACCTCTACCAGGGCCACCAAAGCCGAAGCCTGGGCCACCATAGCCGCCCATTCCTCCACCACCCATTCCTCCACCATAGCCACCCATCCCTCCACCGAAGCCGCCCATTCCTCCACCACCACCCATTCCTCCACCAAAGCCACCCATTCCTCCTCCACCCATTCCTCCTCCATAGCTGCCTAGTCCTCCGTAGCCTCCACCAAAGCCACCCATTCTGCCTCCATAGCCTCCACCGCTGTAGCATCCACCCATGGCAATCCTTCCACTGCTCCCTATGTTATGGAGGCTCCTGCTGCCAAAGCCTCCACAACGTCCACCACCTCCATATCCCCTGGACATAGAGAACGAGCTGTAGCTGCTCCTGCTTCTGCCACCACCTCCTCCAAAGCCACCACCGATGGCGGAGCAAGAGCTGTAGCCCCTTCTGCTCCCTCCCCCAAAGCTTCTGCAGACAGACTGCCGAGACATGGCTGCTTCTTCCAAGTGGAGTCAAGATCAAGAGGAGGAGGAGGATGAATGGAGCTGGGTGGCGAGAAGATGCGTGCAAGGAGAAGGGAAGGAAGTCCCTCTGACTCGAGGGCAGTCGATGCACTCTTTTATCTGTTTCTGGAGGTGGGCTGGGTTTGCATGGGCGTGAAGGAGGAGACAGTTGCTGTCTTCATCAGCTTGGCGTGGTTTACAGATTTTCATCTTCAATTTGCCAAACATTGACCCTACCCAGAAACACACCCTATAATGCAGAAGAAAATTAAAAAAGATGCAACCATGTCTACCAAAGGGCAGCACTCTGACTAAGAAGCCATGTAGTTCTGCGGCACAGTAACAGTCCAGCTGTGACAGACATGGCTTTTTTTCACCTTTCATCCATTGTGGTTGTTTCCCTGCTTACGTTTATCTTTATTTTGATCTTTCACTCCAAAGCCCTATGGCAGGCAAGCGCTGCGGCTCATGCCAAATTGTAGCACAGCTTACACAATTCCCAAAACACACCTATGTTACACCCTTAGCCTTCTTTTTACGTGGAAAATTGCCTTTGGCTTCGAGAAGTAGTTTCTCAATCCAGAGCCAGGGCTCAGCAAATTGCATTTTGATGAGGCTTTGCATCTTTTCGATAAATAAAACCCTACCAGAGAGGAGATGCCATGGCAATGGCTGGCGCTGGAAATTTGCCTACTGTCGGGCCAAGCTCTCACTGAACACAAGTGCTGCAGTCTTTGTGCCAGGACAGCCTCTGCATCCGTGGAGAAATGCCAATGGGAAATGCCCTTAGGGCTCTCCAAAGGCTTCAGGAAGTGACTGACCATGAGAAGAGCCAGGGAAAACCTCAGCAAGTCAGCTGCTACTGCGGGAAGTGCGCGCAGACAGGCGGGTGGCCCTGAGAACAGGCGGAGAGAAGGAGGCATGCAAAACGAGCTGCCCACATAATGCATGCTGCAACTGCTTACATGCAATTAGTGAGGCAGAGGATGCTAAACAGCTCGCCTTGTTTGTAGAGACATAAAATGGAGAGAACAGAGCGCACAATAACTTTCACTGGAGGAAATGCATGCTTTTCAACTACCTGTCTTACTTTGGCATTTATATGCAAATTTATTTTTGGCAGATAGGTAGAGTTGTGAGCTGTGTTGAGCCCTCTGTTATGAACACGGGTAGGTGTCTTTTTTTAGCTTATTTAAAGCAGGATTTTAGAAAGGTGGGTGTTTATCAAAACGCTCCATTTTTTTTATGTTGGTACCAAGAAGGAATTCGTTTACAAGTTAAACTTGCAGAAATACTAGTGTGCAAGCACCATGCAGTGGGGAGTTGGCCCAGATGACTTTCAAGGGTCCCTTCCAACTCAAATAATTCTGTGATTCTATGATTCCAACTTTTCCTTGTGGAAACCTGGCTACCAAACATTTCTTCTCTCATTTTTAAAACTTTTACTGAGAAGTTCATTTTCCCCATTAGTTTTTCATAGTCTCCAGCAGTAGAGGGATCAGCGTGACAATTTCAAAGCCACTGAGGCCATTTAGAAGCCCCAGACTCTTTGTGGTTATTTGGGCATCTAACTGTGCTGTCTAACGAGACTCTCCAAAGTTCCCATGCGACACAGGCAATTAAGAGCTTCTTGAAAATCCACACCAGCAACTCCTGATATCTCCAGTTGTTTGAATAGCTCCAGAAATATCACCCAGACACCTATTTCCAAAAGCACCTGGGGCACCCGGGCTGTGCTCGGCGTGCGGTTAGACCGGCACTGCCACCAAACCCTGACCGATCCTATGGGTGTGCTCATCCCACCCCAGCACACACGGCATGGCTTGGGGAGGGCATCCAGCTCCCAGCTCCGCCATAGGGCGGAGAGGACGAGGCTCGGTGCTTGTTCCCAGCAGTATGCATGGGTCAGAGCCACATAGCATAGGGACACCACGGACAGTTGACTGCTTGGACTTCATCTCTGAGTTTTGAGGGTTCAAAGCAGAACCTCCATCTCAAGGTTTGGATGTTGCTGGGGTCCCAGTGTGTGCTGCAGGGGAGAAGGGAGCTGTGGTCAGGCCACAGCCCAGAGGAGTGGTGGGGTCACCATCCAAAGAGGTGTTCAAGAATCGTGGAGATGTGGCACTGAGGGACATGTTAGTGGGCACAGTGGGATGGGTTTAGGGTTGGACTGGATGATCCAGTGAGAACTATTGGTGATAGATGGACGATTGGACTGGATGGTCCTGTAGGTCTTTTCCAACCTTCGTGACTCTATGATTCTATGATCTTAGAGGTCTTGTCCAACCTTAATGATTCTACAAGTGGGCATGGTGGAATGGGCTGGGGTTGGGCTGGACAACCCAGTAAGAATTATTGGTGATAGATGAATGGTTGGACTGCATGATCCTGTAGGTCTTTTCCAACCTTGGTGATTCTATGTTTCTATGATTCTATGACCATAGAGGTCTTGTCCAACCTTAACAATTGTACAAGTGGGCATGGTGGGGATGGGTTGATGGTTAGACTGGATGACCTTAGAGGTCTTTTCCAACCTTAATGACTCTATGAATCTCCGATATATCAGTCAAATTCAGCAGGGTTCTGAAGGGTGCTGTAAACACAACGTTGCTGCAGTGCAATCACCTCCATGCGCATGCACCTACATTTAGCATCAGGCTGATTTCTTCCCTCGCCTCCCTCTGGATTGCCAAACACACAGTTGCATTGTTTCTTTCTCCTCCTGCAGGCAGGACGACGTGATTGGGAGGTTTCAGTTTCCCAGCAGCTCTCAGCAGGAGATTCGTTAAGTCAGCACAATGCTCCCGGCCCAGGCACATGCTTAGATAACGCTCTCAATTGAGTCACCACCACATCTCCGGCCAAGTTTGGGAAATCAGGCAGGGATTTGGGTATCGACACCATCATGAGCTCAAACACAACGTGTGGCTCAGTGATCTCCAGTGACATCACCATGCCCATCACTGTGCTGAAGGACAGCATGAAGTGGTGGAGGAAAAGATACTCTATGTTTGTGTGCTTGGACAGTAGCTGCATGGAACTGAGGAGAGCAGGAGGACAAGCTGAGCTGAGCAATAAAACCCCACATGCTCAGTACAACATTGACATCTCAGCATTCCCTTCATGCAAGCATGCTCTGAAAGAGATTATTAACGTGGAGGGCAAGCTCAATGAAATTAGACAAGGCTTCTTTCAGGTCAAGCAAAGTTCTTGCTGCTCCAACAAAAGGCAGAAGCTGTCATGACTCAGTCCAGCCCAGAAAAATTCTCCCCTAATTGCTGCTGCAATCAAAGGAACAAAAGAAAAATGCTTTCTGGTGTCTGTTTGTTTTAAGCCTCTGTACTCATCCCAAAGCCCTGACAAGAGTCAATCATGGAGGCAAGCTTACACAGAGGGCAGAGATGTCTTTTCATTCAACACCTTCCCAGGTCCCTTTGCAACCTCCCAGAGCATTCACCATTGCCCAGGCAATGTCCCCATCCAAGCAGCTACACGCCTTGGCTGGTTGCAGTGTCTCCAGCTGTAGGAGCAGGGAGCGGAGCATGGTGACTCATTGGCTGTGGTTGACCAGGGATGTGACTCAAGGTCTCCTGAGCAAGAGTTGAAACCACACTGAACGATTTTGGCTCTACACTGGCAGCTCGTAAGCAATATTTCACTGCTGGGAGAGAGGTGGGCTGCAGCAGTGTGTGACGTTCCCTGTCCTCAGAGGGTGGAACCTCATGCCCAATCCTGGCCCCATCTAACACAGGACAGTAGCAAATCACACCAATAATCCAGACAGAGGACAGCCACCCTTCCCCCATTCCCTGCAGGATGATCCAACAGTGCTCAGCTGGCAGAACCAGAGGGAGGTGCCCACCTCCACCCTCATGAGGACCTCAGGAGGTGGGGAGGCAGAGGTGGAGGCTGCACACTGCCCCCAGTGGTCAGGCAGAGGTGGAGTTGGTGTTGGACCGATCCTTGGGGATTCGTTCCAGTTTGGGATTGTACAATCACAGAATCATACAATGTCCCAAGTTGGAATGGACCCACAAGGATCAGAGTCCAAATCCTGACACCACAACACACCACACAAACCCAAACTCGATGTCTGGGAGTGGTGTCCCAATGCTTCCTGCGCTCTGGCAGCTTGGAGCCATGCCCACTGCCCTGGGGAGCTGTGCCATGCCCACTGCCCTCTGGGGCAAAGCCCTTTCCTCACCCCCACCTGACCCTCCAGTGACAAAGCTCTATGCCATTCCATCAGGTTCTGTTGCTGTCATCAGAGAGCAGAGCTCAGTGCTGCCCCTCTGCCCCCTATGAGGAACTGTAGGGCCATGAGGGTTTGTAGGCCATGATGGGCTGTAGGTCATGAGGAGTTATAGGACCACCATGAGGCCTCCCCTCAGCACAGAGCAGAGTGGGACAGCCTTTCCCTCACCCAACTGGGGACATCCTATGACTCTACAGACAGACACCATCACAGGGACCCAATGGGAGTGCAGCATCTGCTGACATCCCCAACTGCAATCCCAAACATCAGCTCTGCTCTCACAGGGCTGAGAGCCTCCTCCATGCCACAAGGAGAGGAGGGCAATAGAGACCACAGTCAGCTCCAGCCCAGCCTGCTCCCCATAATCATTTTATGTCTTTCTTGTGCCACATGCTACCAGGAACACAATGGTCCCCCTAGCTGTCACTGGAGAAGATGATGGGCTCCCTGTGGCCACCATTTTGTCAGCCCCTGCCCATCCCAGCTGTATACATGCCCCAGTCCTCGCTATGTGTCCCTGAAAGGGCAGGAGAAAGTCAGGACAGCTTTCAGGCCTCAGCAGAAGAGCAGTCTTGTTGCAACACGAAAATGCCTGCTCAGAAAGAAAACCACACCAGTGTACTGCCTCTAGTGTTTATTGGGGTATGGCACATGCCAAAGGAGAAAGGCTTAAGCAAACAAGCACAAGTGTTCTCACAATCACAACAAAAAGACAAAGCTCAAGCAGAGGTGAGCAGTACCGGGGCCACTGCAGCATGTCATGGTCCCATGGGAGACCTCGAGGGATGCCCAGACCCCACAGGCTGTGCTTTGTGGTTGGGGGCTTTGGGGTGGGGGGTCCTTCCAACGCCAGCTCTCAGCTCCATGCAGCAGCTTTACGGTGTCTCAAGGAGGAGGTTGGTGAAGCGAGAATTTCCCAAGCCCTCTGCAGAGCATCTCAGTCACTGTGGTGGATGAAGCCTGCTGTTCTTTTCCCACGCGGTGTCCAAAGGAGGGGCAGTGCCTGGCTCAACAGACGGGCGGCCCTCAGCTGGGCAGTGGGGTGGTGGTCCTGGTGATGTTTGCTTCCTTTCTCCTTTGGGTGCAGGGGACGGGGACAGCTCTCTGCCTTACGGCCGCCGGGCGGACACGGAGCTGTTCTTCAGGACGCCGCCGGAGCCCACCACGACAGAGCTGCCCGTTCCAGAGCTGAATCCTCCCCCTCCCAGGCTGTAGCAGAAGCCAGCACCGCCTGTGCTGCAGCTGCCCCTCCCGCTCCCAGAGCCGAATCCCAATCCTCCTCCAAGGCAGAGACCACCGCCGTATCCACCTCCTATGGAGCTGCTGCCGCCCACCACAGCTGCGGGGACAAGGGAGGGTGTGAGGTTACCACCCACAGAGCCAGGGAGCACAAGGACAAGGGGCAGGCTCGTACTTACAGATGCTTACGTTGCTCTGGCACTCCCCAGACATCCTGCAAGGAAAAGAGATGGAGTGTCAGCACCGCACCACCAGCTGGGGTCTGTCACGCTCCATAGGACCACGGTGGAGGGCAGCACTATTGATATCTTAACAGAAGATACTCTGCACTGCATCCTTCCCACTGACTTAGCAGGATGTGATCCAGCCCTATCCCCACCCACCTGCACTCCTCGCCCTCCAGCAGCTTCCTGTAGGTCGCAATTTCGATGTCCAGCGCCAGTTTGACGTTCATCAGCTCCTGGTAGTCACGCAGCTGCTGGGCCAGGTCTGCCTTGGCTTTCTTCAGGGCTGTCTCCAGCTCAGTCAGCTTGTCCCTGGCATCCTTCAGGGCCAGCTCCCCGCGCTGCTCAGCATCCGCGATGGAGCTCTGCACGCTCTCACACTGCAGGACAAGGACAGGGATGCAGTGCGTTGGGCAGAGACCACTTCAGCTCTCTGTGCATCACATGGCTCAGCTGCTCCCAAACAGCTCTGACCAGGGCACAGCTCCAAGGGGAATTATGAGGATCTCGCACCTGCTCCCCAGAACATGCCAGCCCTACCTGCTTCTTCACGTTCTCAATCTCAGCCCGAAGCCTCTGGATCACGCGGTTGAGCTCGGAGATCTCAGCCTTGGTGTCCCTCAGGCTGTCTCCATGTTTTCCTGCAGTGGCCTGCAGCTCCTTGTACTGATGGGCAGGGGACAGAGGAGCTCATCAGGTCAACATGAGGTCTCCCTGGATCTCCCCACACCAGGAAGGGGAGCACACGGGCCCCTCAGCCCCACTATCACCATGCATATAGCACTCACCTTGCTCTGGTACCAGGCCTCAGCCTCCAGCCTGCTGCGGTTGGCGATCTCCTCATACTGTGCCTTCACCTCGGCGATGATGCTGTCCAGGTCCAGGCAGCGGTTGTTGTCCATGGACAGCACCACGGAGGTGTCAGAAACAGTCTTCTGCATCTGGCACAGCTCCTGCAATTCACGCCAACGTTGTCTTGAGCCCTATTAGGACACCTTCCCCGCATTCCATCCCATTCTGCTGCACACTCACTGTTTCATAGAGGTTCCTGAGGAAGTTCAGCTCATCCGCCAGAGAGTCCAACTTGGCCTGAAGCTCCACTTTGTTCATGTAGACGCCATCCACATCCTGAAGCAGAAATGAGGGCTGAAAGCCTTCCCCTGATGCACACAGTTGGGTCTAAGTCAAGCCCCATAAGTCAGTGTTGTGCTGCTCCATTTCCACAGCACAAAGCTCTGGGGGCCCTGGGTTACATCTGAGCCCCACCAATGCAAAGGTCTGCTGAGAACCAGGTGGAAATTTGTATAAAATAATTAAAAACGGCAATGTGCTTAGAAAACACAGATAAAGGTGACAATTCAGATATGTGGATGTTTTGCTCCAGGGAGGAGGAGCACCAACTCCCATCAGTCTCCCCCTCTGCTCTGGGAGGTTCTCCTGCCTTCAGCTCTCCTTATTCTAACGAGACACAAGCTTAATTAAAGCCTGCTCCTGTGCCTGCAAGTGCTTGGTTCTCGTCACACACACTTGGGCTGCCCAGAGCTTTACCTTCTTTAGGAGCACAAAGTCGTTCTCTGCAGCTGTCCTTTTGTTGATTTCCTCTTCGTACCTGTTGGGGATAACAAAGGACATTCAATCTCTCTATTTTGTCTCCTGCTCCGCTGCTGGTGGCTGCTGGCCTTGGAGCAATGGCTGCAGCAAAAACAAAACAGTCTGTGGCCAAGCAGAAGTGGGGCTCCATCTTGCACGAAGCCCTGGAACCTCCCATTACAAACATCCCCATCCTGCTGCCTCCATGAGGAGACCTCCTGGTCTCCAGTTGGCCATTGTGGCCATGGCGCAGAACCTTACAATCATGGAACTGATGGAGTTTGTTTTTTTTTAATGGTCATCCCATCCAACCCCCTGTAATGAAGAGGAATTGTCCGTGGCAGCTGCACACTGCAGAGCACAGAGCAATGGCGGTCACCTCCAGGACCACATCACCTCTCATCCTGCGGCCTCAGCAAAAATCAAGCAAGGTGAAGGATCAGGTTGTTCCCAAATCTGGGTTATCTGCAGCTTATCAGCTGAGACATTTCTCCATCTTCGCTCTTCTGGTGGAGCAAATGAACCCCATCATACCAGGATAATAATTAATCCCCCTCCCATCAGCGTTCCAAAGAACAATCTAAGTAAGCTTCAAACTATGAAGGAAATTATTGTAAGGAATCCACGAGGAAACCCGTGAGGAAATTGTAGTGGGATTTAGCAACTGCCCTAATTGCTTCATTAAATCATAATGTCACGGATTTTCAAGCGGGGAAAGGCAAACAGCAGATCATCCTGCACTTGTGACAACCGCAGTTCACACAACAATGGGTGCTGGGGCACACCTCAAGAAACCATCGCCCGCTGTCAGAGCTCACAGCTGCTGCAACTTCCTCATAGCACTGATGGCTGCAACGACTGAAACACTGCCAGTTCCCATCGTCCTTTGAACTTTCTGACCCCTCAAAGTAAGTCTTTACTCCTACTTTTTTTTTTTTTTCGCCACTTGCTACCCAAAAATTTTAAAGTAAAATAGAAGTGGCAAAAAATGTCTCCAAACAATCTGCTTCGCACAGCTGGTGAAATCAGCCAGAGCTCAGACATTGCTAGGAGTGAATCCAGAATAAATCCATTTGGTATCAGTTTTGGGGACATCCCTACAGCTGCCCAGCACCGCCGAGCCCCATGCTGGCACCATGAACCACGCACTTGGTCTTGAAGTCCTCCACCATGTCCTGGAAGCTCTTCAGCTCCGACTCCAGCTGGATCTTCTCGGTGGAGAGGCCATCCAGCTGCTTCCTCAGCCTGCTGATGTAGGCTTCAAAATATGGGTCCAGGCTCCTGGTGCTCGTGGTGGGGCTTTGCTCCTGCAGGAGCTTCCATTTTGTCTCCAGGACTTTGTTCTGCTGTTCTAGGAATCGCACCTGAGTAATGTAGACAGAGGAAAAGTCAGACTGTTCCTCAAAGCATCTCTCTGCTCTTTGTTTTCCTGCATTGCCTACGTTTAATGAGTTCAGCCCTTCTGTCTGTTCTCGTCTCCTCTCCAAAAACTCCCCATCCTCCCCCAGAGGCCCACTGGTGAGATGGGAAACCCATTCTCACGGTGGTGGGTGACCTTCCCTCTCCCATCCCACGGGGTCTAAACAGAAGAAATGTGCTGAACTCTGTCATTTCAGTGCTTTCTCCTTCACTATGAGTTTGGGCTACAAACACAGGGACAAAGCACCCAATGGCCACCCTCCACAGGTGGAGGGGGGTAAGCTTCTCTGAGGATGTTCTGCATGCTGCTGCATGGCCCCCTGGGTGAGCACCAATGTCATGGCCTCCAAATCAAGATCCCATTCCTGCTGCCCTCCAACACCTTGGGATCATTACTTCTCCTGACACTGCTGCCTCCTTTCTGCCTGCACAGCTCTGGGGCAGCGCTGGGCTCACTGTTCCCTCTGTGCCCATCTCACAAGCCAGCAAGGTTCAGCCTCCCCCCAGACCCAGCTCTTACCTTGTCGATGAAGGAGGCGAATTTGTTGTTGAGGGTCTTCAGCTCCTCCCTCTCCTGTGTCCGCACCTTCTGGATCTCAGGGTCGATCTCCAGGTGGAGTGGGGTCAGCAGGCTTTGGTTGATGGTCACCTCCTTGATGCCGCCCGGTGGGCACTGGGCAAAGCCCCCAACCCCACCATCAAACCCTCCACCGAAGCCACCAAAACCACCACCGAAGCCGCATCCGGCCCCGCCGCCAAACCCTATCCCATTGCCAACACCATAGCCAAAGCCTTGGCCGCCAGCCCCAAACCCTCTGCAGATGCCTCCAGCTCCAAATCCTCCCAGAGCAGTGCTCTTGCACCCTCCCAGGCTATAAAGGCTGTGGCTGCTGAAGCCCCCGGCATTGCCAGCAGGCCCCCGGCATCCTCGGGCCACCGTGCTGAAGGTGACCTTGTTCTTCCCTCCTAAGCAAGCAGAGCTGGAGCTGAACCCCTTCTTGAAAGCAGATGACTGACGAGACATGGTGATAGGTTTGTGGTAGGAGAGGAGAGCTGAGTGGTGTCCAGAGGCGAAAGAAGCTCTGTCCTGTGAGCACAGTGCCTAAACACCCCTTTTTATGCTCAGAGGGAGTTGGCCAGCTGTCAGGGGAGTGGAGATGTGATTTTTTTATTCTATGAATGGTTTTAGGTGTGCTTGGAACCATGCCCTCCCCCCTCCTCTCTGCCTTCCCTATGACCTGCCTCAAAACACTCCCTAGATAGCTCAGAAAGTAAAACAAATCTATTGTTGGTGTTGGAAGCACATCGTCAAATCAGATTTCCTGAGCTGGTGCTGTCAACCCATCACAGGTCCTTCTATAGTTCTTCTGGCAGTGACAAAGCACTACGCGCTGCTTGACATGTTACACCCTCCAGGGAGACCCCTGCCTTGTCTCCATTACTCACTGGGAGCCACATGGCAGGTGCTTGGTTCGCTGAATTCTGACAAAAACCTGGTTTCCCAATCACAGCCCCAGATGCACTCCCCTTCAACTTTCTGCTCCGGTTCGACTTGGTTTGGCCAAAGCTGTTACACAACTGAGGGAGGGAGCCCAGCAAGGCTTAGTCTTGGGGTTATAACCAGCTTTGTGTCAATAAGGGAGTTTCTAGAAGGTTATGAAGGGTTTCTGGAAGGTTGGACCACTCTGACTGTGGTGTACTGAGCCCAGAGGGACACACGGGTGTTGCAGAGCCCAAAACATCTTGGTGCTTCCATGTAACCCTCACGCTACATCTTCACCTTCCTTCATTAGGGTTGAGGTGCCATTACCAGCTAACGAGCTACATCCACGTCAAGGGTTTCCAATTCCCCAGTGGGGAACATGCCAAGACCAGAGGTGTTTTGAGATGTCTCTGAGTTCCCCACAAAGCAAACAGCCCTTTGGAGATGAGCAGGACAGAATCCAGCAGCCATCAACTTCCCAGATGGCCTCCAAAGGTCTCCTCCAACCTCCTGGAAGCGTGCCCAACCCACACCACTGCACGGTTATGGGATAGAAGGGGCAGAGAATGGGCATGGGGGCTTTGAAGTCCCTCTGACCCTTCTTCCACCTTCCCTGGTGGAAGGGAGCCAAGGCTGGAGCCGTGTTTCCAGCAAGAGCATTGTAGAAAGGCTGCTGGGATCATTCCCTGTGGGTCCATCATCAGCTCCATTCTGTCCATGCTGCCACCACCCGCCGGCTGCCACCACCCGTCAGCACGCTCTCATTGTTCTAACACATCCAGCTTAATTGCTTAACCGCTTTTAATTTATATTTTAATTGGCGGAGGTGTCTGAAGGTGCCATCAAACCGAGGATCCCCGCTTATCCTGCCATTAAAAGGAAAAAAAATAAGACTTCCCCCCAAACCACAAGGTGCAGCTGCAGCCATGACGACAAAAGCCAGCCTCGCACCGCGCACTCTGTAATTATCTTTTATTGGAGGCACTCGTGGGAGAGGTTTGTGGAACCAGTTCCAGCTCAGGGCCTGTTCCCTCTCAGCTTTTCCCCTGCAAACATGCAAATCTGGGTCCGGGAGCGGAACTGAACCGTCTCTGTGGAGGAATTGGAATGGAAGGAGCACTTCTCCTTCCGAACCTCACCAGCCCTCTCCATTTCCAGCCCAAGGGGGATCTGCACCGTGTGGAGAAGCCTCTGAGCTCTGCATCCCATCGCCACCACCCTTTGCAGAGCTTTGGGCTCCCCGATTCCCCGGGGACACCCTGAGGTGTCTTTGCCAAAGGCGGCGGCAGCTGCGTCTCCTCCACGTTTATGCAACCGGCGGAGAAACCGAGTGAACCTGTTGGAGCCCGGCACAGCTCCCAGGGTGGCTCTACCAGCAGTCCCTGGCACACGGCACTGGCTCTGTGCCCGTCCAGACGCTTGCCCAAGAAGCACAGGGCCCAGCGGGTGCACTGCTACGCCCATGAGGTCCCAGCCCTCCGCTGGGGTGGGAGATGCCAGCTGAGGGGCTGGGGCTGCAACTGTGCTGTTGCGAGGGGCTTTGGGTTGCCCTGGAGGTGGACTTGCTGTGTTCCTTTCTGTTTTCTTCACTGTGGACTTGGGGAGGACTGTAGGGCCATGAGGGGCTGCGAGATCGTGAGGGGCTGTTGGGGCCATGAGGGGCTTTAGGGCCATGAGGGACTGCAGGGTCATGAGGGGCTGCAGGGCACTCCAAACAGTGCCATGACCATAACAACATGCACAATGGAGCCAAGACCTTTCCACAGCCAGCAGACATGGGTCCTCCTTCAGAACAGCACCCCAGGCTGCTTTCCTATACCCTAAACCAGGCTAAATCAAGTCACCACCAGGTTCAGAGCCATGTGTTCCCATCACAAGCCTGGGGGTTCCCAACAGCAGCCAGCAGATGCCATCCTGCCACACAACACCATGACCTCACACAACCACCTCCAGAGGGACTTCTCCTCCACCCCAGGACAGGGAGCAACCCGTGGGTTCTGCCCATGCACGAAGGTTTTGCTCAGCCCAGCTTAGAAAAGAGCCAGGCTCAGGCCAGGAGGCTCTTTCCATGGGAAGACACAAATAGCTGACTTCTTTCCAGCCCTTCTGGAGCCCAGAGGTGAAAATCCTGAGCCAGAGGTTCCACCACCCCAGCAATGCCCAGAGCTGCTCCCATTAGCGTGCAGCCACCCCATTTTAAATGAGCTCCTCATTCCCATCGAGCCCCGTCACTGGTAGAGGCCATGCCCAGCACTCTGGTGTGACACTGTGGGGCTGGGACCCATGGACTCTCTGTGCCACTGCAGCTCTTCTTCCATGGGGACATGGAGATGATACATCTTTGGGGCTCTGTGGGAGACCAGGAGGTGACCATGATGGGATGCGCCATTCCCAGGCAGGAATACCAGCATTTAGGGACCTGGTTCATGGCCAGGCTCAAGGATCTGGATGCTCTTTTCCAGCTTTCCATGACTGATCTCAACAGGAGCTGGAAGGGTTCAGCATCTCACAGCTCCCATAGGGACCACAGTGATGAAAGCCCCTCAGCTGCCACTGGGACATGGAGTACTTCAGACCCACAGATGTTCCCCACAGCCCCAAAAAGCTACAGGCAGGGAGAGGACGGAGCAGCACTGGGCTCTCCAGTTTGGTTACTTGCTGTCCCCGCATGCCTCCAGGGTGAGCCGGGTCTGGGATGCAAAGCAGAAGGAATAAAGGGAGGAAGGAGCCGGAGTGGGCAGGAGATCGCCTGGGGCTGCTCCATGCTTTGATGCCCGGTGAGAGTGGTGGGATGAGGATAGGGAGGGGGTCCGTGTCCCTCTGCCCCACGCATAAAACCTCACATCACAGCACCCCTCACCCCACAGTGGAAAGCAAGAGCCGCGAGCCCAAATCCGCCCAGTTTCACCCCAAAGATGCGTTTGGGAGAGCAAAGCACCGCTCTGTCGAGCAGCGCGGACTCGCAATTAGTAAGCGGGCAAATTGCAGGGCTGGGGCCCGAGCTGGGAATCATCGAGCAGAAATAACAAGGTGGATCCCGAGCAAGATCAAAGGCGCCTATTGCAGAAGACAGCGGCACTCCTTGGGCCGTCCCCACTGCATTGCGCACGGCGGAGCCCCGGGCTCTGCCTGCAATACCCGGCTGCTAACCTAGCTCACAGGCAACACCTTCTTCTGGGAACCGACGTGGCCCTCCATCGGTGGCATCCATCAGGGCAACCGTTTTCCTTTGGTGACAGCGTGGAGTGCTTTGTGGCCATCGGTGGCCCCGGAAAGCGGCCCCAGCTGCAGTGCAGGATGAGTCCCGTGTGCCATGCAGGGAGAATGGTGGGCAACTTCCAAAGCTCAGAGCCCAGCCACTGCCCCATAGGGAGAGCCCAGCACCCCAAGTCTGAACATCCCAAAAAATGGGGGGCAGAGATCCTGGCTCAGGACCTGCAGTTCTGTGAGCAGAGTCCCCAAAGCGGAGCACAGAGGGGCTGCAGTGCACCAATGAGCAATGGGAGGATATGGGGCTGCACTGCCACGCGGCTTTGCCTCCAGGATTTGGGGTGCAGAGCATCTCCCCGGTGTTGGAATGCAAAAAGGGAACAAGAGAAAACAAGTGTGAAGCCCTCGAGCTTTGCAGAAATGCAATGCAGTTCCAGCGGGGGCTGCAGAGGGAGTAGGGGGCTTTGCCCCACTGCACTGCACGGTGGGAGGGGTTGGGTTTTTGGATGAAGCAACCAGTGGGAAGAGCACATTTTGGGGAGAATTCTGCTTAAATGGATGGGGAAGATCTGGGGGAGAGGGGGAGGATGGATCTGTCCCTCCCCATCACCGCATCCCACACTCCGGGAAAACATTCCCACCCCCCCAAGAAAATAAAGCTCTCCCTCCCATCCCCCTCCCCAAAATGCGCTGTGTTGGAGCGTTGAGGAGAAATAGGGAGGGGGCAACTGAAACTGTGGGGACAGTGTGGGACTGGGACGGGGGGGAATCTATTGGGATGGGGGAACTCCAAAAGGAGCCAAATCCCCCCGGGAAATCTCCCCCCAGGGCCGGGAAGGGTGCGAGGGGTGTGCGTGTGAAAATGCAGAGTGAGCTTTGGGCGGCTCCTGCCCTGCCGCTAATTACAGGCAAAACCTCATCAGCAGGCCCCAGCTTGCTGCTGGCCCCGTGCCCCCCGGCGCACCCCGGCCGAGCTCCCCGTTGCCAACAGTGCCCTTAATTCCTCAATAGTGCCCGTATATCCCCAATAGTGCCCATATATCCCCAATAGTGCCCGTATATCCCCAATAGTGCCCATATATCCCCAATACTGCCTCTAATACCCCCCATATTGCCCTTATTTCCCCAGTCTTGTTCCTGTCTCCCCAATAATTTCTTTATTGCCTCAACAGTACCCCTAATTCCCCAATAGTGTCCTTATTTCCCCAATACTGCCTCTAATACCCCAATATTGCCCTTATATCCCCAATGCTGCCCTTATTTCCCCAATAATCCCCCTAATTCTCTAATACTGCTGTTATTTCCCCAGCCTTGTCCCTATTTCCCCAATACTGCCCATTTCCTCAATATTGACCCTATTTCCCCAATACTGTCCCTATGTCCCCAATACTGCTTCTAGTACCCCAGTGTTGTCCTTATTTCCCCAATGCTACCCCTAATTCCCCAATCTTGTCCCTATTCCCCCAGTAATGGCCCTAATTCCCCAATACTGCCCTTATTTCCCCAGTCTTGTCCCTATTTCCCCAACACTGTCTTTATTCTCCCAATATTGCCCTTATTTCCCCAGTAGTGCCCCTGATTCCCCAGTATTGCCCTTAATTCCCCAGTATTGCCCCTAACTCCTCAGTAGTGCCCTTATTTCCCCCACTGGGGTGAAACGGGGTCAGAACAGGAGGAGGGGGCAGCTTTGGGGTTCCCCCATCCAAGTAGAGTGCAGTGTTGCAGTCCCCAAAATGCCATCCTGGGGCTTCCAGCAGTGGGACCCCAAGGGGATCCCAAGGGGACACAATTTTGGGGTGAAAGAACCCATTCAGGCAAAAATTTGGGTTCAGGGCTGGAAACTCCCTGTGCCAGTGCTGGGACACCCCAAAAGACTCTGCCCCCTCCAGGACCCATACGCCTATGGGCGCTCACGGGGCCAGGCACGTCTGCCCATGAGTCAGCAGCACCTCCTGTGGGGTGAGGCCCTGGCACCACACCAGCCGTGGGATATGGACATGGGGAGGGGAGACATGGGGTCACATCCCACCTGCAGGGTCAGACTGTGTCCCCAAGCCATGGTGTCCCCAGATCTTGATGACCCCAAATCTTGATGACCCCAAACCTTGATGACCCCGGGCACAATGTCCCCAAATCTCCACATTCCTAAACCTCAGTGTACTTAGACTTTGGTGTTCCCAAACTTCGATGCTCGCAAGCATCACTGTCCCCAGGTTTTGGTGTCCCCAAGCCCTGATGTCCTGAACTTCCATTTCCCCAAATCTTGGTGTCCCCACGCTTTGGTGCCCCCAACCAGTGGTGTCCCCATACCTCAGTATCCCCAAGCTTTGGGGTACCCAATCACTGATGTACCCAAACCTTGATGTCCCCAAACTTTGGTGTCCCCAAGCTTTGGTGTCCCCAACTCTTGGTGTCCCCAAACCTCAGTGTCTCCAAGTTTTGCTGTCCCTAAACCTCGATGTCCCCAAGATTTTGTGTACCCAACCCTTAATGTCCCCAAACCTCATTGTCCCCAATCCTTGGTGTCCCCAAACCTCAGTGTTCCCAAACCTTGATGTCCCCCAACCCTTCGTGTCCCCAGACTTCAGCATCTCCAGTTTGGCATGGTGACAACACCTCCACCCAATGGGTTCATCTTTGGGGTCTGTGCCTTTTGGGGTGCTGTTGGGTGGGTGCTCAGCACCCCCCGACCTCATTTGCTTTCTTGGGAGAAAACCCCAAAAGGGTCAGACCTGAAGGGGGGCGGGGGGGTCTTTGAGGTGCTGGGAAAAAGGGGGGGGGGGGTGGCAGGAGTTGGTGGGGGGGGGTGTTCCACTGCTCCACCTGACGTTGGGATCGCGCTCCTCTGCCGCCCCCCAGCGTCTGCAGCCCCAAAATTCATCCCAAATTCGGGGGTGGGATTAAGGTTTGCTGCGGGGGGGCGGCGGGGGGGGGGGAAGGGGAGGAGTTATGGATGGGGGAGTCATGGGGGGAGGAAGGGGGGGCCCCCAAGGACCCCCAGTGCGCTCAGCCCGTCCAAACTCACCGTTCCGCGGCATCCCGGGGGGATCTCAAGCATCGCCCCCCACCCCCAAAACTTCCCATGGGGTCAGGGTCACTCCTAAAGGCACGGACCACCCCCCACCAGGAGTCCGCAGGGCCCCCCCGGAGCTATGGGGTGTTGGGGGTGGCTCTGGGGGGTTCCCTGATGGACACTGAGGCTTCGAGCCCCCCCCATCTCCCGGACCTGGACCCACAGTGCGGCCCCCACGCCCCCAAATTAATGGGGGTTGGGCTGGAGGGGTCGTGCCTGGGGTGCAGAGCCGGGGGGGGGGAGGGGGGGAGGAGAGGGAAGGGAGAGAGATGTTAATTAGCACTAATTGGCAGCGGTAATTGGGGGTGAGGTGTGCGGTGCGGACAGCAGGTGTCACCGGCGAACCGGGGATGGAGTCCGTACCCCAACGCAACGGCGGGGGCACCCCAAATCCCCCCCCTCCCCTAGAAATAAGCCCACCCTCAAGAGGGGGGCACGACCCCCAGCACAATCCCATACGAGACAGCAGAGAATCCAAAATCCCTAACCCCACCCAGCCCGAAATCCCCCCATATCCCAAAAGTCCTTCCCCCAAAGTCTGCAAACCCTGGATGTTGGCCCCCCGGATGGATCCTGGTACCCCAAAACCCGGCATCCTGGGATGGAATTTGGGACCCCCGACACCCCAAAATGGGTCTTGGAATCCCAAAACCGAGCCTGATGACCCAAGGTGGGCAATGGCACCCCAAAATGGGTCCTGGCACCCCAAAACTCAGCGTGATGCACCTGGGTGGTCAATGGCACTCCAAAACGGGTCCTGGTACCCCCAGGTGGATAATGGCACCCCAAAATGAGACCTGGCACCCCAGAAATGATCCTGATGCCCCCAGATGGATAATGGCACCTTAAAATGGGTCCTGGTACCCCAAAACAGAGCCTGATGACCCAGGGTGAGCAACGACAGCCCAAAATGGTCCTGGTACCCCTAGATGGACAACGGCACCCCCAAATGGGTCCTGGTACCCTAAAAGAGATCCCAATGCCCCAAGATGGACAATGGCACCAAAATGGGTCCTCGTAGCCCAAAACAGATCCTGATGATCCAGGGTGAGAAATGGCACCCCAGAATTAGTCCTAGTATCCCAGGATAGACAATGGCACCCCAGAAGTGTTTGGCAACCCAAAATGGGTCTCGACACCCCAAAATAGGTCTCAGCACCCTAGGATTGGCAACAACACTCCAAAATGGGTCTTGGTGCCCTGGTACAGATCCTGATGTCCCAGGATGGACAGTGGCACCCCAAAATGTGTCCTGGTATCTCAGAACAGCCAATGGCAACCCAATATGAGTCCTGGTACCCCAAAACAGATCCTGATGCCCCAGGATGGACAACACCATGCCAAAATGTGTCCTGGTACCCCAGAAGGACATTGGCACCCCAAGATGGGTTCTGGCACTCCAGGATGGACAGTGGTACCCCAGAATGGTACCCTCGCACACCAGTATGGGCAATGGGACCCCTGAAGTTGGTTCTGGCAACCCAAAATGGGTTCTGAAACCTCAAAATGAGTCTCAGCACCCCCAGGATGGGCAATGACACTCCAAAATGGGTCCTGGTACCCGCAGAAGGACAATGGCTCCCCTGAACCCTGCCCACCCCCCCTCTCCTCCCCCCCCCCGAGTGGGTCCTGACACCCCAAAATGGGTCCTGGTGCTCCCCAGGGTGGGTGTTAGCACTCTGAGAACCCCGGTGCCCCCAGGCAGGTCCTGGCAGACTAAAACAGATCCTGGCACCTGGGGATGGGTCCTGACACCCCAAAACACCCCCCTCATGGACACCACCTGGGCGATGCCTCCCCCCTCCAGACCCCCACTGCTGCCCCTATTTTCCCTCCAGTCCCCTCCCAACCCCTGGTGGGCACAGTCACAGTTGGGGGCTTCATTTGGTTTATTGGGTTTATTGCAGGACCTCAACACCCCCCACCCATGCACCGGAGGTGTGAGGGGGGCTCACGGGGTAGGGGGCACCCCAATAGCCCCCACCCCATCCTGTAGCTTGGATAGACACAGGGAGACAGAGGACAGATGGACGGACAGCGGGGCGCTGGCTCAGGGTGCTGGGGCAGAACAAGGGGAGGGTCCCAGGGAGTTGCATTCCTTTTGGGGTCTCCGGAAGGGGCGGAGGGGGGGCTCAGTTGGTGAGGACATCGGCGCACTCAGACACCAGCTTGCCATCGCGGGTCTCAATCTTCTTGATGACGATGGCACGAGATTTGGGGACAGCAGCACTCTCCAGCGCGGGGGGGGTCACGGTGTAACCTGTGGAGAAGGAGCTCCCAAAGCCCCCCCCAAATCCTCCTGCATGGAGAGGGAGTGAAGGGGGTGGTGCTGAGTGCTTGGTGGGGGGGGAGCAGTGAGTCCAACCCCCTGTGTACCCCACTCTTACCTGAGTACCCCGTGGTCCGGGTGTGGATGCTGAGGTTCTGCATTCCTGACTCCAACCTGGGGGAGAGTAGAGGGTGGGATTTAGGGAGGTGGGGGAGAGATGGAGGGAGGGGGGGAAGGAATGGATAGATGGAGGGGAGAGAAGATTGGAAGGATGGAGGAGGGAGGAAGGGAGAAAGGGAGAAAATAATTGAGGGAGGGAGGGAAGGATGGAGGGATGGATGGAAGGATGGAAGAAGGGGGAGAGAGAGGGAGGAAGGAATGGAGGGAGGGATGGAGAGAGGGAGGGAGGGAAGGATGGTGAGATGGAAGGGTAGAGACAGGGAAGAAAGAATGGAGGGAGGAGGGGAGGAAGGGAAGGATGGAGGGATGGATGGAAGAATGGAAGAAGGGGGAGAAAGAGAGAGAAGGAATGGAGTGAGGGATGGAGAGGGAATGAGGGAGTCAGGGGTGGAGGGGTGGAGGGAGGAAGGAAGGGAAGGAAGGAATAGAAGGATGGATGAAGGGAGGGAGGGAAGGAAGGAAGGAGGGGCAGGAGGATAGAGAGAGGGAGGAAAGGAGGGAGGGAGTGGAGGAGGGATGGAAGGATGGAAGGATGGAGGGAGGGATGGAGAGAGGGAATGAGGGAGGGAGGAATGGAAGGATTGAGGGAGGAAGGGAGAGAGGGAGGGAGTAAAGGATGGAGGGAAGGATGGGTTGGATGGATGACGGGTGGATGAATGCACTGAGGACACAGTGGTGTGGACATGGGCTGAGGATGTGAGATGGGCCCGGGATTTGGGGACGCACTCTGGGGGCTCACTTTGGGTCCAGGGCTTGGGGCAGCACAGGGGGACACAGGCTGAATTTGGGGTCAACAGCCGAGTGCTGCCCAGGGAGCAGGGATGTGGTGTGGCCTCCAATGACACAGGAGCACCACCGTCCCCACAGCATCCCATAGGATATGGGACACTGCACAACCCATGGAGTCCCCCCCTGGTGCAGCATCCCACCTGCTCTCCTCGCCCTCCAGCAGCTTCCTGTAGGTCGCAATCTCGATGTCCAGGGCCAGCTTGACATTCATCAGCTCCTGGTACTCACGCAGCTGCCGGGCCAGGTCCTGCTTCGCCTTCTGCAGAGCTGCCTCCAGTTCAGACAGTTTGGCTCTGGCGTCCTTCAGAGCCATCTCCCCCCGCTCCTCTGCCTCTGCAATGGCTGTCTCCAGGGTGGCTCGCTGCAGGGCAGGATGTTGGGGCATGAAGGGTTACCTTGCATGAGGGTTTGGGGAGATCCTGAACCCCAGCATCCTTCTTGCTGCACCCCATCATCCTCCCCTTGCACCCCAGTATCTCTCCATTGTATCTCAGCAGACCACCTCTACACTCCAGCTCCTCCCAAGTGCATCCCAGCATCCCCCTTTTGCATCCCAGCTTCTCCAATTTGCACCCCAACACCCCCCCATTTGCACCCCAGCTTCTACCATTGCACCCCAGCTTCCTCTTTGGACCCCAGCATCCCTCCTTTGCACCCCAACTTCTCCAAATTGCACTCCAACATTCCCCCAATGCACTCCAACATCCCTCCCATTGCACCCCAGTTCCCTCCGATTACATTGCAGTTTCCCCCCAGTGCACCCCAACATCCCACTTATTGCATCTCATCTTTCACCATTGCACCCCAGCTTCCCCTTTGGACCCCAGCACCCCCCCAACTTCTCCAAATTGCACCCAAACATTTCCCCAATGCATCCCAGCATCCCTCCCATTGCACCCCAGTTCACCCCATTGCATTGCAGCTTCCCCCCTTGCACCCCAATATTCACCTCTGCACCCCAACTTCTCCAAATTGCACTCCAGAATTCCTCCCTCTTTTCATCCCACTATTTCTCCCTCCTCCCCCAACTTGCACCCCAGCTTCTCCCCATTGCACACCAGAACCATCTCTGCAGAGTGCAAAGGGGCTGGGGGAGGTTGGGGTGCTGAAGGCATGGAGCAGTGAGGGAGAGGAGGAGGAGGAGGAATAACAGATGGGAGAAGAGGAGGAGGAAGAAGAGGAGGAAGAAGTGGAGGAAGAGGGAGAGAAGGATGAAGAAGAGGAGGAGGGAGAGGAGGAAGAAGGGGAAGAGGAGGAGGAGAAGGAGGAAGAAGAGGGGGAGGAAGAGGAAGAAGAACAGGAGGAGGAGGAGGAGGAAGAAGAGGTGGAGGAGGGAGAGAGGAGGAGGAAGAAGAAGAGGAAGAAGGAGAGGAGGAGGAGGAAAAGAAAAAGAAGAGGAGGAAGAGGAGAAGGAGGAGAAGAAAAGGAGGAAGAGGATGAAGAAGTGCAGGAGGAGGGAGAGGAGGATGAAGAAGAGGAGGAGGGAGACGAGGAGGAAGAAGAGGAAGAAGATGGGGTGAAGGAAGAAGAGGAGGAGGAAAGAAAGGAGGAGGAGGAGGAGGAAGAAGAGGAGAAAGAAGGAGGAGGAGGAGGAGGAGGAAGAAGATCAGGCGCAGCCAGGCGGGATCCTGACCTGGTTCTTGAGCACCTCGATCTCGGCCTGAATCCTCTGGATCATCCGGTTGAGCTCGCTGATCTCGCTGCGGGTGGTGCGCAGGTCGTCGCCGTGTTTGCCGGCCGTTGTCTTCAGCTCCTCATACTGCAGGAGCACGGAGAGGGGTCAGGAAAATGGGAATCGGGGGATCACAAAATCACAAACTCATGGGACTGTGAAATGCCAGGACCCCAAAAGCATGAAACCACTGAGCTGTGGGACCACGAGGTGTCGGGATCCAGATGTCGCATCACTGTGAGATCACAGGTTTGTGAAACTGGGGAATCAGAGAATCATGGAATCGTGGGATCACAGCCTCATGAAACCACGGACTCTCGAAATCGTGAATCCATGGAATGATGGAAATGACTGAGACACAAAATCATGGAGTGCTGGAATCACGGAGTCCTGAAATTGCAGAATCCCGACATCACAGAATCCCAAAATCTTGGCCCCATAAACCCACAGTACAGTGGGGATGCGGACAGCCCCATGAGCTCCTCTTGCTCCCAAAATCTGGGCCAAAGCAGCCGAGCAGAGCCCGTGCCCAGAGGAGTGCTTGGGGCCAGGGCTGCGTCACAGCGGGCCGGGCTGCGACTCGCCCACGCCGCAGACACCGCGAGCAGCGCCCGGCCCTGGGGCTGGGATGTGGGGCGAGGGAGGGAGCGTGGGGCTGGCGAGACGACGGCAGGGAGCGGGACGGCGAGTCTGGGGCACAGGGCATCCCCAGGGCAGGGAGTGTACTGGGGGTGGAGAGTGTTAGGGGATGGGTGAGAGTCCTGAGGAGGGGGAGAGCATTCTAAGTCATGGAGCATCCCAAGAGATGAAGGAGGGAACAAGGGATGGAACAGCTGGGGGCATGGATGGTGCGATCCAGGAGATGGAATGTCCCAGGGGATGGAGTGACCCATGGGATGCAACGTTCCAAGTCATGGATCCTCTGAAGGGATGGAGGATACTTGGGGACAGAGTATTCCAAGTCATGGAGGATCCCAAAGGATGGAGACCCCCAAGGGATGGAGACCCCCAAGGGATGGAGGATCTCAAGGGATGGGGAACCCCAAAGAGATGGAGATCCACAAGGGATGGAGATTCCCAAGGGGTGGAGATTCCCAAGGGGTGGAAAACTCCAAGGGATGGAGAACCCCAAAGGGGTGAAGGATCCCAACGGATGGAGACCCCCAAGGGATGGAGGACCCCAAAAGGATGGAGGATCCCAAAGTGGTGGAGGAGCACTCCGAGGGACAGCTCCTCCTGGGGCACAGAGAGACCCAAAGGACAGAACATCCTCTCGGGAAAAGAACATCTTGGGACACGGAACATCTCAAGAGACAGAGGAGAGAATCCCAGCAGATGGAGAATCCCAAAGAACAGAGCTGGGGGTGGGCCCGGAGCATCCCCCGACCTCCGACCCCCACCTCCCACCCCTCACCTTGCTCTGGTACCAGGTCTCAGCCTCCAGCCTGCTGCGGTTGGCGATGTCCTCATACTGCGCCTTCACCTCCGCAATGATGCTGTCCAGGTCCAGGCTGCGGTTGTTGTCCATGGACAGAACCACGGAGGTGTCAGAGATCTGCGACTGCATCTCCCGCAGCTCCTGCAATGGGGACGGGGATGGGGCTGAGCTGGGGGGGCCGCCCCCCTCCCTGGTGCGGTGGTCCTATGGGGGGGGGGGCTGATGTGAAGCCCCCACCTCATCGTAGAGCTGCCGCAGGAAGTTGATCTCGTCCGTCAGACTCTCCAGCCGTGACTCCAGCTCCACTTTGCTCATATATGCTTCGTCCACATCCTGGGGTGTGGTAGCACTGGGTCAGCTCCCACTGCCCCACAGTCCCATTACCCCCAGACCCATTGCCCCCAGACCCACTCCCTCCCAGCCCTACTGCCCCCCAGCCCCACTAACCCCAGCCCCATCAGTCCCCCATCTCATTACCCCCAGCTCCATTGCCCTCCAACCCCATTACCCCTGGCCCCAACACCTCCAACCCTACTGCCCCTCAGCCCCATTGCTCCCAGCCCTATTGCCCCCCAAGACCCACTTCCCCTGGTCCCATCAGCCTCTAACTCCACTGCCCCCAGCTCCACTGCCTCCCAGCCCCATTGCCCCCAATCCCATTTTCCCCCAGCCCCATTGCCGTCAACCTCATCAGCCCCCAGCCCCACAGCCCCTCAGCCTCATTGCCCCCAGCCCCACTGCCTCCCATCACCATTACCCCCAGTCCCAACACCCAAAGCCCCACTACCCCCAGCCCCATTATTCCTAGTCCCATCACCCTCAGCCCCATCACCCCCAGTTTCATTGCCCCCCAGCGCCATTACCCTCAGCCCCGTTGCCCCCAGCCCCACTGTCCCCTCACCTTTTTCAGCAGCACAAACTCATTTTCCTTCTCAGTGCGGTGGTTGATCTCCTCCTCATACCTGCAGGGTAGAGGGCTTGGTGTGGGGACATGGGGACACAGAGGGACAAGGACGTGGGGACATGGGACGTGGAAGGGATGGAGGACATGGAGAAATGGGGATGTGGAGATCCAGAGGTACAGGGACATGGGGATGAGGAACAAGGGAGTGATAGGGGGTGTGAGGACAGGAGACAGAGGGACATGGGGGCCATGGGGATCCAAAAATGCAAGGACACAGGGGGACACGGGGCACGGGAACATGGGGACCCAGGGGTACAAGGACATGGGGATATGGGGCATGGAAAAATGGGAACTTGGATGTGGGGATGTGGAGCTTGGAAGGAATGGGGACAAGGGGACCCAGGGATACAGAGAGATGGAGGACAAGGGGAGATGCAGGGACAGGTGATATGACAACAAGGGGATGTGGGAATATGGGGACATGGGGGCATGTGGATGGGGGGATAAGGGGATGTGGAAATAAGGGGACACAGGTCATGGGGATGGGGGAATAATGGGACATGGGGATGGGAGAATAGTGGGACATGGGGACAATGGGACATAGGAACATGGGGATATGGGGACTAGGGAACACAGGGACAAAGGGACGGGGAACTATGGGACATGGGGACAATGGGACATGGGGACAAGGGGATGTGGAAACAGGGGACATGGGGACAAAGGGACAATGGGACATGGGGACATGGAGACAGGGGGACCTGAGGACAGGGGGACCAGGGGACATGGGGACAGAGGGACACAGGGAGTCCCTTCCCAGATCATTGGTCCAATCACCCCATAAGCCAAAGCCAGTGCAGTGCTGCTTGGAGAGGACAACCCAACCCCATCCCACCACCCAAGGGTCACCTGAGAGCCACCCAGCTGTCCCCTCCTCACTTGTTCTTGAAGTCCTCCACCAGCCCCTGCATGCTGCCCAGCTCAGCCTCCAGCCGCAGCCGTTCCTGGCCCAGCCCCTCCAGCTGCCTCCTCAGGGTCCCCACGTAGCCCTCGAAGAGCCCCCGCAGGTCGCTGCGCTGTGGCTGCTGAGACTGCAGGAGGCTCCATTTGGTCTCCAACATCTTGTTCTGCTGCTCCAGGAACCGGACCTTGGGGAGAGGGGGGGACAAAGAGGGGTCACTGTGCTGTGTGGGGATGGAAATGAGGGATGTGGGGTGTGGGGTGATGGTGGTATTGGGTATGGGGATGTTGGGATGTGGGGGTGTAGGGACACAGGGGTGTGGGGATGTGGGTATTCAGGGATGTGAGGACATGGGGATGTGAGTATATGGGGACAGGGGGATGTGGGTATATAGGGATACGGGGACGTGGGGATGCAGGGTCACAGAGGCATTGGATATGGGGATTTGGGGATGTGGGAACATTGGGATATTGGGACATGGGGTTGTGGGTATATGGGGACAGGGGGATGTGGGGTGTGGGGTCATGGAGGCGTTGGATATGGGGACATGGGGATGTGGGGTTGTCGTTATATGGGGACATGGGGTCATGGAGACGTGAGTATATGGGAAGAGGGGGATGTGGATGTTTGGGGACATGGGGATATGGAGATGTGGTGTCACAGAGGCATTGGATATAGGGACATGGGGATGTGGGGATGTGGGTATTTGGGGACAGGAACAATGAGACCTGGGGATGTGAGTATATAGGGACATGGGGACACGGGGCTGTGGAAACGTTGGATATGGGGACATTGGACATGGGGAAACATGGAGGAGGCGGGCAGCTGTGTACATGGGGATATGGGGTTGGGGACACTGGGATATGGGATGTGGGACACATGGGAACATGGGGGTGTGGGTTTAAGGGGACATAGAGATGTGACACTGGGAGGGGGACTGATGGCAGCAGAGAGGGACAACAAGGGGACAATGAGACAGAGGGAGAATGCCACCACCCCCTCAGGTTCCACCCCACACCACTCCCCACACCCCTGCTTTGCCACCATGTCTGGTACTGGGACAGGACATGGATGTACGCCCAGAGTGTCCCCAAGGGGGACAGTGGGTCTCTGAGGGGGTCACAGTGTCCCCAGGGGGATCCAAAATGGGTCTAAAATGTGTGCAAAGGGGTCAGCAGGTTCCAATGGGGGACACAACGTCCCCAAGGGAATCTCAGTGTTCCCAAGGAGTTCCAAACATCTCTAGGATGTCCCCAAGGGGTTTAGAAGGTCCCAAAGGGGACAAAGAGCTCCCCGGAGGGGTCCAGATGTCCCCAAGGGCCTCAGGATGCATCTGAAGGAGCTTGGAGGTCCCCAAGGGGCTCAGGGTGTCCCAGAGGATTCAAGGGGGTCCCGAAGGGGGTCAGTAAGTCCCTAAGGGGGTCTCAATGTCTCCAAAGGACTCAGGGTGCCCCCAAAGGGGTTTCAGTGTCCCCAGAGGACTCAGGAGGCCCCCATGGGGCTCAGAAGTCACCAAGGGGGGTCACAAAGTACCCAGGGAGGTTTCAGTGCCCTTAAGGGGCCAAGGATGTCCCTAATGAGAGCCTTAATGTTCCCTCAATGGCTCTAAAGGAACTTGGGATGTTACCAAAAGCGTCTCAACATCCCCAAGGGGCTCAGAAGATCCCTAAGGGTCTCTGAAGGTCCTTAAGGGGATCTCAATGTCCCCAAGAGTGTCTCAATATCCCTAAAGGGGCTTGGGATGTCCCTAAGGGGCTCTGGAGTTCCCTAAGGGGGTCTCAATGTCCCAAGGGGCTTTCAGTGCTCCTAAGGGGGCTCAAGATGTCCCCAAAAGTGTCTCAGTGTCCCTGAGGGGGTCTCAATGTCTCCTAAAGAGTCTCAATGTCCCTAAGGGGGTCTCAGTGTCCCCAGGGGGTTCTCAATGCCATTAAGGGGGTCTCAAGATCCCTGAAAGGGTCTCCGTGTCCCTAAAAGGGTCTCAGTGTCTCCCAGGGGGTTTCACTATCCCTGAGGGGGGTCAGGAGGTCCCTAAGGGGGTCTCAGTGTCCCCAGAAGTTTCTCAGTGTCCCTAAGGGGGCTCAGAACATCCACAGGGGGGTTTCTCAATGTCCCTACAGGTTCAGAATGCCTCTACAGTCTCGCAGCCACCTCCCACCCCATCCCCAGGGGACTTCAGGGTCACCCGAGCTCAGGAAGCAGCTATGACCCCCTCCCACCCCTCACCCCCCCCCCCGGGGTGCCACCCCAATGCAATGGGGGCAGCTATGGGGTGGCCTCACCTTGTCGATGAAGGAAGCAAAGCGGTTGTTGAGGGTCTTGATCTGCTCCTTCTCCTCCTTGCGCACCTGCTGGATGCTGGTGTCGATATCCAGGTTGAGGGGGGTCAGGAGGCTCTGGTTGACGGTGACAGCCGCGATGCCACCCCCTGACACGGCCACGGGGCCCCGCTGCAGCCCCCCGACCCCAAAACGGCTCCCGCTGAGGGTGCCGTAGGCTGAGGCCGCGCTCATCCTCACGGTGGGGCCGGCGGTGAAGGAACGGGAGCTGAAGGATCGGACCGGGACCGCCGAGCTGCTCCGCACAGATTTCCTGGTGATGGTGACAGACATGGTGGGGTCAGGGGGGCTGAGGTTGTAGGGTTGGAGGAAGGCTGGAGGAAGGTCGTAGGGTTGGGAGATGGTTGTAGGGTTGGAGGAAGGTTAGAAGATGGATGGAAGAAAGTTATAGGGTTGGAGGAAGGTTGGAAGGTTGTTGTAGGGTTGGAAGATGGTTGGAGGGTTGGAGGAAGGATGGAAAATGGTTGTAGGGTTGGAAGAAGGTTGGAAGATTTATAGGATTGGAGGAAGGTTGGGAGGAGGATATAGTGTTGGAAGAAGGTTGGGAGAAGATTTTGGGAAGGCTGGAAGACGATTTGGAGAAGGGTTTGGGGAAAGGTTACAGGAGAGTTTTGGGAATAGTGTCGGAGCGCCGTGCTGCGCAGGAGGGAGGGAGCTGTGGGGCGGGCGGTGGGCCGGGCTATGGGGCGGGCTGCACCATGGGGCTGCAGGAAGGGCCCCAGGACAGGTTGTGGGGCGGGCAGGAGGATGGCTGTGGGGTGGGTTGCAGGACAGGTTGCAGGATTGCGGTGTGGGTTGCAGGACAGGTTGTAGGATTGTGGTAGGGGTTGTAGGACAGGACCGGCCGGCTGTGGGGCGGGTGAGTGGGGCTGCATCCTGCCGCCCAGGGGAGGAGCGCTGTGCTGCTCCGTTAACCCCTTCGGAACAGCCGCAATCTGCTGTGGCTCAGTGGGATCTACTGGGATCTGCTGGGATCCATTGGGATTGCAGTGGCACATCGGGGCTACATTGTGTTCACTTGATGTGACTTCAGTGCTCAGCCCCAAATGCAGCCCCCGTGTCCCCCTGCGCCGCTACCCACCAGGACATCCACCTGCAGGAGTGTCCCCAAATCCCAGCCCCAAATGGAGTTCCCAAAGTCTGCCCCCAAATCCCACTCCCAAACAGAGTCCCTGAAGTGTGTCCCCAAATCCCAGACCCACCTCGTGTCCTCAGCCCACATCTGCACTGCTGTGTCCCCAACATACCCCTTCATCCATGTGGAGAAGCCCCAGGGAGCTCACATTGTGGGGAGCAGTGGTGGTCCCACCATCCCATCCATGTCCTACCACGGCCAACAACTCAATCCCACCCCATGATGGCCATCTGTCCCTGTCCCACAATGGCAACCGACCACTGCCCCACCGTGGCCACCAACCCATCCCTATCCCACCACCACCGTCTGTCCCTGTCCCACTATGGCCACCTGTCCTTGTCCAACCATGGCCACCAACCTGTCCCTATCCCACTATGGCTACCAACCATTGTCCCTCTTCAGCCACCAACTCTCCCTGTCCTCCTATGGCCCCTTGTTCCTGTCCCATGATGGCCACCCATTCCTGTCCCCCCATGGCCACAGGTCCATCTCTGTCCCATCATGACCATTTCTCCCTGTCTCATCACGGCCACCAACCACTGTCCCACCATGGCCACCAACCTGTCCCTGTCCCATCGTGGCCTCCCATGTCCCACCATGGCCACCTATCCTTGTTTCACCGTGGCCACCAATCGGTTCCTGTCCCACTGTGGCCTCCTGTCCGTGTCCCACTACAGCCACCAACTTGTCCTTGTCCCACTATGGCCACCAACCACTGTCCCACCATGGCCACCAATCCATTCCTGTCCCAGACCTGGCCAGGAGCAGCATCACCCCATCCCAACCCACAGGAGATGTCCCCCTCCCCCACTCCCTTCCCGGCCCTATGGAATGTTCCCCCCCCACCCTACACAGCCTCTCCCAGAGCCACCCTTATCTCAAAGGAATTCCTAGTGCTCAGCGCCAGTGGGACGGGAGGGGGGGGGATGGGGGCAGGGGTCTGTGGGCTGTGTGAGACTTCCCCCCCTCCATCCCTGCAACCCCAGGAGGGGCTGGGGACTTCCCATGGAGCCCCCCTTCAAGTGGAGTAACTGAGGCACAAGGGGGGGGGGGGCGCAGTTCAACCTTATGACCCCCCCTTCAAATGGGGAAACTGAGACACGGGGAGATGGGCACGTCCCCATACGGCAGCCCCAGCCCCAGAGCATGGGGGGGTCCCCACACCAGCACCCATAAATTCCCCCCCCCCCCCCTGCAACACTCCATCACCAAAGTGACAACAACCATCTCCCCCCCCCCTCCTTCCCGAGCTTGGTGACCCTTTGTTGTCCCCCCAGGGTGGCGGTTGGTGAGGTATTTTTTGGGTGGGGGCCAAAGCTCTGTGCCTGCCTTTGTTTGCACTGGGCTGGGCTGGGCTTTGGTGACGGGGACAGCGCTGATGGGCTGGTGGCCCCCACGTCACCAAGTCACCGTCACCACCACCTGCCCCCCCCCCCCCCCCCCTTCCACCGGAACACCCATGGGTGCTGCAGCGCCCAAACACAGAGGGAGGATGGGGTGTGCCCAGAGGGGAGTCTTGGGATGGGTCCATGGGGTCTTCAGGTGGCACTCTGGGGGCTCAGGGTGACACCTCGGGGTCTCCAAGTGGCACCTTGGGGACTCAGGTTGACAATCTGGGGTCTTCAGGTAGCACTTTGGGGGCTCAGGGTGACACCTCGGGGTCTTCAGGTGGCACTTTGGGGGCTCAGGGTGACACCTCGGGGTCTTCAGGTGGCACTATGGAGTCGTGAGATGGCACTTTGGAGGCTAAAGGTGACAATATGGAGCTTCAGGTGACACTATGGGGGCTTTAGGTGGCTCTTTGGGGTCATGAGGTGACACCCTAGGGGTTTCAGGTGGTTTTTGGGGACTCAAGATGACACCTTGGGGGCTTCAGGTGGCACTTAGGGGGCTCAGGGTGACACCGTGGGGACTTGAGGTGGCATTATGTGGTCGTGAGGTGATATTTTGGGGTCATCAGGTGGCACTGTGGGGTTGAGGTGACAGCCTGGGGGCTGCAAGTGGCACTTTGGGGTCTCCAGGTGACATTATGGGGTCTTGAGGTGGCACACTGGGGGCTCAAGATGGCATTATGGGGCTTCCAGGTGGCACTCTGGGGGCTAAAGGTGACACTATGGGGGCTGTAGGTGACACTATAGGGTCTTGAGGTGGTACTATGGGGTTGTGAGGTGACACCTTGGGGTCTTCAGGTGGCACCATGGGCTCAAGGTGACACCATGAGGGCTTTAGCTGACACCATGGGGTCATGATGTGGCACTATGGGGTTATGAGGTGATACCATGGGGTCTTCAGGTGGCACTGTGGGGTCATGAGATGACAGCATGGGGGCTCGGGGTAACACAATGGGGTCTTGATATGGCACTATGGGGTTATGAGGTGAGCCCTTGGGGGCTTCAGCTCATGCAAAGGTCTGTGCTTGTGCAAAGCTTTATGTGCTTGTGCAAAGATCTGTGTTTGTGCAAGGGAGTGCACTCCTGCAAAGTCATGTGCTTGTGCAGTTTTGTGCTCACGCAAAGGCCTGTGCTTGTGCAAAAGGCAGTGCTCATAAGACATGCTTGTGCAAAGGTGCATGCCTGTGCAACACAACAATTCACACACAGAGGTCTCATTTGTGTAAGGGAAAGCGGTTTTGCTCGTGCAAAGTGTGCACTCCTGCAAAAAGTGGAAGGTGCACACAGCCATTTTTATAGCAGGGAGTGCTTTTGCAGCATGCAAAATGGAGACACGTATGGAGAAATGTGTGCTCATGCAAAGTGTGCCCTCGTGCAAGGCTGAAAACACGTTCCCATTTTTGCAGCGGGGAGATGCTTGTGAACACAACACGCTTGCATGGAGGCGGGTGTGTGTTCTGCACGCATGCAGAAGTGAGCACTCGTGCAAAGGCACGCAGTTGTGCAAAAGTGCTCGGCTCTCCCCCCCTCCTCCCCATGTCCCTGTGTGCTCAGCGATGGGGCGATAAGGGCGGAATGCGGCGCTGATGCTTCTCTGAGCCAGGAGATAAGGGAGGGGAGGGGGAAGGGGGAAGGGGGGAGGGGGTCCAGTGGGATCATGGGGGTAGAGGGTGGGGTCCCCAAGGAAACCCCAGAGTGCCCCTAAAGTGTCCCCAAAGTGTCCCCAGGGTGTTTCTGAAGTGTTCACAAAGTGTCCCCAAGGAGACCCCAAGGTGTCCCTAGGGTGTTCCTGGAGTGTCCCTAAGGTGTCCCCAAAGTATCCCCCAAATGTCCCCATGGAGCCCTCAGTATCTCCAAAGCATCCCCAAAGAGTCCCCAAAGTGTCCCCAGAGAGACCCCACAGTGTCCCCAAAGCATCCCCGAGGTGTTCCTGAGGTGTCCATAAAAGTACCCCCAAAGAGTCACCAAGGAGACCCATGGGGTCCCCCTAAATATGTGGGGCTGAGTCCTGGTGCCCCACAAAGCACAGTGCTGAGCCGTGTCCCTGTGGGGCTGTGTCCCCGTGGGGCAGTGGGGCCATGGGGCCGAGATCTGCCCGTGCACTCCCTGAGGCCCCCCCTGCGCTCCCCCCTCCCGTTGCCATTCCCAAAGGCACAGGATCCGGCCGCACCTTCCGGGGATCGGCGTAGGGCCAGCGGCTCTTTGGGGCCGCCCCCTGCCTGGCCCTCCCTATAAATCCCCGCCGCCATCCATCCAACTGTCCACTCGTCCGTCCGTCTCTGTCCATCCATCCATCCATCCGTCGCCATGAGCTTGTCCCGCAGCACCACTTTCTCCACCTCATCCCGCACCGGGAGCATCCGTCGCCTCGGGCCCCATAGCAGCGCTGCCAGCGTCTACGCCGGGGCCGGGGGGTCGGGGTCACGCATCTCCATCACCCGCACCGCCAGCACCTACGGGGGTGGCTACGGGGGTGGCTATGGGGGTGGCTATGGGGCAGGCTATGGGGGTGGTTTGCTGCTGTCGGGGTCCGGGGTGGTGCAGAATGAGAAGGAGACGATGCAGGACCTGAACGAGCGCTTGGCCACGTACCTGGAGAAGGTGCGCAGCTTGGAGAACAACAACCGGCGCCTGGAGGCACAGATCCGGGAGAGCCTGGCCAAGAGGGGGCCCAGCACACGTGACTGGGGGAACTACTGGGACACCATCCAGCAGCTGCGTGACAAGGTGAGGGGTGTGGCGTGGGATGGGGTTGGGGTAGGAATGGGAATGGGTTTGGATTGTGATGGGGATAGGAATGGGAATGGGGTTGGATTAGTGTGGGGAGGGGTTGGGGTAGAAATGGGAATAGGAATGGGAATGGAGTTGGGATTGGGGTTGAGATGGGGATGGGAATAGGGTGAGACGGGAATGGGATTGGGATTGTGTTAGGATGGAAATGGGGTGGGACTGGGTTGGGAGGGGCATGGGGTGGGATGGGAATGGGAATAAGAATGGGATTGTGTTAGGATAGGGATGGGATGGGATAGAAATGGGGTTGGGGATGGGATGGGGATGGGGATGGGGATGGGGTGGGATGGGATGGGAATGGGAATAGGAATGGGACTGGGATTGTGCTAGGATGGGGATGCGGTGGGATAGAAATGGAGTTGGGGTTGGGGTGGGGTTCGTGTAGGAATAGGAATGAAAATGGGAATGAGGTTGAGTTAGGATGGGGATGGAGATGGGAATGGGAATGGATGGGAAAGGGTTGGGGTGGGATGAGATGGGAATGGGTTAGGATGGAGATGGGGTGGGGTGGGATGAGATGGGGATGGGAAGGAGATGGGGTTGGGCTGGGTTGGGGCTGGGCTGGGAATGAGAATGGGTTGAGGTTGGGTTGAGGATGGGATGGGAATGGTGGAGATTGGGATGGCAGTGGAGTTGGGGTTAGGATGGGGATGAGGGTGGGATAAAGATGGGGTTGGTGTTGGGATGGGGTAGGGTTGGATGGGAGTTGGGATCGGGATGGGAATGGGAATGGGGTTAGGATGCAGTGGGATTGGGGATGGGGATGGTGTTGACTTGCGTTTGGTTGGGGTGGGGATGGGGTTGGGGTGGGGAGGGGGTAGGTTGGGGCGTTGGCACCACGCCCCCTGGGCCCCATCAGTGTGGCCCCACTTCCTGGCAATCCATCCCCAGGGCTCTGCCAGCAGTTGTTCTGGGGTTAAGCATTAACCCACATAGTGTCAGGAGGGGGTGGACTTTGCACCCGGAGCTGAGCCAGGGAGAAACGGTCCCGTGGGGCGGGGATGGTGTGGGGCACCCAGTGGGGGACACCATGTGGGGCCGTGACCAAGTCCATGGTGGCCAAGGGAGGGGGGTTACTTAATGCTCCTTTGTTAAGCAGACAAGACCCACAGCCAGCGTCACCCTATAGCATAGAGGGGTCACCCCTCCTTAAGTTGCATAGGGATGGCAATGGGAACAAGGATAGGGACAAGGACATGGACAGAGGCTCACTGCCAGCATCCTCCCCGGGCACACTGGGGGGGGGGAAGGAAGGGGAATCCGCTTTGGGGTCCTCACACCCTGTGACCCCAAACGGGCCCACAGATCTATGACAGCGCGGTGGAGAATGCCCGCACCGTGCTGCAGATCGACAACGCGCGGCTGGCGGCCGATGACTTCAGGGTGAAGTGAGTGAGGCAGGGACAGAGGGGGTGGGAGGTTGGGGTGGGGGCATGGATGGGGATAGGGTTGGGATTGGGATAGGGCAAGGAATGGGATGAGGACATAAATGGGAATTGGGATGGGATGGGAATGTGGAGAAGGATGTGGTGGGAATACGGTTGGGAATGGTAGGATGGGATGAGATGAGATGGGATGGGGTGGGATTGAGGTTGGGATTGGGATGAGAATGGGATGAGGATGGGATGGAGATGAGATGAGATGGAATGTGATGGGATGGGATATGGATGGAATGGGATGGGATGGGATGGGATGAAGACGGGGATGGGGATGGAAATGGGAAAGGAGGGGGATGGGATGGAGATGGGGATGGAATGGGATAGGGATGGGGTGCGATTTGTGGAATGGGGATGGGATTAGAATGAATGAGATGAGGGCAGAGAGAGGAATGGGAATGGGGATGGGAATAGGGCTGGGAATTGAGCTAGGATGTGGATGAGGACAAGAACAAAAACAGAGATGAGGACATGGATGGGGATAGGGATGCGTACAGGGACAGGGATGGGATAAGACAGAGATGGGAGAGGGATGGGGAAAGTAATGAGATGCTAGGATTGGGGACAGGGATAGGGATGGGAATGAGTTTGGAAATGGGGATGGGATGGGGGCGGAAACGGATGAGGATGGGGATGGGAATGGGGATGGGGTGGGGATGGAGATGGGGTGGGGATGGGGATAGGGATGGGGATGGGGTGTGATTCATGAAACAGGGATGGAGATGGGATGGGGATGGGGATGGGGTGTGATTCATGGAACAGGGATGGGGATGGGATGGGATAATGGTGCCACGCAGGTATGAGGCAGAGCTGGCCATCCGCACGTCGGTGGAGAGCGACATCTCGGGGCTGCGCAAGGTGCTGGATGACACCAACATGGCACGGCTGCAGCTGGAGGGGGAGATCGAGGCACTGCGTGAGGAGCTCATCTTCATGAAGAAGAACCACGAGGAGGTGGGGTGGGGCGGCATCAGGGACACATCGAGGACACATTGGGGACGTGTTGGGTACACATCAGGGACACATTGGGAACACATGGAGAGCATGTTGGGGACACATCATAAACACCTTGGGGACACACTGGGGACACATTTAGGACACGTTAGGGATACATTGGGAATGCATTGAGAAGATGTCAGGTGCACATTGGGAACGTGTTAGGGACACGTTAGAGACACATTGGGGACATGTGGGAGACATTGTGGGAACATGTTGAGAATGGATTGGGTACACATTGGGAACATGTTGGGGATACATTAGGGACACACTGGGTACACGCTGGGGACACATTAGGGACACATTCAAGACACACTGGGAACGTACTGGGGACATGTTGGGGACACATCATCAACACGTTGGGGACACGTTGGGTACACATCCAGAAAGTGTTGAGAACACGTTGGGTATACACTGAGGACACATTAGGGACACACTGGGGACACACTGGGGATATGCTGAGAACACACTGGGTACACATTGAGAACATGCTGGGGGCACATCAGGGATACACTGGGGACACATGCATTGGGGACCTACTGGGGACATGTCGGGAACACATTAGCGACGCGTTAGGGACACAGTGGGGACACCCTGGGAACATATTAGGTACACACTGGGGACATGTTCGGAATGCATTAGGTACACAATGGGGACGTGCTGGGGATACATTAGGGACACGATGGGGACACGCCTGGAACACATCACAGAAGCATTGGGGACACATCAGGGACACACGGGGACAAACCAGGACCTGCTGTCCCTTGGCAGGAGGTGAATGCACTGCAGGGCCAGGCGGCCTCCGCGGGGCTGACGGTGGAGGTGGACGCACCGCAGGCGCAGGACCTGGGCCAGGCACTGGCAGAGCTGAGGGCGCAGTACGACGCGTTGGCCAAGAAGAACGTGGAGGAGCTGGAGAAGCAGTGGGGGCAGCAGGTGGTCCTACAGTCCTAGGGGGGTTTTAGAGTCTTTCAAGGGGTCTTTGGGGTGTTCCTATAGTCTTCGGGGGGTACCTATAGTTCTTGGGGTGTTCCAGTGGTCTTTGGTCTTTGGGCTGTTCTTCAGTCACTGGGGCATTCCTATAGTCCTTGGGGTGTTCCAAGGGTCCTTGGGGTCTTTCAAGGTGGTCCTTGGGGTGTTCCTATAGTCCTTGAAGTGTCCCTATAGTCCTTGGGGTGTTCCAACGGCCCTTAGGGTGTTCTGGTGGTCTTTGGGGTGTTCCTATAGTTCTCAGGGTGTTCCACTGGTCTGTGGGGTCTTTCAAGGGGTCTTTGGGGGTGTTCCTATAATCATTGGGGTGGTCTGTGGGGTATCCTGGTGGCCCTCTGAGTGTGTCAGTTGCGCACAGGGCACATCCCTTGGGGACACCCCGTCCACAGGTGACACCATGTCCACAACAGGGACATCCCCCATTGGTGTCCTTATCCAACACTGAGGACATCCCCAGCCAACGGAGACCCCACAGAGGGAACATCTTCCAATGGGGTCTTCACCCAACACTGGGGTCCCTTCTTACGGGCTCCACTTTGCTGACTCCCCTGGACCTATTTGTGCCCACCACCACCCCCAGATCTCGGAGACCACACTGGAGGTGACACAGAGCACAAAGGAGGTGGACACAGCACGGAGCCGACTGCTGGAGCTGCGTCGCTCAGTGCAGAGTCTGGAGATCGACCTGGATGCTCTGCGCAGCCAGGTGACCCCAGAGCACGACCCCACAGCCCCCTGGCCCCATAGAGTGACCCCACAGCCCTCTCATCCTAAAGAGAGTGACCCCACTGCGTTTTGACACCGTAGAGTGACCCCACAGCTCTCTGACCCTATAGAAAGTGATCCCACAGCTCCCTCGCCCCATAAAGTGACCCCACAGCCCCCAACCCCATAGCGTGTGAGCCCACTGGGATCTCAACAGCCCCCCCCAACCCCATAGAGGGATCCTGTGAGCCTGACCCCATGAGCCCCCGACCCCATAGAGTGTTGCCCCATGGGAGTCCCACCAGCCCCCTGACCCCATAAAATACAACTCCATAGGATTCCCAAGAGCCCCCAGCCCCATAGTGCATTACCCCATGGGGGTCCCACCAGCTCCCCCAACCCCCATAGAGTACAACTCCATAGGGGCTCCACCAGCCTACTGACCCCATAGAGTGCAACACCATGGGGGTCCAGTGAGCCACCTGGCCCCATAAAATGTGGGCCATGGGACTCCCTGTCCTCATGATCCCCCAACCCCATAGCGGGTGTCCCCATGGGGGTTCTGTGAGGCATCCAGACCCATAAAAAGTGACTCCATGGGGCTTCCTGATCCCATGAGCCCCCAACCCCATAGCACATGACCCTGTGGGGGTCCCACAAGCCACTCAGCACCATAAAGAGTGACTACATGGAGGTCACTGATCCCAAAAGCCCCCAACCCCATAGAAGATGACCCCAGTGAGTGAGGGGATGGGGGGCGGGGGGGCTGGGTCTCCTACCCACACTGAGGTCTTGGGGTCACGCTGCAGAACGCAGGGCTGGAGGGCAGCCTGGCAGAGACAGAGGCACGATACGGGGCACAGCTGGAGCAGCTGCAGGGCCTGATTCTGCGCGGGGAGGAGGAGCTGGCACAGGCACGGGCAGAACTGCAGCGTCAGAACCGGGAGCACTGCGCGCTGCAGGATGCCAAGAGCAAGCTGGAGGCTGAGATTGCCACGTACCGCGCGCTGCTCGAGGGAGGAGAGGGGTTCAGGTGGGACACTGGGGGTGGCACCACAGGGGGACCACTGTGGGACTGTGGGGCGTCTGGGTGGGGTGAGAGCCGGTGTTGGGATGTGTAGGTCCTGACCTCTGTGGTCCTCGAGGGATAGTGAGGGGACAGTGAAGGGACAACGATGGCATCCATCAGTGTTAAGCCCCGGTGCTGAGAAGTCCATGTTCTGACCTCCATGACCCTCTAGGGGCACATAGGGGACAGTGATGGCACGCAGTGGGGTGAGCCCTGGTGTTGGGATGTCCATGTCCCATCCCCTGGAATGTTTGGGGACAGCAAGGGGACAGTTGGTGGCATTCAGTGGAGGGAGACCCAGCACTGGGGTGTGTAGGTCCTGACCTCTGTGGCCCTATAGGGACAGATACAGGAGACAGTGGTGGCATTCAGTGGGGTAAGACCAAGTGTTGGTATGTGCAGGTCCTGACCCCTGTGGCCCTATAGGGACAGTGAGGGGACAATGATGGCATCTGTCAGTGTTGAGCCCCAGTGCTGGGAAGTCCACATTCTGACCCCTGTAACCCTATAGGAACAGACAGGGAGAGTGATGGCACACAGTGGGGTGAGTCCCTATGTAGTCCTTTAGGGACAGAGAGGGGACAGTGGTGGCATTCAGTGGGGCGAGACCAAGTGTCGGGATGTCCATGTCCCATCCTCTGGGATGTCTGGGGACAGCAAGGGGACAGTGATGGCATTCAATGGGACAAGCCCCAGTTCTGGGATGTGCAGGTCCTGACCTCTGTGGCCTTACAGGGACAAAAAGGGGACAGCAGTGGCACCCCATAGGGATCCTATAGGGACAGCAAAGGGACAGCAGTGACACCCAGTGGGGATTCTATAGGGACAGCAAAGGGAGAGTGGTGACATCCACCAGAGATGAGCTGTGGGTGCACACACGTCCGTGTCCTATCTGGTGGGACATCTGGGGACAGCACAGGGACAGTGGTGACATCCAGTGGCCAGGTATCCCAGCCCCTCCAAGCCCCAATGTCCCCTCCAATTTCCTTGGGATAACAGTGGGGAAAGGTGGCATGGGGCTGAGTGACACGGGTGGGTGACACAGGTGGGTAACAAAGAGGTGGGTGACATAGGGGTTGGTGACAGGAGTGGGTGACATAAAGGTGAATGGCACAGGGGTGGGTGACATAGGGATGGGTGACATAGGGGTGGGTGACACAGGGGTGGGTAACATAGGGATGGGCGACACAGGGGTGGGTAACATAAAGGTGGGTGACATAGGGGTGGGTGACAAAGGGATGAGTGACATGGGGGTGTGTAACATGGGGATGTGCACTGCCCCACAGCCTGCAGGATGCTCTGGGGTCGGAGGGAACGGTCACCACCCAGCGCAGCACCCAGAGGATGGTGGATGGCAAAGTGGTGTCCGAGAGCAAAGAAGTCAAAGTGCGCAGCTACTGAGGGGGGACGGCGCAGTGCCACCCCCCGCCCCACAAATAAAGGAGCAAAGTGACAAAGATGGGGCTCGGTGCAGTGTGTGCGATGGGGAAACTGAGGCACGGGGGTTGGGGGAAGGAGGGATGGAGAGAGGGAGGGAGAGAAGGATGGAGGAACAGAGAGAGGTGGGGATGAATGGAGGGAGGGGTGGAGAGAGGAATGGATGGATGGAGAGATGGAGGGAGAGGGTGGAAGGGTGAGAGGGAGGGAGGGATAGGGGGAGAGAGGGAGGGAGATTGAGAGGAAAGAATGGAGGGGTGGAGAGAGGGAGGGAGTGATGGAAGGAGGGAGGGAGGAAAGGAGAAAAGGAAGGAGGGAGGGGTGAAGGGAGGGAGAAAGGATGGGAGAGGTGGGGAGAGAGGCAGGGATAGGGAAGAAGGGAGGAATGGAGAGAGGGATGAAGAGATGGAGGGAGGGAGGGAGGGAGAGGGGAGGGATGGAGAGATGGAGAGGGAAGGAAGGAGGAAGGGATGGAGGGAGAGTGGGAGGGCAGGAGGGAGGGAGGCAGAGAGAGGGAAGGAGAGAGAGGAAGGGAGGAAGAGAGGAAGGGATGGAAGAATGGAGGGAAAGAGGAATAGATAGGGAGAGAGGGAGGGAGGGAGAGAGGGAAGGAGAAAGAAGTGAGAAGAGAAGACGGGGGAAGGAGAGAGGGAGAGAAGGAAGGAGAAGGGGAGGGATAGATGGACAGATAGATGGAGGGAGAGGAGGGAGGAAGAAATGGAGGGACGGAGAGATGGAGGGAGAGGGGGAAAGAGGGAAGGAGGGAAGGAGGGACGGATGGATGGATGGATAGAGGGAGGGAGAGAGGAAAGGAGAGAGAATGAGAGGGGTGGGCATGACCATTCCAGCAATGCATGGGGATGTGATTGCACATTGCACAGGGAGGAGTGATTGTGCATTGCACAAGTTCCAAAAGTGCATGGGGAGCACCACGTGTTGCACAAGAAGCGGAGGTGCACAGAGGGGGCATCACTGTGCATTGCACAACGACTGCTGGTGTACGGAGGAGCATGATGATGCATTGAGCAAATGCTGTGATCCATCGAACACCGGGCAATGCTGGTGCAACGTACAAGAAGCAGTGGTGCACCATGCGTTGCACAAGGGGCCACGTTGCACAAGGGAGCGGCTGTGTGTTGTACATGGTCTAGTGGTGCACAGGGGGGGCGTCACGGTGCATTGCACGAGAACCTACATTGCACGGGGGAGTGATTGCATTGCACGTGGACTGGGACACGCACACACACACGCACCGCTACACCACCCCACGTGTCCGCCGCACACGCAGCACTGCGCACTCCCCCCCACCCCCTTCCCAGCTCGGGTTTCCCGCGCCCCGCCCCGCCGGAAGTGGGCGTGGCTCCGGCGATCACGTGACGGCTCCATCCGGGCCTTTCGCCCTCTCTCTGCCTCTTGCCAAGATGGCGGCCTCAGGTGAGCGCCGCGCGGCGGCTCCGGCTCCACATCGCCCCGCGGCCGCCCCACAGCCACCCCCGAGCGGCCCTTCCCCACTCCGCGGCCCCACCGCTGCCTCGCGACGGGGTCGGGCGAGGGGTTGGCGGCGTTGCGGGGGCGGCGCCGCGGCTCTGCGGGGCCTTCAGGGCCGGGAGCGGCCTTCGGGCCCTTCCCCCCCCCCCCACCCCACACACATACACACAGCGCCCATTGGGGGGGGGGGGAGGGGACGGCCGGGCGCGGAACTGCGCAGGCGCGGAGCCGGGGGGGGGGGTCCACGTGGGGCGCGGTGCGGGGCCGGGAGCGGCGGTGCGGGGCTGCGTGCGGGGAACGGGGACACCCGGAGCGCTTCCGGGCACTGCGCAGCGCGGGGTGACGTGTGTGCCGTGCGGCGACAGCGCCCTCGCGGTCCTCCCAGCCCGGCCGGCGTCCGTGCACTGCTGCGGATCGTGCAGTGCAGCATCATCGCATCTGTGTGCGTTGCTGAGCTCTGTGCAGTGCGTGGTGGCAGCGCTGCGGTGCTGGCCGTGTGCAATGCGCAGTGACATCTGGGGCCTGCTGAGCCCATGCAGTGCAGCAGCACCACCCGATGCAGTGCTGGGCCCTGTGCAGTGCGTGGTGCAGTGCTGTGGTGCTGGCCATGTGTAATATGCAGTGACATCTTGACGCTGCTGGTGTCATGCAGTGCACCATCATCGTGTTTGTGCAGTGCTGGGCCATGTGCAGTACATAGTGGCAGTGCTGTGGTGCTGGCCCTGTGCAATGCGCAGTGACACCTGTGCAACGCTGGCCCCATGCAGTGCTTCAGCACCACCCCAAGCACTGCTAGGAATTGTGCAATGCACCACCATCAGCGTTTGTGTAGTGCTGGGCCCTGTGCAGTGTGTGGTGCGGTGCTGTGGTGCTGGTCTTGTGCAATGTGCAGTGACATCTGGGCACTCCTGGCATAATGCAGTGCACCATCATCACATTTGTGCAGGGCTGGGCTCTGTGTAGTGCGTGGTGGCAATGCTGTGGTGCTGGTTGTGTGCAATGCATAGTGACATCTGGGCACTGCTGACATCGTGCAGTGCACCTTCATCATATCTGTGCACTACTGGGCCCTGTGCAGTACTTGCTGGCAGTGCTGTGGTGCTGGCCTTAGGCACTGTGCAGTGACATCTGGGCACTCCTGGCATAATGCAGTGCATCTTCATCGCATCTGGGCTCTGTGCAGTGCGTGGTGCAGCACTGTGGTGCTTGCCTTATGTAATGCACAGTGACATCTGGGCACTGCAGGCACGATGCAGTGCACCAACACCACCCCATGCACTGCTGGGACTCATGCAGTGCACCATCATTGCATTTGTGTGCTGCTGGGCTCTGTGCAGTGCTTGGTAGCAGTGCTGTGGTGCTGGCCCTGTGCAGTGCATGGTGGCAGCAGTGCAGTGCTGGCCCTGTGCACTGTGCAGTCACATCACTGTGCTGGTTTTGGTGACCCCCATACTTATTTTGGGGAGCTCTGTGAGATTTTGGGGAGCTCTGCATGCTTTTGGATGTCTCCATGTGCTTTTGCTGGCCCCCATGTTGGTTTTGGGGAGCTCTGTATCAGTTTGGTGATCCCTGTGCTGGTGTTGAGGACCTCTTCATGTTTTTGGGGAGCTCAGTGAGATTTTGGGGTGCTTAACCTGTTTTTGGGTATCTTCATGTGCTTTTGGCAACCTCTGTGCCAATTTTGGTGACCTCCCTGTGCCAGTTTTGGCAGCTCCTGTGCCAATTTTGGGGAGCCCTGTGCCAGGTTTGATGAATCCTGTGCCAGTTTTGGTCACCCTGAGCTGATTTGGGGGAACTCTGTGTAATTTTGGTTGCCCCTGTGCTGATTTTGAGGAGCTCTATGCCAGTTTTGGTGACCCCTCAGCTGATTTTGGTGACTGCTGTGCCAGTTTTGAGGAGCTCTGTGTGATTTTGGTGGCCCCTGTGCCAATTTTGGTGGCCCCTGTGCTGATTTTGAAGAGCTCTGTGTGACTCTGAGGACCCCTGTGCCAATTTTGGTGACCCATGTGCCAGTTCTGGCAGTACCTAAGCTGATTTTGAGGAGCTCGGCCAAGTTTGGCAACCCAACTGTGCCAGTTTTGATGATCCTGTGCCCATTTTGGTGAACCCTGTGCCAATTTTAGTGACCCCTATGCCAGTTTTGGTGACCCCCATGCCAATCCTGATGAGCTCTAAGCCAGATTTGGTGATGCCCATGCTGGTTTGGCAGAGCTCCTCACTGATTCAAGGCAGCTGTCTGTGAATGCAGGGAACTCCACGTGCTCCCCTTGACCCCCACCCCTCCTCCCCACATCCCGTTGCTACCAGCGGGAGGGGGGTCGTGGGGTGCAGACAGAGCCCTGGTGCCGATCTCGCCACCCCCCCCCCCCCCCGCCCCGCAGCAGCCAAGAAGAAGAACAAGAAGGGGAAGACCCTGACCCTGACCGACTTCCTGGCGGAGGATGGCGGCAGCGGTGCACCCACCTACATCCCCAAGCCGGTCAGCTGGGCCGATGAGACCGATGACCTGGACGGCGACGGTAGGGGTGAGAGCGAGCCTAGGGTGACTGCCATCTGTTTTGGGGGGCTACTGTCCATGTTGAGGGGCCGCAGTCTGCATGGCCTGGCCACCATCTCCGTGGGGTGGCCACTGTCAGCATGGGTTGGCCACCGTGTATAACATGGCCACCTGCAGCACATGGCCACCATCTAGGTGATGTGGCCACCACCTCCCTGCTCTGGCCAACCCTGCAGCCCATGGCCACCACCTCCACACTGTGGCCACCCCCTGCAGCATGTAGTCACCACCTCCATGCTGTGGCCATCACCCCTGTGCTGTGAGCACCCCCTGCAGCCCATGGCCACCACCTCCATGCTGTGGCCATCCCCTGCAGCTCTTGGCCACCACCTACATAATGGTGATCATCACCTACATGATGAGACCACCACCTCCACGCTGTGGCCACCCCCTGCGGCTCTTGGCCACCTCCTGCAGCACATGACCACCACTTCCATGTGATGGCCACCCCCTTTAGCCCATGGCTACCACCTCTGTGCTTTGGCCACCACTCCCATGCTGTGAGCACCCCCTGCAGCCCATGGCCACCACTTCCACACTGTGGCCGCTCTCTTCTGCTCTTGGCCACCATTTACAGGATGTGACCATCACCTACACAATGTGGCCACCACCTCCATGCAGTGGCCACCCCCTGCAGCCCATGACCACCACCTCCATGCTGTGGCCATCCCCTACAGCCCATGACCACCACCCGCAGCATGTAGGCACCACCTCCATGCTGTGACCACTACCTCCATGCTGTGAGCACCCTCTGCAGCCCGTGGCCACCACCTCTGTGCTGTGGCCACCCCCTGCACCTCTTTACCACCATTTCCACACTGTGGCCCCTCCCTGCGGCTTTTGGCCGTCACCTACACAATGTGGCCACCACCTCCATGCAGTGGCCACCCCATGCAGCCCATGGCCACCCCCTGCAGCACATGACCTCCACTCCACATGGTGGCCACCTCCTTTAGCCCATGGCCACCACCTCCACACCATGGCCACCTCCTCCAGCCCACCCATTCTCTCCCGCAGTCTCCACCGCGTGGCACAGCAATGATGATGATGTGTACCGGGCACCGCTGATCGACCGCTCGCTGCTGCCCACCGCCCCCCGCGCCGCACGCGAGCCCAACATCGACCGCAGCCGCCTGCCCAAGTGCCCGCCCTACACGGCCTTCCTGGGCAACCTGCCCTACGACGTCACCGAGGACTCCATCAAGGATTTCTTTCGGGGTCTCAATGTGAGTCGCATGGGGGGTACGGTGCAGGGATCTCAGGGTGGCTCTGGTGGGGTTCTGTGGTACTCTGGGAGTGGGAGAGGTCGTGTTGCGTGCCATGGAAAAGGGTGTTATGGTGCTTGGAAGTGTCCGCAGTGCCAAAATGGGGTGAGGGTCCTTGAAGATCATAGAATCGTGGGATGGTTGGGTTGGAAGAGTCTTTGAAGGTGCTAGAATGATAGAAGGGTCCTTTGAGATCATAAAACGAATGGATGGTTGGGTTGGAAGGATCCTTCAAAATCCTAGAATGATAGAAGGGTCCTTCAAGATCATAAACCGTGGGATGGGTTGGGCTTGAGGTATTCTTGAAGATTATAGAACCGTGAGATAGTTGGGTTGCGAGGGTCCTTCAAGATGATAAAACCATGGGATGGTGGGGTTAGAAGCATTCTTGAAGGTCATAGAACCATGGAATGGTTGGATTGGAGGGGTCCTGGAAGATCATAGTGCCATGGGATGTGTTGAGTTGGAAGGGTCTTTGAAGATCATGGAATCATAGGATGGTTGGGTTGGAAGGGACCTTCAAGATCGTAGAGCCATTGAACCATTGAATGGGTTGGGTTGGAAGAGTCCTTGAAGATCACAGAACTGTAGAATGGATTGAGTGGGAAAGGTCCTTAAAGGTCATAGAACCACAGAATGGTTGCATTGGAAGGGTCCTTCAATATTAGAGAATCAAAGAATGGTTGGGTTGGAAGGGTCCTGAAAGATCATAGGATGGTTGGAGTGGAAGGATCCTTTTAGATCACAGAACCATAGAATGGTTGGAATGGAAGCATCCTGAAAGATTATCAAACTGTAGGATGGTTGAGTTGGAAGGGTCCTTACAGATCACAGGACCATCTGATGGCTTTGAGTTCTACCAAATGGATAAAATGAGGCCAACAGGTGACCCCCAGGGATAGCAGCGAGCTGTGTGCTCACAGACAACCCCCTGGTTTTGCTTCTGACCACAGGACAGTGCCCCTAACGCATTCTTTCCTCCTCCACCTCTTCTTTCTTCCCCACAGATCAGTGCCGTGCGCTTGCCACGGGAGCCCACCAACCCCGAGAGGTTGAAAGGTTTTGGCTATGCTGAGTTCGAAGACATCGACTCCTTGTTCCAGGCGCTGAGCCTCAATGAGGAGGTGAGCTCAGGACCCCAAGTGTCAGCAGCAGGGCAGGCTCTGCACAGCCTAGGAGGCGTTGAAGTGGCGCCACCAAGCATGGACCTCTCCAGAGCTGGCAGAACTGCAGGGAAAGGGCTGAAACGGGGCAGAACTTTGACTTCAGGGTCCCCAGGAGAGCAGAACTTTGACTTCAGGGTCCCCAGGAGAGCAGAACTTTGACTTCAGGGTCCCCAGGAGAGCAGAACTTTGACTTCAGGGTCCCCAGGAGAGCAGAACTTTGCCTTTAGGGCCCCAAGGAGAGTAGACCTTTGGCTTTTGGTTCTCCAGGAGAGCCCCCGTAGTGCACAAGCTGCCTGCTCTGTGCTCAAGCATCACCCCAGCATTGGTTCTCACTGATCCCTCAGGGTTGGGGCCAATATTTGAAGGTTGGGGCTGATTCCTTAGGACTGATTCCTCACTTTTTTTTTTTTTTTTTCCTCCAGTCTCTAGGAAACAGAAGGATACGAGTGGATGTTGCTGACCAAGCTCAGGATAAAGGTGAGCTCCTAGGGCTCAGCCAGGTTTGCATGCAGCCCGGCTGCGCTCCACTGAACCTCCACAGCCTGTGTGGATCAGAAACTGGATTTGGGGTCTTTTGGGCTGAAAGCTGGCTTGGAGGCTGGCTCTGAGCAGAGCAGGGACTCAGCAGCGGGGGACACCCACCAAACAGTGTCCCCACATCCGTGTGCCATCGTGTGACAAGGACAGCACTGTGTGGTTCAGGAGTGTCAGTGCTCCCTGCCACATGCAGGTCGCCACACCGCGCTCTGTCCCCAGCCTCAATCTCACACTTTCCCACTTCCCCTCCCCTTCCCTTCCCCTTTTCCTATTCCTTTTTCCCTTCTCTTTTCCCATTCCCATTCCTCTTCTCCCTCCCCCTTTTCCCCTTCCCCTTTTTGCATCCCCTTCCCATTGCTTTTTCCCTTTCCCCTCCCTCTTCCCTTCCCCATTCTTCTCCCCCCTTTTGCCTTTCTCTTTCCCTCCCCTTCCCCCTTTTCCCTTCCTCTTTCCCTTCCCCTTTTCCCTTCCTTTTCCCTTATATTCCTCCGTTCACCTTTCTCTTTCCCTTCCCCTTCCCTCTTTCCTTCCCTTCCCCATTCCTTTCACCTCTTTCCTGTTCCCCCATCCTCTTCAATTTCCCCATCCCCTTTCCCTTCTCTCCCCCTTTCCTTCCCCTTTCCTTTTCTCTTTCTCTTTCACCTTTCCTTTTTCTCTTTCCCTTTCCCTTTTTCCCTTTCCTTCCCCTTTCCCCCTCCCCTTTTCTTTTCCTCTTTTCCCTCTCCTTCCCCTTCCCCTTTCCTTTCCTCTCTCTTTCCTGTTCCCCATCCTCATTCCCTATTCTCTTCCCCTTTCCTTTTCTTTCCCTCTTTTCCATTTCACCTTCTCCTTTCCCCCTTTTCCCTTTCCTCTTTTCCTTTCCCCTTTCTCTTCCCCTTTTCCCTTCCACCTTTCCCTTTCCTTCTTCTCCTTTTCTCTTCCCCTCCTTTTCTCCTTCCCCTTTTCCCCATTCCCTTTCCCCTTTCTCTTTCCCCTTCCCCTTCCCCATCCCATCCCTCAGACCGGGACGATCGCTGCTTCGGACGGGACCGTGACCGTTTCCGGGACTCGGAGAGGTTTGAGAGCGACTGGCGCGCACGTCCCGCCGCCTCCGACAGCTTCGATGATTTCCCACCGCGCCGCGGGGACGACGCCTTCGGGGACAGTGAGTCAGGGTCAACACGGGGACAGAGACCCGTTGACATAGGGTGGTGTGAGCCCTGACCCCACTGCCGGCCCCGTCCCGCAGGGTATCGGGATCGCTACGACGATCGGTACCGCGATGGCCCGCGGCGTGACATGGACCGTGGTTTCGGCGGCAGAGATCGCTATGATGACCGCAGCAGAGACTACGACCGGGGTGAGGCAGTGCTGCCACGTGGGGGTGGGAGTGGGGGCACGGGGGAATCCCAACAGCAGGGGGAATCCCGGTGTCTGAGAGTGAATCCCAGTAATGCAGAAGGAATCCCAATAGCTGAGGACAAATCCCGATATCTGAGGGTGAATCCCAATGGCTGAGGGTGAATCCCAACATTTGAGAATGAATCCCAATACCTGAGGTTGAATTCCAATAGCTGAAGTTTAATCCCGGTATCTGAGGGTGAATCCCAACATCTGAGAATGAATCCAAATACCTAAGTGTGAATCCCAGGATCTGAGAGTTAATCATATAATATTTGAGGCCGAATCCCAACACCTGAGAGTTAATCCCAACACCTGAGAGTGAGTCCCAAGAGCTGAGGGTGAATCCCAGTATCTGAAGTTTAATCCCAATATCTGAGAGCTAATCCCAATACCTGGGGATGAATCCCAACATTTGAGGGTAAGTCCCAACACCTGAGATTGAATCCCAGTATCTGAGGATTAACCCCAATGTCTGAGGGTGAATCCCAATATGTGAGAGTTAATCCCAGTGTCTAAGTGTGAATCCCAATAGCTGAGGATTAATCCCAGTAGCTGAGAGTTAATCCCAATATCTGAGGGTGAATCCCAATATTTGGGAGTTAATCCTAATACCTGACGTTGAATCCCAACATCTGAAGTATAATCCCAATAGTTGAGGCTGAATCCTAATAGTTGAGGATGTGTTCTCATATCTGAGGGTGAATCCCAGTATCTGAGGCTGAATCCCAATATCTGGGAGTTGATCCTAATACCTGATGGTGAACCCCAATAGTTGAGGATTAATCCCAATATCTGAAATTTTATCCCAGTATCTGAGGGTGAATCCCAACATCTGATGGAGGATCCCAATAGCTGAGGACAAGTCCCTTTATCTGAGGCTGAATCCCAGTATCTGAGGGCAAACCCAATGGTTGAGGATGAATCCCTTCACCTGTGGGTAAATCCCAATAGCTGAGGGTGAATATTTGAGGTTGAATCCCAACACTTGAGGTTGAATCCCAACACCTGAGGTTGAATCCCAATAGCTGAGTGTGAATCTGGAAGTTAATCCTAGTACCTGCTGGTGAACCCCAATAGTTGAGGATTAATCCCAATAGCTAAGGACAAGTCCCTGTATCTGAGGCTGAACCCCAGTGGCTGAGGCTGAACCCCAATATTTGAGAGAGAATCCCAATATTTGAGGCTGAATCCCATTACCTGCAGCTGAATCCCAATAGCTGAGGCTGAATCCCAATAGCTGAGGCTGAATCCCAGTATTTGAGGCTGAATCCCAATAGCCGAGACTGAATGCCATTCATTACCTGCGGGTGAATCCCTATAGCTGAGGGTGACTCCCAGCAGCTGTGGGTGAGTCCCCGCACTGCGGGCGCAGGGGGGCTGAGCTCTGCACCCCCCAGGCTACAACTCGCGCATCGGCAGCGGCCGGAGGGCCTTCGGCAGTGGCTACCGCCGCGACGACGACTTCCGGGGTGGCAGCGACCGCTACGAGGAGCGCTACGAGCGGCGCGACGACCGCATGGAGCGCTGGGGAGGGCGAGATGACTACGGGAGGGATGACTTCCGGCGTGAAGAGAGGGGTAATGGGAAGGGGGGGGGGTGGAGGGGTGGGGTTTGGGGTGGGGAGTGGACGGGGGTGCAGGATGTGGGGTGTGGGGTGTGGGATGTTGGGGTGTAGGGGGATTTAGGGTATATAGGGTTAGGATGGGGGGTAGAGGGGATACAGGATGTGGGGTATGGGATAGGGGGTGTAGGGGGATTTAGGGTATGGGGTGGGATGTGGGGTATGGGATGGGGGGTGGAGGGGGATTTAGGGGATGGGGTTGGGATGGGAGGTGGAGGGGGATGCGGGATGTGGGGTATGGGGTGGGATGTGGGGTATGGAATGGAGGCTGTAGGGGGATTTAGGGGATGGGGTGGGATGTGGGGTATGGGATGTTGGGGTGTAGGGGGATTTAGGGTATGTAGGGTTAGGATGGGGGGTGGAGGGGATACAGGATGTGGGGTATGGGATAGGGGGTGTAGAGGGATTTAGGGTATGGGGTGGGATGTGGGGTATGGGATGTTGGGGTGTAGGGGGATTTAGGGTATAGGGTTAGGATGGGGGGTGGAGGGGATACAGGATGTGGGGTATGGGATAGGGGGTGTAGGGGGATTTAGGGTATGGGATGGGGGGCGTAGGGGGATTTATGGTATGGGGTGGGATGTGGGGTATGGGAAGGGGGTATAGGGGGATTTAGGGGATGGGGTTAGGATGGGAGGTATAGGGGGATGCGGGATGTGGGGTATGGGGTGGGGTATGGGATATGGAATGGAGGCTGTAGGGGGATTTAGGGGATGGGGTGAGATGTGGGGTATGGGATGGGGGGTTTAGGGGATGCAGGGTGTGGGGTGGGGTGTGGGTATGGAATGGAATGGAGGGTGTAGAGGGATTTAGGGTATGGGGTGGGATGGGGGGCATAGGGGAATGCAGGATGTGGGATTCAGGATATGTGGGGTGCAGGAAGCAGGTGGCAGGCACAGGATGGGGCACGTGGGTGGGATGCATTGTGTACGGGATGTGGGGATGCGGGACACCCCCCAGCCCCACATGCCACCCCCCAGGCCCCACGCAGCGCCCTAAGCTGAACCTGAAGCCGCGCAGCGCTCCGAAGGAGGAGGAGAGCACAGCAGCCCCCGCGCCGCAGTCCAGCCGCGCCGCCTCCATCTTCGGGGGGGCCAAACCCGTGGACACGGCCGCCCGCGAGCGCGAGGTGGAGGAGAGGCTGCAGAAGGAACAGGAGAAGTTGCAGCGGCAACTGGAGGACGACAAGAGGCTGGAGCGGCGGCCACGGGAGCGGTGGGGGGATGAGGCATTGGGGACGTGGGGGGGGGGGGGGGGCACAGCTCTGAAGGGTGTCACGCTGAGCCGCGTCCCCCCACCTGCCCCCCTCTCCAGGTACCCCAGCAGCCGCAGTGAGGACAACCCCGAGCGGTCGCGGACGGGCAGTGAGTCTTCGCAGAGCGGAGCCGCCGGACCCCCCGGCACCACCGCTGGCACCGGCCCCACCGGCAGGAGTAGGTGTCGGGTGGGGGTCTGGGGATGGGGGGCAGAAGGGGGGTTCATCCTCAGCCCTGCCCACCGCCACGTGCCTCTGCAGCCACGCGGAGGAGGGAGAGTGAGAAGTCAGTGGAGGGCGATGCGTGTGGCCGTGAGGAGGAGGGCCGTGAGGAGAAGCAGCCGCTGAAGGTGATGCCCGCGCCGCCCCCCAAGGAGAACGCGTGGGCCAAGCGCAGCAGCAGCACCGCCGGGCGCTCCCCGGGCTCTGACTCTGAGCAGCACTCACCCAGCAGGTGAGCGGTATGGGGGGGGCTTGCTATAGGGCTGGGAGGCCGGAGTGTTCTGCTGGGATCTCAGCACGAGGCTGGGAGCCCAAGTGGTTTCCTGAGAGCTTGGCATGGGGCTGGGAGCTCCGGGTGTTCCTCCTGCAGGGGTTGGGGGGGCAGAAAACCAAATCTTCCCCTGCAAGGTTGGTGTGGGGCTGGACCTCCCCACATCAGTCCCCTATAAGATGTGTGTGAGGTCAGAACCTTCAGAATGGTTCTCCTGTGAGGTTGGTGTGCGGTTGAACCCCTGCAAATCGTTCCCCTAATGGTTGCTGTGGGGCTGAATCCCAAAACCATTCTTCTATAAGGCTGATGCAGATGCTGATCACCCCCCACATTCTGATCCATGGTTGACCCCCATATCTGACCCCAATGATGGATCCCCATATCTGACCCCCATTATTTTATCCCAGTGGCCAACTTTGATGGCTCACCCCAGTGACCAACCCCAATAGCGAAACCAATGGTGGACCCCCATATCTGACCCCAGTGGCCAACCCCAATGCCTGACCCCACACCTGTCTCCCTCTCTGATCCCCGTCTGGCCCCATTCTGACCCCACTGTGACCCTCTGTCCCCCCAGCAGCCAGATGGCTTCCCGCCCGCCTGCAGAGAACGGGGCTGCCCCGAGGAGCACCCACCGGAGAGGTGAGGGGGGCAGGCAGTGGGGCGGGGGGCAGAACTGTCCCCTTGGTGGCACTGGGGATGCATTGGCTTTGGGTTGGGGAGGCACAGCGTCCTCAGCACATGGCCATGTCCCCTCCCCAGGGGATGAGAACAAGCCAGATGGGGGCCGGGATGGCCCAAAGGCGCGCAGTGGGAGCTCAGCGGAGAGGTGAGTGCTGCTCATTAGGGTTAATGAGGGGACACCACCCTGCGTCACCCCGCTCAGTGCCCTACCCCTCCCTCCCCAGGAAAGACAGCCGCAAGGAGCACGAGGCGAGAGCTGCGCCTGAGCCAAAGAGACTGGAGGACAGCCCAGCCCCCGTGAGTGGCATGGGGGAACCTGACGGGACCTGGGGGTGACCCCAGTGGGATTGGATGGGACCTGGGTCTGATGCTAGTGGGACCTGACAGGACCTGTGACCCCAGTGGGACCTGACAGGACCTGTCAGTGACCCCAGTAGGCCCTGTCAGGACCTGTCAGTGACCCCAGTGGGACCTGACAGGACCTGGGTGTGACCCCAGTGGAACCTGATGGGACGTGGGTGTGACCCCAGTGGAACCTGATGGGACCTGGGTGTGACCTCAGTGGGATTGGGTGGGACCCCAGTGGGACCTGATGGGACCTGGGGGTGACCCCAGTGGGATTGGATGGGGCTGGGGGCAGTGCCACACTCAGGCTGAGCTGTGGGGCACAGCCCTGGGCTTTGGAGTTGGGAGGTTTGGGGGCTTTATGGGGTTTTCTGTGGATTTGGGGCTTTGGAGACCTATAGGGCTTTGTGATTCAGGGCTTTTTGCAGGATGGGGACTATCGGGGGATGGGTTTGCCTGGTTGTGGGGCAGGGCGTGGCCCTACAGCACTGGCATTGCACCCCACAGTTCAGCCACGCCAGCAAGTATGCAGCGCTGTCAGTGGACGGCGAGGAGGAGGAGTGCGGCGAGTGATGGCCGACCCCAACCCCAGCGCCAAAATGGAACGGAAAACCCAGCGCCGCCCCGCCGAAATCAAGCCAAGAATCATCGAAAGGAGGGGGAAAAAAGGAGGAAAACCCAATATGGCCGGGCCCTGCCGCTCTGCCCTGCTTCGTTTGGGGGCTTTTTGGGGGGTGGGGGTCTTTGGGGGGGGGGTCTGGCCCCACATCTGCCCCCATCTCCCTCCCTGCCCCGTTGCTGTTGGGGTGGGAGTGCTGTGGGGTGTGGGGCTGCGCGGCGCCGGGCGCTGTTGGGTTTTCTGTTGGTTTCCTCCAATAAAGGTGATCGGAACGGCCACACCAGCGCTGTGCGGTGGGGGCACCTACGGGGTCTTCTCAGCCACCTCCCCACCTCATCCCAACCCATCGATTCTTATCCAGACCCCAAAACCATCCCATCCTCATCCCAGTTCCATCCCCATCTGTATCAATCCCAATGCCATCCCATCCCTGTCATATTCCCATTCCCATCCCAAATCCCATCCCCACCCTAATCCCATCCCTATCCCATCCCATCCCTGTCACGTTCCTGTTCCCTACCCCAGTCCCATTCCTGTCCCAATCCCCACCCTCATCCTATCCGACCCCAATCCCATCTCCATCCCAAGCCCACTCCCATCTCCCCCCCTCCCCCCAACATCATCCTAACCCCATCCACACCCCAAACACAGCACGTGGGGACACCCGGAAATGGGGAAACCCCAAAAAAGGGGAAATTCTAAGAAGTGAGGTGCCTCCTAACTGGGGACACCCCAAAAGTGGGGGCACCTCCCGTTGGGGGAGGTGACTTTTGGGCACCCCAGAATACTCCCATGGAGCCCAGTGCCCCCGAGGGTTCTGTACGTGCCACGGAAAGCTTCGCAGCGTACCCCAAAGGTCCCCGTGTCACCTTTATGCCAGGACCCCCACCGCCCCTCTGCGCCCCCCCACGCGTTCCCCACCGCCTTCTTGATGTGCTCGCTTGAGGCTGTGCGCATGCGTAATATCTCCTGGCGGACCGAAGACCATAGAGATTGGCGGAACTTTGGCGCAGAGCGGTTAAGGTTGTTTGCGCATGTGGACTACCGCCTGGAGGACCAAAGGAGCATAGAGATTGGAGGTCTGGGAGCGCAGAGCGGTTAAAGAGCAGAGACTCCATTTCCGCTTTTCCCCGCACATGCGCAGTACAATCGCAAGCCCCGTTACCATAGAGATGAGGGAATTGACGGCGCAGAGAGGAGGGTCGCGACTTCCGTGTGTCCCAACGCTTGCTTGTTAGCGCCTGGATGACCAAATACCATAGAGACTCGGAGCGGGAGAGCAGAGCGACGCGCTGAGCAGCTCCAGGAGCGCTCTGCGGGGCAGCGCTGACCCCGGGGAGGTCCGGAGCAACCCTGATCCCCTCCGCCCCATAAAACCACCACCACCGCCGCCTCTAAAAGCACCCTCGGCCCTAAAACCGCCACCGCCGCCTCCCGGAGCTCAGCCGTTCCCCGAGCGCCTCTCCTGCAGTTCCGCGCTTTGGCCACACGGTGGCAGCAGAGACCGAGGAAACGGCCGAGCGGTTCCGAAGGCTGCGTGGGGTTTTTCCATTTGATTTCGAAGAGCGCAAAGGTGGGGGGGGAGGGGGGCAAAAAAAAAAGGAAAAAATAAAATAAAATGCTCCAAAGCCAGAAAATCCGCTTTAAATGCTTATAAACGCGTGCCCAAAATGGCACGTTACGTTTTTTCTTAAATGACGTTACGTTGTCTTTCTACCCTTGCTTACCGAAATCTAATTACCGGGGGGGTTCAGAGGCAGTGATGGGGGGGGGGCGGGGAGCGCACGCGAGGCTCAAACCCCGCTTTGAGCTCCCAGCAGCTCCCAACTGAGCCCGGGGAGCCATCGGGGGAGCCCCGTCCCTCCCCCCGCCCCCCCCCCTCAGTCCCCTCCCCCCGTTTCCCTCCCGTTGCTCCTCACTCCCGTGTCCCCCCCCCCGCCGGGGCGGAGCCGCCGCCCGCCGTCCATCCCCGCAACCGACGGCCGCCTCCCTCCCTCCTTTGCAGCCGCGATGCGCCGCGATTTCTCCCCACCCCGGGACCGCCGCACCGTCGACGCTCCGCCGGTTCCCGTCGATGGGCGTTCGGCGGAGCGCAGCGCGGAGCGGACGGAGTTGGCGGCTCTGAACGATCGCTTCGCCGCTTTCCTGGAGAGGGTGCGGGCGTTGGAACGGCAGAACGGAGCCCTCCGCTCAGCCCTCGGCCGCGCCGCCGCCGCCCCCCGCGCCGCGGGGTTGGTGCGGGGAGAGCTGCGGGGGCTGCGGGAGCGGCTGCAGCGCCTCGGCCGGGAGAGGGAACGGCTGCAGGGAGAGCGCGATGGGCTCGCGGCGGAGCTGCAGGGGCTGCGGCGGCGGTGCGCGGCGGGAGGAGGAGTGGAGGGGGGCGGGGGTATAGCGAAATGTATAGGGGAGGGACTGGGAGTGATGTGAGGTGAGGAGCGGGGATGCGCCGGGATGTGATGGGGAGGGAGGGGTGGGCGCACTAGGATGTGTAGGGGGGGAACTGGGAGCGATGTGAGGTGAGTTAAGGACTGGGATGTGCTGGGATGTGCTGGGGAGGGGCTGGGAGTGATCTGGGGATGGGGACTGTGGGGTGAACCGGAATGCACAGTGGTGGGGGCCGGGGGTTGCACCGGGAGCCACTGGGGTGGGAGGTGGAGGAGGCTCTGGAATGGAGACCGTGGGATGAACGGGGATGTGTTGAGGAGGGGCTGGGTGTAGTCCGGGGGTGGGAACTGGGGATGAATGGGGATGCACCGGGATGGGGTCTGGGGAGTGCAGCAAAGGTCATAATAGGGATGGGCAGTGGGGGATGCATCCGGAGGTGCTGGGGGCGGATCTAGGATGTGCATTGGGATACGCTGGGGGTGGGGAATAGGAAACGCAATGGGGGCCACAGGGATGGAGATTGAGATGCACTGGGATGGGAACAAGGAAATATTCTGGGGCCATATGGATGGGCAGTGAGGAATGCCTGGGATGTGTTGCAAAGGGGTAGGGCACGTATTGGGGTGGGGACCAGGGATGCAGTGGGGACAGGGACTCCAGAATGAACCAGGACACACCAGGGAGGGACCAGGGGCAGTATGGGGTGGGGACCAGGGGATGGGCCAGGGATGTTGGGTGGGGACTGAGATGTGCTGCAAAGGACCCGGGTGTATTTTGGGGGGGGGTCTTGGAGATGCAGCACAGTGGGATCAGGGGATGTGCCTCAAAGCCCTTCCAACCCAACCACTGCCATGGGTTGGTTGCCCCAACACTTCATCAGGCTGCCCTGTGGTCCCACACAGCCCGGCCTTGAGCACCTCCGGGGTGGGGAACCCACCATTTCTCCGAGCAGCCCATCCCAGAAGCAAAGAATTTCCCCCTTATGAATCCCTAAAATGGGGTTCTGCGCCCCATCTCCACTTTGACCTCCCTCCCGTTGCACCCCAGGCTGGAGGATGAGATGCAGAAGCGTGAAGATGCGGAGCAGAGCCTGGTGCTATTCCGCAAGGTGAGATGGGGGGGGGGGGTCCCGTGCACCCCATATCATTCCAATAGGCAAAGGGCTCAGGGACGCCCCATGCACTCAGCCCAGGGGGTGGCCCGAAGTGCATTGGGGGGGGGGTTCCATCCTCTTTGCAGCCCCCACAGCTCTACCCATTGCAGGACATGGACGACGCCACGCTGTGCCGCCTGGAGCTGGAGCACAGGATTGAGCTGCTGATGGATGAGATCGGCTTCTTGAAGAAGCTGCACGAGGAGGTTGTGGGGCGGACCCAAGGAGGGGGAGGCAGGGGGGGGGGGGGCACATAGGGGCTGTGGTGTGACGGCGTATTGTGGGCACATAGGAGCTGTGGGAGCTGGAGGTGAGAGCTCAGAGCCCACAGGCGCAGGCAGGGGCACGAATGGAGCTGCAGCAGCCGGACCTGACAGCTGCACTGCGTGACATCCGCACGCAGTATGAGAGCATCGCCGTCACGAACCTGCAGGAAGCCGAGGAGTGGTACAAAGCCAAGGTACCCATGGGTACCCGCGACCCCACCACCACCACCTGCAGTTTGCTGATGTGGGGATGATAGGGGCACCTCCACAATGCTGACCCCCCTCCTCTTCCCTCCCCCCCCCCCACCCCCCCCGGTGCCTGCAGTTTGCTGATCTGTCAGATGCTGCCAATCGTAACTGCGAGGCGCTGCGGGTGGCCAAGCAGGAGATGAACGAATCCCAGAGGCAGATCCAGAGCCTCACCTGCGAGGTGGATGGGCTGAAGGGCATGGTGAGCGCTGGGGCATTGTGTGTGTGTGGGGGGGGGGTTGCAAGGAGCCCCCCGTGCCCGTGCCATCCCTTTGCGTCCCCCTTTCATCCTGCAGAATGAAGCACTGCAGCGACAGATGCAGGAGATGGAGGACGAGTTCAGCACGGAGATCAGGAGCTACCAGGAGGAGATGGGGAGGCTGGAGCAGGAGATCCGGAGCATGAAGGAGGAGATGGCGAAGCAGCTGCACGAATATCAGGATCTGCTCCGTGTCAAGATGGCTCTGGACGTGGAGATCGCCACGTACCGCAAGCTGCTGAACAGCGAGGAGGGCTGGTGAGGCAGGGGGGTGTCCTATGGGGAGGGTGGCACTGAGATGTGACCCAAAGGGTGCGTCCCTTTGGGTGCTGGGAGGCCGAGAGGTGCAGCGTTGGGCTGCGCACAGCAGTTGTGCAGACCTCAGCCGTTGGGGAGGGTCCCCTTCCCATTGAATCCCATTCTTGTTGGATTGAGGTGCAAAATCAGGGTCACCTCCCCCTGCACCCTGCGGCCAGGACCCCCAGGGGCCGCAGCTGTGTCCCTGTGCCCCCACCCCAAGGCTTTGTCTGGAGGGGTGGGAGAAGGGCTTTGGTGGTTTCTCCCCTCCTCGGTGCTTGAATCAGCACTGAGCCCTGCGTGGAGGATGGTGCTCATCAGAGCCATCGTGCTGTGGGATGGGAAGGTGAGCTCCGTGCCCTCCCCAAATGGGTCTGACCCCTCCCCAAATGGGGGCCGCCCCCTTTTTCTAATGGGTTACACCCCATTAATGAGGCTGCCCCCCCATCCCCCCCAATATGGGCTGGTTTAGCAATAGAGTTCACTATATTCATTTAAGAGCCAATGCATTCATTTAGCAAAAGGAATCCATGAGTGCCAATTCTGCAGCTTCCCTGCCTGGCTTTGCTTGGGGTGGGAACAGCCTCGTTTTTCTGAGCAGTCCCACCGGAGTCACAACAGACTGCCTTTATCTCTGCATCCAGCAGGTGCAAGGACCTTTTTTGCTTGGATCTCACGTGTTGTTTTGGGTTGTGGTGCACTGAGATAGGAAGTTATGGCGTTACGGCATAACAAGCAATGGAAACTTACCAAACTGGGGGGGTGAAAAACAGCTAAAAGGTCCTCCAAGGGCAGAGGGGGGCTGATTTCCCCCCGCCCCCACCTCTGGAATGAATATGACCCCCCAATGGCGTTGCTCCCCCCTCAAATGGGTTCTGACCCCCTCCCCATGGAGCTGGCCCTTCCCAATGGGGGCTGCCCACCCCCAATGGCTCTGATGTCCTTTCTCCCCCCGCAGCAGGTGGTGATGGAGTCATGCAAGGAGTGGAGCCCAAGTGATGGAAAGGCCTCCCCGGCCGCCCCCCACGCCTGTGCCTTTATTTATCGCTATTTGCTGCTGTGCTCAACGCTGTAGCAGGGCGACGGGGGGGGGTGTCCCGCTGCTGCCCACCCACCCCCCCCCTCCAACTTCTCAGCCGCGAATAAAGAATGGAGCTTGGAGGAGGCGGAGTCACTGCAGGGGGCGGGGCTGGAGGCCTTGGGGGGCGGGGCTGGAGGCCTTGGGGGGCGGGGCCTTCGGGGTGGGGGTCTGCCACTCTCCCCCAGTCCGCCCACGGTCACTCTACCTCACCCCTCCACCCCGTGGTCCTCTGTCCTCTCTATGGTTTCCCCACCAATCCCTCTCTATGGTTCTCCCCTCTCTATGGTTCCCCTCCTCTCTATGGTTAGTCCTCCCTCCTCTCTATGGTCCCTGCGCTGTCCCCGCCCCCGATCCCCGCGCCGCGCCCCATTCGCTCGGCGCGGGCCAATCCGCACTCCGCGCGCATCCCATTGGCCGCGCGGGGACCAATAGGCGGCCGCGTCGAGTTCGGCAACGGGCGGCGGGAGAAGCGGGGCGGACTCGAAGTGGCGGCGGTGCGGGGGGCGGTTGTGGGGCGCGATGGTGGTGGGCGGCTCTTCCCAGGAGAAGGAGAACCGCTCCCCGGGGCCGAACGTCACCGTGAAGCTCTTCCCTTACGGCCGTGTCCCGGTGCGGGCCCGTTCCCGCCGGGCGGAACATGGAGACGGCCCGAGCGCGGCCTGCACAGCTCCGTCCCGCGGGCAGCCCCGGTGAGGGGGGGAGGGGAGCGGCGTTGAGTTTGTGCCGGGGGGGCTGCAGACAGAACGCGGAAGTGGGCACGGGGTTCCCTTTACCCCCCCCCCCTTCTTTCTCCCCCCACGTCCCCCCCTCTCCATCTTTTCTCCCCCCCTTCCCCCTTTCTCTCCCCCCCCCCCCCCCTTCTTTCTCCCCCCGCCACGGGAGGGGACCCTCCGTTTTTTGGGGCGGGGGTCCTCACTGTGCTGCTCTGTTCCCTGCAGTGACACAGAGGTGGAGCAGCCCCCGCCCCCAGCGCTGGATGCAGGTGGGTGCCCCCCCCCCCCTCCCCCCGTGGCACCCCGCGGTTGGGTTCCCCCTCCACCTGACCATGACCCCCCCCCCCCCCCCCCGTGACCTTTTTCCCCACAGAGACCACCGTCACCCCCTCACCTGTTGCCACCCCTGTGGTGGGGACTGTGGGGCGCGGGCCCTGCTTGGCCCGCAGGGTGCCCGCCCGTGCCCCCCCCTCTGCCAAAGGACCCTCCCCTCTGAGTACAGCAGGGACCCAAACCGCACTGCCTGGTCCCCTCCGTACCCAGGAGAGTGCATCCATGGGGCTGAGGGTCCCCAAGAAGAAGAGCGGCACCCCAGGTACATCCTATCCCCCCCTCAACCTGCTGCACTCTGAGGGGGTGCTGTTGCTGAGCCCTCTTCCCCACCCCCTTCAGGCTCCTCCAGCACTGGCTTGACTCTCCGTGTCTCTGTCACCAAGAACATGGTGTGTATGTTAAAAGGGGGGGGGGGGGGAAATGCCAGCTCTGACACCTTTCCCCCCCCTCTGCCCCCCACACCCTCATCCTGCTCTGCTCTCCTCTTTCATTCCACAGCGTTCTGCCCCCAACACTCAGTGCTCCCTCCGCACGCCGTGCTTCATCCCTTGCAGCTCCCAGCCACGTGCCCTGAAGGTGGGGGACAGCTTGAGCACTGGGGAGGGGTCCCAACCTGTCCCCCCAGCCCGTGCTGATGGCGTTGTCCCCTCGGAGACCCCCCTGCGCTGGCGACCGACTGTGACCCCCCAGCCTGACCCCAGTGCAGACACTGCTGATGACAACGAGCTGTCCCCATCCTGGGTGAGTGTGTGCTGTGGGGCATTTTGGTCCCCATATCACATCCATTCCTCCCCTCCCCCCCCCCCATAGCTAGAGGTGGGGGCTTGGAGTGCTGGGGGTGCTCTGACTGTGGGAACTCTTCCCCCCAGGACAAGGTGGTGGTGCAGCTCTTCAAGGGGAACGAAGGCCAGCAGGACTCTGAGGTGACGATGGCACTTCCCAGCAGCACCCCAAGCCCCAGCAAGGCACAGGTAGGGGGGGCTGCAGGGGTTCCTGGGCTCAGGGCTGGATCCTTGGGTTGAGGGGGGACCCTGGGGGTGGGTCCCACTCCCAGCCCCGCGCTCAGTCTGTGTCCCACAGCGTGCAGCCCTACTCCTGCAGCAGTTGCTGCAGATGGTGAAGGACCGACCAGATGCCGTAGCGGTGCTGATGGAGCTGTGGGGCCTCACGGCTGAGTGGGGGGTGGACCCCATACCCCAGGACCTCCTGGACACCCACAGCCTCTCCTCATAACTGTGACCTATGTGGGGACTGAGCTGCATCTCTGTGAACAAAGGGAGTGGGTGAGGGCACAGGCAGACCTTCCTGCTGGTGGCCAGGTGGCTGTTGGGGGGCACAGATGGACCCCTGCAGCAGGCAGACCCCTCTCCATGCAGGGCAGTATGCGTCCCTGGTCCTCCAGTGGGCGTTCTGGGCACAATAGGTGAGGGACGGGGGGATGCGACACCGAAAAGAAGTGTGAATAAAGTATTTTTCTGCTTCATTTTGCTGTATGGGGTCTCCGTGGTGCCCCTGGTTGGGACACATCCTCTGATGTATCCCCTCGGTTGGTGGCAGTGCCGTGCGTTGGCCACACGGTGACAGCAGTGCCCGCAAGGTGGGAATGCTCACATTCCTTCAGAGCCCCCACGGAGCCCGTAGGAGAGGTGGTGGGGCTGCGTCCTGCTGCCATGTCCCTGTCAGTGTGGGGGGAGGGTGACCGTCCCCATCCCTGGTGGCAGCCATTGCAGCGGGACAGTGTCAGTGCCCCCATTTCTTACTGCTGTGGTGACACAGGATGGGCACAGCTCCGCCCCCCCCCACCCCTGCCGTGCCATCCCCATGGTGAGGCTGAGGCAGCAGCTGCACCTCCAAACCCGCTATATTTTATTGGGGGGAACACAGAGTGCAACAAACGGCTGCGGGGTTTGGGGATGGGGGGCTCCGGGGGGACAGCACAGCAATGGGGGACCCCAATGCCCACAGGTTGCTGACATGCAGGGGCGGGCAGGGAGCGTTTACACTCGTGAGTGGGTGTGTGGGGAGGGGCTGTGGGTGCACACACGTGTGCAACGTGGAGGAGGCGCGTGGGGACGGCAGTGAGCATGCACGTGCGTGTGTGACAGGGAGGGGGTGCACGGGGGGGCTGCTGTGTGTGTGCAAAGGAGCTGCGAGGTATCGGTGCCTGCAGGGCAGAGGTGCACAGCCCTATGGGCATCATCACCTCGGGGCTTTAGGGGAGGGCAACGGTGCCTTAGGAGCTGCCCCCCCCCCCCGACCCCTCAGCCCAGTGCTCAGTCAGGGTAGATGATGAAGCCTGAGAAGGTGCTGTACTTGTTGGTGTTACCGCCGTGCACTTTGCCACCGTCCAGCTTGACGCACACCTCATCACCCACATCCAGGTGCAGGATGACGCTGTTGCTGGCGTAGTCGTAGTTCTGATCCGCGTCCTGAGCGATGGCGCTGGCCCTAACCTGGGGGGGGGGGGGGCGGGGATAACAGCCATCAAGGACCACCCCCCCCTCCCCCGCAACCACCATCACCCCGATATGTGGTCCCCAGGGGCACGGGGTGCTGAGCTGCTCTGTGCCCCCCCCCCGCCCCCAGATCCCCTCAGTCTGCCATCCGTGGCTGCTCAAGGTCGTGCCGCCCACCTGCGGCACTGTTGTGGTGCCAGGAGGTGGCAGTGCCAGAGCCCCCCCCCTCCCACCCCCCAACAATGTCCCTCCAGTTTGGTGGCCCTGCACTGTGTCCCTGAGTCCCACATCCTCCCCGGTCCCACAGGCAAAGGGGATTGCAGAGCCCTGGTGATGGAGCCCACAGCCACCCTCAGCCTCCCCCCACCCTATGGTTTCTTGGGGGGCAGCTGCCATTGGGGTGGCAGACCTGGCATCCACCATAGCGAATCGATGCTCATTTATCCCATAATAAATGGAAAATATCTGGGGAGAGGTGGGGAAGGGCTGAGCTGCATCTCTGTGAACAAAGGGAGCAGGTGAGGGTGCAGGCATACCCTCCCGGCGGTGGCCAGGTGGCTGTTGGGGGGTACAGATGGACCCCCGCAGTAGGCAGACCCCACTCCATGCAGGGCACTGTGTGTCCCTGGTCCTCCAGTGGGAGTTCTGGGCATAAAGGGGGGATTGATGCCCCAGATGTGGGTGGTGGGGATGGATGTGGGGCTGTGGGGCTCTGCTGGTCCACCCCCCACATCTCTGCAGAGGGCAGAAGAGAAGGGATAGGAGAAAAGGGATGAGGTATGCAGGGCTGAAGGGAATAGGATCTGGGGGGGGGGGGCAGGGATGGAAGATGTGGGATCGGGGGAATGGGGATGGGAGTGGAATGGAGGGAATGGGATTGGGGATGGAGATGGGTGTAGGGGAATGGGGACGGAGAAATGGGGGTGGAAGGAGTGGGGGATGATTGGGGAAATGGGATGGAGATGGGTGTAGGGGAATGGAGACGGGGGAATGGGGACAGGGGAATGGAGATGGAAGGAATGGGGATTTGGAGAAATGGGATGGGAATGGGTGTAGGGGTATGGGGATGAGGGGATGGGGATGGAAGGAATAGGACTGGGGGAATAGGATGGAGATGGATGTAGGGGAATGGGGATTGGGGAAATGGGAAGAGTGGGAATGAGTGCTGGGTGATGGGGAAGAGGTTTGGGAATCAGGATGGAGGACTCGGATGGAGGAAACCATATATGAACTGGGATGGCAGGAATTTGGGGCAGGAAGCTGGGGGGAGCCAGGATGAGGGAAAAGCAGAATTGGAGAAGCAGAATGGGAGGAAACACAATGGGAAAACCAAACTGGGAGAACTGGAACGGGAGAGCAGGGATGGGGACAGCAGGCAGCGGGAAGAGGGCTGGAGGAGGCAGGTGGGGACACAGATGGGGCTGGGAATCTAAGGGCAAAGGGGCTGAAGAGGAACACGGGGGCCCGGTGGGAGCTGCTGGGGGTCCCGTCCCATACCTGCCCGTTCTTCATGAGGTCAGCCCACATGCTGGTGCCGTCGCCGCCGCGCATGAGGACGTGGTAGGTGAAGAAGTAGATGCCGGGGAGCGGGCAGGTGAACTTGCCACTCGACGGTTCATAGTAGTTGCCCACATTGGTCACCACGTCGTCGAAGCGCAGCACCTCGTAGCCCTCGTGGGGCTTCCGCAGCCCCGCATAGAACGCAATCTTGGGGCTGTAGAAGGAGGGTATGTACCCCCCAGGACCCGGCCCTGGAGGTCCCGGTGGTCCCGGCCGACCCGGTTCACCTGGAGGTCCCCGTGGTCCCGGTGGTCCGGGGGGGCCCCGAACGCCGGCACGCCCTTTGCGCCCCGGTTCTCCCTTTGCCCCCGGTAGGAAGGGAGGGGGGGAGGCGGGAGGCAGCTCGGGGTAGGGGTCGCAAACCATGCGGCAGCTGCCCAGCATCTCGTAGTGGGCGGCCGCCTTGGAGCTGTGCACCAGCAGCGGGATGGCCACCAGCAGCACCAGCACCATGGCCACGCCGACGGCCGCCCCGGCCACGCGTTTCCTGCGGCTCAGCCGAGAGGCAGCCAGTGCCAGAAGGTCCTCGTCACCCTTGGGAGCGATGGTGGAGCCGGGGGGGTGGACGGCAGGGGGCCGCCCGCTGAGCCTCACGGCGCGGCAGGGAGAGGGCTGGGAGCGAGGATGGGGCGGGATGAGGACAGCGGTGGGGATGGGGCTGGTGGCAGGGAGGGAGGTGGGAATGGGGACGAGGATGGGGACGGCGGCAGGGATGAGGTCGGGGATGGGGATGGGGAGAGCAGCGGGGATGGGGATGGGGATGGAAGTGAGGATGGGGTTGGAAACAGTGGTGGGGATGGTGAGAGCAGAAGGGATAGGGGCAGGAATGGGGATGGAGGTGGTGGTGGGAACAGGGATGGGGAGAGCGGTGGGGCTGGAGCCGGCAGCAGGGATGGGGACGGGGTCGGGGCTGGGGATAGCAGCAGGGATAGGGATGGGGACGGGAATGGGGATGAGGACGGCAGTAGGGCTGGCACCGGAGCTAACAGCAAGGACAGGGATGGGGACAGGAATGGGGCTGGGATCGATGGGACCAGGAGCGGGGGTTGTGGATAGGGATGGGGATGGGACAGGGATGAGAGAAGGAATAGGGACAAACGGATGGGGACAGCACCGGGGCCGGGAGCGATGGGGCCGGGCGCGGGGCCGGGCACGGAGCAGTGGGGCTGGAATTGTTGCTGGGACCGGAGCCGGGAGCGGAGCTGCGGGCGGAGCCGGGACTGGAGCTGGAAGAGGGGACGAGCGTAGAGCCGGTGACGGAGCCGGGAGCGGAGCCGGGACCCGAGCCGGGAGCGGAGTCGGGGTTGGAGCCGAGAGCGGAGCCGGGAGCGGAGCTCCCGCTGTAACCAGGACCGGAGCCGCTGGCGGAGCCAATGGTGCAGGCAGGACCGGAGCCGGTGCTGGAGCTGGTGATGTAACCGGAGCCGGGATGGAGCTGGGACGGAACTTCTCGCCAAGTTCCCCGAGAGCGGCACCCCCCGTACCGGCAGCGGCCCCCGGGGGCGTCCCCGCTCTCTCGGTGCGCGCCGGCGGTGGCTCCTGGGGCGGCTGCGCGGCGCTGTCGGGGCCGCCCCACCGGGCCTCGTCCCCCCCCCCTTTGCACCCCCCCGGGACCCCTCGGTGCCCGCCGGTGCCCACCTGCCGCCCGCGGTTGCGGGAGCCACGTGCCGAGTCCGCCACCCGCACCGCACCGCGCCCGCAGCTCCGCTCCGCCCGACGGCACCGGGCACGGCAGGGGCGGGGGCGGGCGGGGGGTGCGCGGGGCTGGGGCGGGGGGGGGGGGGCGAGGGAGGGAGTGGGAGAGAGGGGGTGCAGGGAGGGGGGTGAGTGCGTGTGCAAGGAGGTGCTGGTGTGCGTGGGAGTGCACGGGCTTGCAGAGCTCTGCGTGTGTTTGTGGAGTGTGCATGGGTGTGTGGAGTCATGTTAGTGCACGGGAATGGGTGTGCAGAGCTCCGTGTGCATGCACGCAATGTGCACTTGGGTCCGTGCATGAATGTGTGCGTGCAGAGCTGCATGTGTGCAAGGTTGTGCACAATGCATGGATGTGTGCACGGGGATGTGTGCACAGGGGGATGCTGGTGCAGGGCTGTGTGTTTGCATGGGTGTGTGCATGTGTGTAAAGGGCTCAGTGTGTGTGCACAGGGCTGCATCTGCATTGGTGAGTGCACGGGATGCGTGTGCCCATGGGGCTCTGTGTGTGCAAGCAGCATATGTGTGCACAGAGCTATGCCTGCATCCATGCGTGCACAGAGATGTGCAAGACGTGGGTGTGAGTTTGCCAGGGTCACGCTGCGTGCATGCATTTCTGTGTGTGTGAAATGGGTGCAGTGGGTTTGGTGGGGGCAAGCTGTGTGCATGCATGAGGGACCCCCCCACAGCTCTCCATCTCCAGCCCCACTTGGGATCCCTGCATGCCTGCGGCCACCAGCCCATTTCTAGGGGCCACTCATTATGGGGGGGCTCGCCCACACTGGACCAGCAGAGCAGCAGCTCCCCAGGGCTGGAGTTCCCTCCATGGATGCAACACTGGGGTGGGGATGCAGCCCGCACCCCCAGGGGGAGCAGATTTATGGTTGCTCTTTTCAAACCCTGACAGGTTCTATTGCTTTGTGCGCAGCCAAATCTCACCCTCCGCCCTTGGGGTGCAGGGCTGCTCCCCATGGCCTCACTGCTGCAAGTGGGGAGGGGGACACAGCCCGAAATGGGAGTGCTCTGGGACCAGCAGGGCCCATGCATGTCCTTGCAGCCATCCCTCTGCACCTATGTGTGCACGCAGGGATGCAAGCTGGGGGGCTGCAGGTGTGCATGCATGCATGTGAGTGCATGCACTGTGCATGTGCATGCTTGTGTGCACATGCCTGTATGAGTGAGTGCACGCACCATGCATGTGCATGTAAGTGCACGCACCGTGTGCGCCCGTGCTTGCGTGCATTTGCATCTGTGCATGCCTGGCGTGTGTGCATGCATGTGTGCAGATGCACGCTGGCACGCGGGCGGTGGGAGATGTTCCTTCCTGCGTCATTTATCCAGATAGTTTTTAAATTTGCAGGCTGGGCCAGCTCCCTCCAAAGGGCGCCGATCCATCAGCCGGGCTCCACGACGGATTTATGGGCCCTTTATGCCGGAGGATCAATGCAATCCTGAACCGCCCGGCGCTGTTTGTGCAACAAATTACAGCAGTGGGAGCAGCTCCCGCAGAGGGGATGGGGTCCGGGAGCGATCGATGCTGCCCGAGCTGTCCCCTGGGGATGGGGACACCGGAGTCCCACCGCCGTCACCGCCCTTCTGTTGGCTGATCTTAATGAGCAGCAACAGCGAATTAATTAGGGAGGCCGCGAGGGGAAGCCTGAGCGCTAATTAGGAAGAGCCGGGGGCATACGGGGAAAGGGAGCTCAGTGGAAAGGTGACACTCATGGGGACATGAGGGGTCCCGGCTGCTCCCAGCACTCCCATCCCATTGGGGTCCCATTGGCGGTGCTGCATCCAGGGGCAGCTGCAGCCCCAGCACAGACCGAGAGGAGAGGGAATGCAGAGCAAACACTGCCGGTAAAATAGCGGCAGCACGGAGGGAAAGGTCAACCCCGGAGAGAGCAGCGGTGGTGGTGGGGAGATGGGGGGGATGGAGGCTTGGAGATGGATCCCACTCATGGCTATAGGGGCATCTCAGCCCCACACAGTGGCACCAGCGGTGGAGGTGCCCCACTTTGTCACAGTGGATGGGGATGCAGTGGCAGTGGGTCCCCACGCCATGAGGAGAAGTGGGGATGACACTCCTGGGGACTGCGTGGGGCCGGCGGTGATGGACGTGTCCTGCAGCAGCTATGGGGACGCTGCGGGGCACCGAGCCCTGCCACGAGCCCAGGGCTGGCAGCGGAGCTGGTGAGCAGAGCATGAATAAATGCATGATCCGCAGCCCTGGGGCCGTGAGCGGGGCCGGCACGGGGAGGGGGGGCCGTCTGGCGGGCACCAAAGCACGGTCACCATCTGCCTCCGCAGGCAGGGTCACATCCTGGTCCCCAAAGCCCAGCGTGCCCAGCGCCTCGTGCCCAGTGCACGGTCTGTGATGCACTGTGAGTTGCCCTCAGTGCCCCTGGTGCACGGCACGCAGTCCCTATGCATTGTGCACGGTCTCCAGTGCACAGTGCACAGTCCTGGTGCATCATGTGCAGTCTGTGGTGCACGGTGCACTGTGCGCGGTCCTCAGTGCACGGCACACAGTGCACACTCATTGTGCACAGACCCCAGTGCACAGTTCGTGATCCACAGTGCATGGAACACAGCCCCCAGTGCTCGGTGCCCCATCCCAGCACCCAGAGCGTGGTGTCCCTGGCCCCCTCCCTGTGCCATCACCGAGGCACTTCCCTCCCAGTTGCTGCCCTGCACTGGGACCAGCAGACAGATTGGTGTGTCAGCGCCCGGCACGTGGTCACGGGGGAGCCTTGTGCAAATGAATATAGATTGGCCGGAGGCACCCGGGCGCCGCGCTCCATCCAGGGCGTGTTTGCAATAAAGCCAGGCCGTGTGCCGGGCCCAAATTGGATGAAAATTGTCCTTGAATGGAGACAAATAAACCAACAGCAGCGGGGGGGGGGGGGGGGGAGGACACATGGCCTGGGGGGGGCTGCGGGTGGCTCAACAGGTCCTGAGGATGGAGGGAGGGCGATGCTGCCTGCGTGTGTGGTGACAGCTGGAAAGTGTCACCTGCTGCCTGCATGGGGGCCTGGCACCTTGTCACCCCCCCCCCCCCAGGATGAGGGAGTCCCTGTGCCCTGTCCCCAGTGCACATCCTGTCCCCAACGTGAGCCCTGTCCCCAGTGTGCACCCACCCCTAATTTGTGCCTCCCCAGCACACGTTCTTTGTGCTCCAGCACCTCCTGAGCACTGGCATCCCTCCCTCTGCTGCCCACCCAAGTTCGTTAACATCTGCTGCTAATTGCTGATGAGGCAGCTGGGGGGTTATTAGCGGGGCATGGCCCCACATGTTGAGGCTGCGTTAGGCTCTGGATGAGGTGAGTTGGGGAGCAGATGACATTGGGGAGGGGAGGACTTTGAGGACCCCCAAGTTCACCTGCACCCTGTGTTCCTGGGGGGGTCCCCGTGGCACTGCAGCCCCATTGTGAGGAGCAGCGCGGTGTCAGCGGGGGGTGACAGCCCTGAGATGGGGGGATATCCCCATGAGAGCTTGGGGGGGGGGGGGGATTCATGACCCCCCCCGGCTGAGTCACTGCTGGGGCGGCAGTGGGGCCGTCCGTCACCACATGCCAACGCGTGACGAGATGGATGGCTGTGGGCTGCCCCGGATTAATTCTCTGGACAAGCAGCATTTATTAAGGATTCAGAGGATGTCGGGTGGAGAAATCCATCCCAGCCAGGCGGTGATCAAGGGGGGGTGGCGGGGGCGCAGGGTCCCACTGCCCCCCGCCGTACAGCAGAACCCGCAGCCCCCCACCCTGCGCCCCACTGTCCCCCCGTGCCACCATCCCGGTGCCCCCCCCAGGGCTCACCCCCACCCCACGGGGTCGGGGGGCTCATTGCACATTCACCTCATGCCTACCTGAGGCACCCGCTGACAAATAGACATTTAAATCAGACAATTAGCTGGCCTCCACCGCTGACATTTTTAATGTATTAATGTGCATCAACAGCTAATACATATAAAATTCCCCTAATAACAGCACTTGGGTAAAGGGGCTGCTCTGCAGCCCGGCGCTGGCAGTGATGTACGAGTCCAGAGGGACTCCGGCCCCGGAGTTTGCATTAATTACCAGCAAACTGACAAGGCAACGTGACATTCGGGAACGGCGCCGGATGCCTTCAACCGACCCTTTGGGTGTGTGATGGTGGTGCGTGCACACGCGTGTGTGGATGAGAGCACGGGGGGGTTGGGGGGCTGGGGGTGGGGGATGCGGGGGTAACGTGGGTGGGAGGGTAGGATGTGCGTGGGGTGTGTGTGCAGCATGGGGACAGGTGTGTGCATGAGGCTGTGTGCGTTATAAGGATGCGTGTGGATCAGGATAGGATGCGTGTGCATAGGGATGTGTGTGCATCACAGGGGCAGGTGTGCTCAGAAGTGAGCGTGCAAGGGGATGTGTGTGTGTGTACGGAGGGATGCGTGTGCAGCATGGGGACATGTTTGTGCACTGGGGTGCGTGTGCATCTTGGGGACAAGCGTGTGCATGAGGTTGTGGGCATCATAGTGGTGTGTGTACACCAGGAGATGAGGTGTGTGCTCAGGGGTGCACCATAGGGACACGTGTGCATGAGGTTGTGTGCATCATAGGGACACGTGTGCATGAGGATAGGATGTATGTGCACAGGGACGTGTGTGCTCCATAGGGACAGGTGTGCACAGAAGGGTGTGCATCATGGGGATGTGTGCATGCAGGGATGTGTGTGCACCATGGGGACGCATTCATGCACATGGGGGTGTGTGCAGCATGGGGACACGCGTGTGCATGAGGTTGTGTGCATCATAGGGACACGTGTGCATGAGGATAGGATGTATGTGCACAGGGATGCATGTGCATCATACAGACATGTGCATATGTGTGGGGGAGGATGGACACACGTGTCCTGGGGACGTGCATAGCAGCTGTCCCATGTGGGGCAGCCCCCAGCTGGACACCCCCAAACGAGGTGATGACAAATGCTTCAATTAGTGGGAAGGCTCCGCCAATCGATGCCTTAAACGCTGCCGCCCGGAGCTGATCAATGCCTCCTATTACACCCAACAGGGGGGTATCCAGCACACCCCCCCCCCCTCCTCCCAGGACCATCCAGACCCACGGGGGGCTCCTGTGCTTTGGGGACATGGGGACACCAAGGCCTGGAGGTGGAGGTGGGGGATGCTGCCCACCACAGTGGGGCTGAGGCCCCTCCTTGCCTCCCAGCCCGGAGCTCGAGAGCCAGATTTGACATTTTTAAATCCAGATACTTTAAGAAATCGATCCAGCAGCGGAGCACCACCTGCCCGCCCCCCCCCTCCGCCCCCCCCATCCACCTGCATCGATCCCATACTGCAGCATGGAGGGGGGGGGTGTGGGGTGCACAGCAGCCACGGGCAGCCAAGAAAGGGGTCATCCCCCTCCCCAAAAGGTGCAACCCCCCCAGAAAAGGCACTGCCCCCCCCCCCCCATTCCAGCCCCCCATGCATCCCCATCCCAATGCAATAACCCCCTCCAGGTGCAGCTCCCCTAACCCCTCCCTCCCATGCATCCTCATCCTAATGCAGCCCCCCCCAGCCCCCCCCCCCCCCAGGGCGCAGCTCAGCCAAGCGTGGCCCCACTGGGAGCCGCTGTCAGGGAGGCAGCCAGGCGGGGTGGGCAGCGCGGGGGGGGCCGCTGTCAGCCCTGATGGGCAGCTGGGCAGAGGGGGGGGGTGCAGCATCTCCCCCTGCCCCATATTAGTGGGATCCCATAGGAGCCAGGCTCCCAGCATCCCTGCATCCTGCTGAGCCGCAGCGTGGGGGGGGCGGGGAGTTGCCTATGGGGGGGGCTGAGCTGAGGAGGGGGGTCACAAGGAGGGGATCACTGCCCCCCCCCCCCCCCCCCCCCCCCCTCCCATCCTTCTAGTCCCCACTCCTGGAGTGGCTGTGTCAACAGCACAGCCGGCCAGGGCCGTTAATAATGAATGAGACCAAATTGGAGGCCGGCAGCGGCTAAGCCGAGCAAACACAGCAGCGGTGGTGAGGGTGGGGGCTGCGGGGGGGTGGGGGGGTGTAGAAGCTGCTGGGAGGGCACAGCACCGGTAAGGGGCACAACTCCAGCATTGCCTGCCTGGCTGCGTTTGGGGGGCTTATGGCTGGAGGGGTTGCTATGGGGCTGAGGTGGGAGGTTATCATGGGTCTGGGGGCTTTCACTCACAGTTGGGGGGGGGTCTTCCCATATTAGGGCCTCGTGACCCCACCCCACAGCAGCTTGCAGTGCTCTGCCCTTTGCCTGGGGCTGTCACAGAGGCAAAGTCCATGCTGGGAGGGCCAGGGGGGGGGTGGTAGAAGAGCTGCCTGTGAGTTCTGTGGGGCTCTGTGCAGAGGTGGGTTGGGGGGGCTGAGGGGCTCCACAGAGCCGTGGGTGGGTGCACGTGGTGCTGGGAGGCTCGGGGGGGCCCTGGGTGCACAGATGTGGGTGGTCTTGGGTGGGCTCAAGGGGTCCTGGATGGGGATATAGGACCTGGGTGGGGGTGGATCCATACTGGGTGGGTGCAAAATGGCTCTGGGTGGGGTAATGGGATGGCAAGATGGGTATAGGGGGGTCCTGGGTGGGGCTATGGGACCTGGGTGGCAGATCTGGGTGGGAACAAAATGGCTCTAGATGGGACACAGGGGGCCCTGGGTGGGCACGCAGGGTTCTGAGTGGGTGTGAAGCGGGTCTAAATGAGCACTGAGGGTCCTGAGAGGGCATGAAATAGCCCTGGGTGGGCACAAAATAGCTCTGGGTGGGCTCGTGGTGCCTCCAGATGGGCACAGGGGGTTCCGGATGGGGGCTATGGGACCTGGGTGGGGATGGCCCAGCCCTGGGTGGGCACACAGGACTCTGGGTGGTGGGATCCAGATGGGCACAGGGATTCTGGGGGTGGGTGTGAAACAGCCCTGGGTGGGCACACGGGACTCTGGGTGGGCTCGTGGTGCCTTCAGATGGGCACAGGGGGTCCTGGGTGGGGATGGCCCAGCCCTGGGTGGGCACACGGGGCTCTGGGTGGTGGGATCCCGATGGGCACAGGGGTTCTGGGGATGGGCATGGAGCAACTCTGGGCTGGCTGGTGCATGCAGAGTCCTGGGTTAGCACATGGGACACAGAGGGGTTTGCCCCAGGAGGCACAGCTGTGCCCCATTGCCCCCAGCCGTGCCTTCCCTCCCGCAGGACGCCAGATGCCAGTGCCACACCAGTGCCATTCCTCAGCCCTGAGCCAGCCAGCATGGCCAAGCGGCTACTGGTGGCCTACGGGCTGTGGGCTCTGGGGGGACCGCTGGGGCTGCACCACCTCTACCTGGGCCGGGACAGCCACGCTCTGCTCTGGATGCTGACATTGGGCGGCTTCGGCGCCGGCTGGCTCAGCGACCTCTGGCACCTCCACCGTTGGGTGGCCATGGCCAACAGCACTGGAAGCCGGCAGGGGGGGGCTGTGCCGGCGCTGAGCCCCATCCGCCTGGCAGGGCAGGTGGTCGTGGGGACCTATTTTGGACTGATGGCCGCGTTGGCGCTGCCCTGGGTGCCCCAGCTGCTGGCCCAGCCGCTGGCCGTGGGGTTGGGCGTGCTGCTGACGGCCTCTGTAGGCGAACAGAGCACCAAAGCACACCGAGTCCTCACTGCAGCCTTCCTCACCTCCCTCCTCTTCCAGGCCCAGCTGCTGGCGGTGCTGCCCTCCAGCCTGGCTGCAGGCATGGCGGCGCAGCGGCACCGCCGCTATCAGCATCCCGTTGGGCCTCCGCTGAGGCTCCGCGCCCGACTCTTCCGTCTGGGCATGGCCTACCTGGCCTTCGCCATCCCGGTGGGGTACAGCCTGCTGCACGGCACCGCCGGGGCTTTGGGGTGGTTGGGGGCCGTCCCCATGCGGTCCCTCCAAAGCCTGGCCTGGCTGCTGGGGCTCAGAGGTGGGCCTGGAGGATGCACCGAGAAACAGCTGTGGGCTTATCGGGTATGAGGCTCAGTGAGATGTGGGGGAGGAATGGGGTTTGGTCGTCCTTAGCGCCGTGGAGGGGTTGCATGGGGTGTATGCGTTTTTGGGGTGTTGGGGAGGCAAAAGCTGGGGGGAATGGGGTTTGGCTGCCCCCTAGCGTGTTGAGGGTATGCAGATATATAGGGTGTATGTGGCTGATTTTGGGGTGTTTGGGGGGCAAAAGCTGGGGGGGATGGGGTTTGGCTGCTCTTAACCTGTAGGAGGGTTGCACGGGGTGCACGTGGCTGATCTTGGGGTGTCTGGAGGTGTAGGGGAGGCTGCTGCCACACCCCATCATATCCCTTTTTGCCCCTCCCAGGTTCTCGGCATCCCACCCGGCTCTGGCACTGAGGAGGTGCAGAGGAGCTACCGGGAGCTGGTGAAGGTTTGGCACCCCGACCACAACCGGCTGCGGGCTGAAGAGGCCGAGCAGCGCTTCATTGAGCTGCAGGAAGCCTACGAGGTGCTGGGAGGGCCCCGCAGGGCAGCAGCAGGAGGAGGCTGAGCCCGGCATGCAGGGAGCAGAGGCACCGATGGGGGGTTGTAAGGTGGGGTTTGTAACACGAGGTTTGTTTGCTTTCTTTGTTTCTTTGCTCAGTGCCATGCGTTGCTGGGGCCGGGAATGTGCACCGTGCAAAGCAATGCACGAGGTGTTGCATAAACTGTTGCACGGGAATGGCTGCAATGGCTGCAACCAATGGATGGGGGCTCGTGCAAATCATTGCATAGGGATCCATGCAGTTCGTTGCACGATGATCCGTGCAAATGGCTTCGCCGGGGCTCGTGCAAACCGCTGCATTGGGCACCGTGCAAACCACTGCACGCGGATCCGTGCACAGCATCGCCTGAGGACCTGCCGTCCATCTCCGAGCCTCCAGGCTCCCAGCATCCCAACCCGGTCCGAGCGGGATCGCTCAGGCGGAACCGCTCCTCGAACCCGCCTACATCCGCGCTCAGTCGCCGCCTTTCCCACGCTCGGCTTTTTCCGGAGAGGATTCGGTTGTCTCCGCCACAGGGCGGTGGCTCTCGGCAGTTTCCGTCCACGTTCGGCCCCCGCTGCCCCGCCTTGCCCCGCCCCTCAGGGGGCGGTGAGGCGTGGCCTCTTCAGTACCGCATCCGATTGGTCCTCGGCAGAGATTAACCCCGCCCCTCTCCGAGCTGCGTCTGCGCAAGCTAGACGACGCAGCTCTGCCCTCTCATTGGCCAGAACCCCTCAGCCCGCCCCCCACCTCACTCCAGACTGGCTGAAAACGCGAGGAGGCGGGCCTCACCTCCCCTCCTCCTCTCTCTCATTGGCGGTGGTCTGCGGGAGCAGCGCGACGCTATTGGTTCTCGCGCGGCGTTCGTGGAGCCGATTGGCTGGCGGAAGGCTGAGGGCTCCGGCCGGGCTGCGGCCCCCGCCCCCTCTCCGCTGCATCCGCGGCGGCCTGAGGTGAGCTGAGGGGCGGGGGGTGCGGCGGCGGCGGCGCGGCCTGGAGGTGAGAGGGGTCCGGAGGGAGCAGGGCCTGACGGATGCGGTGGTGGGGAGGGAGACGCCAGGCTGATTTGGAAGGGGGCTGTAAGGGGGCTGTCGGAGTACGGTGTAGGCTCCGCGAGAGGGGAGCCCCCGTAGGCCGCGGCGCGGGGACGGGGGGCGGCTGTGGAGAGCCGTTCCGTGAGGCCTGGGGTTCCGAGCGCGGGGGGCTGCCCGGTGCTGGGCGTTATGGGCCCACCGGGGCTTTGAGGCCGGGGGTCGGCTGAGAGCTCCGTCGGGCACGAAGGGCCCCACAGCTGCGCCCGCTCAGCGTCAGCGCAGCCTTCGGGAGGGTGAGGGGGGATCCGGGGCTCCCCCGGCAGCGCTGCGGCTTTTTTCCTCCCTTCTGCTGAGCCCTGAACGTCCCCGGGCTGCGAGTACCGCTGACTCAGTCCTTCTCCTCCCCATCACGCCGAGTTCCCCCGTTTGGGGCTTTGGCGTTTATCTCCTTCGTTGTTATGCCTCGTTAATGACGGTTAATAGCAGTTGATGATTTGTGTGTGCTGCCAGCGGTGCACTCGTGGGGGCTGTAACTCCACCAGCATCAAAAGTTGTGCTCAGCTCCAACTGTTGTGCTGCCTGTCCCAAGCATTGGGTTGTTGTGGTACCACCTGGAGTTCTGCCCTTTTGGGCTTTCCAGGCCCAATGTGCTCTTAACAGCCGTCCCATGAGCACCACTTCCCGATAGAACGCCCTTAAAGGAGCATTTAAATGTTTTCTGAAGCCCTCAGCGGAAGGTTCTGGTTGGATCCCGGATGAAGGAGCTCAGAGGTGACTGCAGGAGGATTTGTAGGTGCTGCGTTATTCTTAATGGGGCTGGCAATTAAAATGTAGAGCTTATTTTTAATGGCGTCCTCAGGCTGTGGCTTGGGGGTTGGCTGAGGTCAAAGGGAAAGCTGAGAGGGGGAGGCAAGAAGAGCTTCCCCCTGTATGGAGCTTGGGAAGGTGCAGGAAGTCCTCACCACAGAGCAGCAGGGCAGGGGAAAGTGTCACCTTCTATTTCCCATCACCTTTCTCCTTCCTTCTTCTCAAAAAAGTTGTGCTTTTTATAAGATGCTTTGGTTAAGAGCTCAACCCCAATCTAAGGGATGATCATACTCTTGTCTATGCCATAACTCTTGGCATATCCATGAGACCCTTCTGCTCAGAAAGCTAGCAAATGAAGCCTGAAAGCAGTGGTGCTGCACGCTGTTGCTGGGAAAAATGCATGTTCTGGGTCCCCCTGCATCCTGCTGAGGTTTTTGGAGCACTTCAAGCCAAGGGGTCCTTCTGTGAGAGAAGCAGAAGGGCGGTTCCCACCTTGAGGCATAGGTTGTGTCACTGTGTGAAGTATCAGGAATCTTTCTGACACCTCTGTGTTTGGAAACTGAATGTGGGAAATGCTCCAGGAGGGGGAACTGACCCCTTTTTTCTGCAGCAGCCACCAGCGTGGGTGGCTTCACTGAGTGCAGGAGAACTCCTGTGAGGGGTTCTGCGGGGTCAGGGGGTGGCTGCAGGAGTGCTTCATCAGCTGGAGGACTGAGCTTTACTTCCTTACAATGATAAGGGGACCCAATGAGCCTGGGAAAGGTCCACGTTTAGGGAAAGCTCACACTGAGTGGGAGCAGAAAAGTGAAAGGCAGAAGAGGGGGCTGAGGCCTCTGAGTTTGACTTGGGCTGCTGTAACATAGTGGGCATCGACTGATTTCACCCTCAGAAGTCCACATTTCTCAGCAAAAGCACCTTTGGTAGAATAATAAAAATCCCCAGGGCTCATTTCTCTCTGTTAATCTTTCCCTTTAAACAAGGAGCTCTCAAGTTTGGAAAGTTCACTGAAATACTCCTGTCTAGACAGGGCAGGAATGGCCTGGAAAACGAACACCACGGGCGGGGTGATCTGAAGTCATTTCTCTCTCTCTCTGCTGTCTGTAAAGCTGCGAATGACTTTTCCTTATTTGAAAGTGAGCCGGTTTGTGCTTAGCAAAAATGTGCATTCCTGTTGTGGCTCAGGATAGCCACGTGCCAGCTGAGATCGAGGAGGGTTCCATCGCTCTGCCTACAGCATTGGGTTACCGTGGGTTCTTTTGTGCCCCCTCCATCCCATTCAGTATTTTGTTTTAATGCTGCAGGTCGCTTTCTTGCTTGTTTTGTGTTGACTCTTTGCTGTTTCTGGGGACACGTGGATTTGAGCTGCTTGGTCCCACCTTGGGGGTTGCTGGTGCTGATTTTGGAGGAATGTTTGCCATCAGATGCTCATCAGTGGTTACTTTATTGCCCACTCCTTTGCTTTTTCACTTTGTGCACAGCCAGCTTAGAGCTGGGCTTGCCAAAGGGTGGCTGGGAAGCTGTGGTGCACTGCTTGTTTCTTTCCACAGGTTTTAATTGCTGCTCATTTGCTACCTCTGAAGTGAGGAGAAGCTATTTCCTGGGTGACAATGTGCACTTGCTTCAGATGTTTGGAGATCTCCCAATAACTTTTCAGGCAGCTTTTTTACAGTGGTGTCCCCTCAGGTGCTTGCTTTTGAGGTTGCAGAGACAGCTTATAAATGTTCTTTGCTGAATTTGTTTGCAAGCAGTCACTCTTTGTATGTAAATATCCATTCTTTGATTGAGCTAAGTTGAAGACATCTGGAGGGAGCTCACCTGAAGTGCTCTGTGTGGTGCTCCAGGTATAGAGCCTTTCCTGCTCTGTGTGGTGCTCCAGGTTTGGTACCTTTCTGCTCTATGTGATGCTCCAGGTTTGGTGCCTTTCTGTGCTCCCTTCTTGTCCAAAAGCGCATTTATTTAAAGGCGTGGAATTATCAAGAAGGTTTAGGTGCAAACCTGAAGGTGCCCGGGTTGCTGTGCTGAGAAATGGAACCTGGGATGCATTTCAAATCATTATCCTCATCCTTCCCTGCTCTCATTTTGGGATTTCAGCTCCTCACACTGCAGCAGTGCCGTTGCATTCCTTGGGCTTCTAAACCATATCCTGGCAATGCCCCTACAGATAATCCTGGTTGGGATGGGTGGGAGCTGAGCTGATTATTCCTCAAGCAAACGAGCTGTGTGTTCCTCAGTGCATTTTCAGACGTGTGGGTTTCACTAGGAACGCATGGAGCCTTCTGATTCCGTAATGCTTTGCGTTCAGCCTGCATTTGATAGATCACATTGGCAGGTCGTGGCTTTTCCTCCTGGCTGACGGATGTGGCACTGCGCTCGGGCCGGATCCCCATTGTTCTGCACGCAGTGTCCCGTTGCTCTTTGTTTAACCTGGCAGTGTCCCTCTCCTGCCCCGGGGAGCCAGCAGTGTAAGGAAAATCCCTGCACAGGAACCGAGTGTCCCTGCTTTGTGCTGCTGGGATGCTGGCTGCTGACGCACCAGGGGTCCTCATTGCTCCCCATCCGTTTTGTTTGTTAGCAAACACTTTATGGTGGCTGTAAACCTCCCTGGTTGTGGGGCTGAAGTCAGAGAGTGCCTTTGAGCCTTTTGGATCCATGCTGAGGCCGTGGGGCTCTCATTGCCTTATGTTTTACGTTGCTTTCTGCTAGCCGTTCCAAAACACCTTTAGCAAAATACAGATTTCACTCTTTAAAAACCATCAGTAAGACGCGCTGACAAGCTGAGGGATGCGGGGTCCGCCTTGGGCTCGCTGGGCAGCAATTTCTGACTTCCTTTCTTTCTTTTTTCCCCATTGTTATTTAGAACCTGAGACAACTGACACCAGCAGCCGCGTGACAAGGAGCAGCTTTCCCCAGGAAGAAGCCGTGCTGCTCTGTGGGGCTGTCAGCTGAATTCTGACAGCTCCAGACCCCGCTTGCCCTCTCTGCTGCGATTTTGCCATCCCAGACCAAGCACCATCCGCTCCCCTCCTCGACTGGAGGCCGTGTGTGAATCACAGCTGCACTGCTCAAGGGCCACAACTTATTTCCCCACCCCTCCTCCTCCTTCTCATATAGCTGCACATTAGAGCAAACACACCGAGATGTCTAAAAAGCAAAACCCAAAAGGTAAGATGCATGCAGGTATGCTGTAATCAAATGTCAATAAACAGCACGATTGATTCCAAAGTTATCAATTAGGAGAGGGGTTAATTGCTTCTGCTGTACTCCTCTCCAGGCTGCTGGTGACGCTTGACAGCTTCTTGTCACCATCTTGGTGACATCGTATAACCTGTTGGGTTTTGTGACATTTGTAGCAGCATTTCAGTTGTCCAGCTGGACAGGTCTGATTCATGACTTGCTGCATATATTAATACTGCCCCATTTTTACCGTCAGAAGGCAGCAGAAAAGAAATATATTTAGTAGTTCAGAGTTGCAGAGCTTTGCTCTGCATGCAGCACCCATGCAAGTTCTCCCTTTTCTGCTGTAGCACATTAAAGACAAAGCTGTTCTTGCACCAAGCAGCTTAATGCAGCAAGAGCCCTCATTTGCTGCACGTGAGACATTAATTCCAAAGTGTGTGGAGGGGGGAGGGGAAGGGGTTGTGAAGGTTATGGTTGACTTTTTATTTGCACTGACTACTAATTAATAATTTAAGGTGAGTGCTTTGACAATCCGTGTCCTCTGCCTCGAGAGAAGCGCTTTTGTTCTCAGTAGATTTTTGCCTCTCACAGCTCTGGCACAGAAATGGTGCCTACCTGAGCAGCACCGCTGTCCTTTGACATCCAGATCCATGCATGGTTCGAAGCAATTAGCAGCACTTATGGAAATCAGTGTATAGGATAATTTTTGAATTATTTTTAAAATGCTGCATCCGTGCTTTTGGAAGCCTCAGCACAAGCTGCTAGGAAATTGTCTTCTCTCTGCTGCTGGAAATGGAGCCCAGCAGTTGTTGTCAGTGAATACGTGGGGAGAAAAACAGACCTGAAAGGAAGAGGAAGCTGAGGAATGGAGGGAAGTATGCAAGAGGCAGCAGGGCACCCTGTGGGACTGGCACTGCTGGGTTCCTGAGGCCAGGAGGGCACCGGGGCTGTCAGCATTTGATGCTGTAGGCTGCAGCCCTGGTGTGCTCAGCAGATGTCATGCAGGCCCTGTGCAGGTAAGGAGTGTCTTCTCAGTTTCTCTGGAAGCCAAACAAAACCCCTTTGCTGTGTAACAAAGGAGCAGTGAGGAGTGCTGAGAGGTGAGAGCTGCTTTCAATAATGCAGCAGTTCTGAAAGCGTATCAGGAGCCCACCTGCTGCTGTTGCATGGGAGTGCTGTGGAACAAGGCAAGCATCTGAGCTGCTCAGGAGGGTGTAGGTGAGGTTTGGAAAGTGGGTATGCAATTTGAGCATGGATGCAGTGCAGCCCTTGGGCTCTTCCTTATCTATATACATCAAGGAGGCATTACAATTGGTAAAAAATTGCTGTGTGTGAATTTGGGGAAGGGAAATGTCACAGGGAGCCTGCACAGGTGTGGTGTGGGGGAAGTTCTGTTTTAATCTCATCCTTCGTTTAAGAGAGTGCCACTCAAGTGGAAGCTCTGCAGAATCCCAGCTCTGTGTGAGTGCTGCTTCCTCAGCCTTTGGCTGGGAAAGAGGATCCCAGAACTGTCAGGTTTGGAAGGGATGTATGCAAACCCTCTGTCCAACCCTGTGCTAAAGCAGGGTGCACAAGAAAGCATCAGGGAGGGCTTGGATCTCTCAGAGAAGGAGACCCCCACCTCTCTGAGGGTCAGGTTTGGACTTAGGGCTGTAATGCACTGTTAGACCATTCACATCTATTTGCAACAACAGCAGTAATGCAGCATTTCTTGTCTAGACAAAGCCCTGAGGCGCAGCTGCCACCTCCTTGGGCTGCCTCTGCAGCACAGTGACCACACCACAGGGTGTTAAAATAGTTTCTGCAACAGCTGATGGAGGCACTGAGCCCCAGCTCTGAATTGGAGGTGGTGATGGGGTGAGTGTAGTTTGTGAGCCAGATGGACCCTCTCACGCATCTTAATGTGCTCTGTGGGGAAAGAGGGGCTTGGAGGCATGTATGGTAGTGGTGTCCATGCTCCCGGATCATAGGGAAAGTGGGAGGATGCTGGAAAGTCCTGCAGGGATCTCGGTCTATGCTGATTTGTATCTCAGTGTTAATTTCTGCTCAGTGGGTACTGATACACTCCTATTTTTGGTAAGCTAAATGATTTGATTGTTTCTATGCTCAGCCCTGCAGTGGCAAAGAGGAATCAGGGTGTCCCAAAATGGGCAGAGCTATCCCAGGCTGCTGAGTTTCTGATGTCCAGGGAAGCAGAATGAGTATTTCTTGGGCTGTTTTTGCACACCTTTCATGTGTGTGATGGCATAGTGGAGTTACAGGAGGAGACTGAAGTGAGCAGGCAGTGTCGTGCTGGGCAGGGCAGATTCTTCCTGGTAGCTTTGGTGCCTCTGGAGAGAACCAATTTATTAAACAGTGCTAAATCACGGAAGTAAATGATCTGGGATGAGCGATTTCTTGCTCCCTCCTTTTTCTGGGAGCTGCAGTTAAGAGCACAGAAGCAATTAAGACCATGGCTCTGGAGTTAATGCATCGCATCCGCAGGGCAACGCTGCATGTTTTCATGCAACAGCATCCAAATGAGACGACGTTCCATGCTGCCATGCACAGCCACAGCCCCACGAAGGTGTTCATTCCCCTGATCCTGAAGGCAGTGGCAGCAGCCAGACGTCTGCCCACGAGGACGGAGCAGTTTAAATTCCATCCATTCCTGCAGATCCCTGCCACCACCGGAGACCCGAGCGCCAGCAGCCCTCCTAATGATGCTCGGGAGCGCTCCTGGGCAATATCACATGAACACAGTGAGGTCTCTGTTGCATAATTTTTGCATGATCAACGTTTTAGCTGCTGGGAGGGCCGTGGCTGGAAGCTGGAGCTGTGGTGGGAGTGAGGTGCTGACAGCTCCATCTGCGTGAGCCCCAGCACAAACACAGCTGTAGGAAGGGGTAGGATTGAGCGCTGCAGCGGGGAGCTGAGCTTCATCTTCCTTGGCACCTGGGTCCTCGGTGGCTGCTCTGCAATGAGGGTTTTGAGAAAAGATCTCTAATTCTCACTCGGTGATGGGAATCTGAGAGCCATTTACAAGATGAAGGGCCGGAAAGTTGGGAGCTCAAACTTGCACGAGCTTCAAAAAAAGGAGACAATCTCACTCGTGGGGCTGAAATGGGGAAGGACGGAGCGAGGGAAGAACTTAAGCGTTCATCTGTAGCCTAAATAAGAGCCTGACCTTTCCATCATGTTCACAATTCTGTCACTGCGTTTGGAGGCATCTCGGTTTAAATGCTACATCAATGTCTGGGAACCGCGGAAGTCAATGGTGTGTCTCAAAACTGCGTGTGAGTAATTTGGAGGAGGTGAGGGAAGGGACGTGAATCAGCAGCTCGGGGTGTTGGCCCGCCAGAGCAAGCTGCTGGATGCATTTCCTTCCCCAAAACCCCAAATTTAGACTGCTTGGGCCTTTGGCACATGCAGTGACCCCAGGGCAGGGGTGGCAGGGAGTGAATCTGTTGCTGGGAGCTGGCAGGGCTCTGAATCTGTCTGGAAGATGAGCATTGCCCCGAGGATGGGAGCTGGTGGGGAGCATGAGCTGCTCAGTCTCCAAAGCCGTTCATCAGTCTGGTTGCCATCTTGTATCTCCAGGTGGGGGAGGTTGGTAATGTGCTGCTCAGAGGCTCCAGTGCTGAGGGGATCTTTAGCTCTTTGTTGCTGGGCTCACAGAGGGATCGATGCAGAAATGTGAGGGTGCAACTGGCCTGCTTTGGTAATGGCTTGTGTCACACCAGCCCTGCTAGGACTGTGTTTGCTTCTCTGTGGTTTGGTCTGTGATTGGCTTGAAGCCGAGCTGTGGCTGAAGCAGTTTCATTGGCTCTGTGTAACATGGCGGGAGGAACAGAACCTGTCCCTTAATTAAAGTCAGGGCACCGTGTGCTCTGCTCTCAGCAGGTAATTGCCCTCTGTTTGGTAGAATTACCCAGTGAGCACTGTAACCACCGAGCTGACCATGCTCTCCAGATGTCTCCCTGCACCTGAACATTCTGACCTGAGTTTCCCATCTTTGTCTTCACAGATCCATCTGGGTTCATATTTGATGTGCAGTCCAACACCGTGATGGCCCAAGGAGGAACCTTTGAAAACATGAAGGAGAAGGTAAGTGCATCTCATGGGACTTCAGCTTGCCGTGTTAGTACTGCATCTTTATCTGCTGTCAGAGGTTAAATATGTTTCTGTCTGAGAGCTAACTGTGCTCCTTTCAAAAGCAGAATTTTATTCAGGCTATGTCATCCTGGCATATGAAAGTTTGATAAGGAGGGCAACGGGTAGGGTGTTCAGACTGCTTGCAGAGGGCTGCAATGTGAGGTAGAGCAAATGCTTCACCTGTTGGCCTCTTCTCTTCCCTCCAGATCAACGCCGTGCGTGCCATAGTCCCAAACAGGAGCAACAATGAGATTGTCCTCGTGCTCCAGCATTTTGACAACTGTGTGGACAAAACAGTGCAAGCGTTTATGGAAGGTAACTGCAGTGGGCTTCTGGACTCTGTCATAGAGTCATAGAATCATAGAATGGCCTGGGTTGAAAAGGACCACAATGATCATGGAGTTCCAACCCCCTGCTATGTGCAGGGTCGCCAACCAGCAGCCCAGGCTGCCCAGAGCCACATCCAGCCTGGCCTTGAATGCCTGCAGGGATGGGGCATCCACACCTCCCTGGGCAACCTGTTCAGTGCGTCACCACCCTCTGAGTGAAAAACTTCCTCCTAATATCCAACCTAAACCTCCCCTGTCTCAGTTTAAAACCACTCCCCCTCATCCTATCACCATCCACCCTCACAAACAACCATTCCCCTCCTGTTTATACGTTCCCTTCAAGTACCGGAAGGCCACCATGAGGTCTCCCTGGAGCCTTCTCTTTTCCAAGCTAAACAAACCCAGTTCCCTCAACCTTTCCTCATAGGAGAGATGCTCAGCCCTCTATCATCTTAGTGGCCCTCCTCTAGTCACTGATACCTGCTGCGTTTGTGGGCCTTCAGGAGCTCCTGCAGAAGGGTCAGAGTGCAGCACATACCCCACATGGCAAGGAGCTTGTGGAGCTTCTCAGCTCATCCACACATACCCTCCCCAACTCACAGACGGTTCTCTTCCAACTCTTTGTTGGTGTTTGTCCAACTAGAGGTCAAGGCAGAGATGAGCACTTGATAACTCTTTAGGTAATGGGGGTTAGATACTCAATTACAGAAACTCTCACTCATGTGTACAAAGCGGGGAACGTCTTCAGCTTCATTTTTGCTGCTGTTTGTACTTTGAAACCCAGATGGCTTTTGAAATACTTTGAAATGCTGAGTGGATTTTCTGACCTCAGAGAAGGTGGCTCTTGTTGCTGTTGGCACTGCATGTGTGCCACCCTCACTGCTCATCACTGCTTTTTGTTTCAGGTAACGCCAGTGAAGTACTGAAGGAATGGACTGTCACAGGCAAAAAAAAGGTAACGCTTCTAAATACACCTTGCAAATGCAGTTATCTGCTTTTATTATTACTTCTCTGAGGATGAGGGAGAGCATAAATTGAGACTGCTCACCGTTCTCTGTGTTCCTGGTAATTTTGATGAGATGAGAAGCCAAAGAGCAAACATGTTCTGCACCATTCTGTGAATACACACTGCTGGCAGCAGAGCAGACTGCCAGAGATGATTGCTGTGTTATCAGGTGCCTCGCTGCTAAGAGCAGGGATTTGCATGGGGCCTTCGCTGCAAGCAGAAAACATCTCATGGTGTCTGCACTCGGTTTCGTTGTCAGACACATTGTGTGGGGCTGAAAAAAAGCTTCTAGACTTACAGCCCTTGCAATAGCTTTTGTTTTGCTGACCCTCTGCAGGACCCCTAATCCACACACCCAGCCCCACGCTGAAGTAAATCTTTCTCAGGTCCGTTTGCTGCAGCAGAGCTCCGTAATTCACTGCTCAGATGGTTGTGCTGTTCCATTTTTCATCGGTAACCTTTGGAGCTGAACAGTTGCATTTAATGCTGAGCTCTGTGGAAATATTTCTGTGTCATGTAGGCTTCCCTGCCTAGCTCTGCACTCAGACCTCTGTGCAACGGTTAAAGGAAGATTTGCAAAGTTTCAGAACTTGATATTATAATGTCCAAATCCACCAGGACGGGAAGGAAATCATAATTATTCAAAAGGACTCCTTTGAATACTTAAAAAGCACCGGAATGAAATAGAGAGGGGAGAAATGTGACCGAAGAGCCGTGTGCTGGGGATCGAGGGAATTGCTGTCAGAGCGAGGTCTAGGGCAGCACCCCAAGGGGAATGGGGCGGCCTCCCCCCCCAGCCCCACTGCTTCCCACAGCCCTCATCCCATGCCCTGGGCTCTCTGGCACACCGTTGGTGGGGATAATGAGTTTGCTTGTCGTTAATGCCTCTATATCTGTCCTCATTGTTGAATGAATCCCTCCCGCTGTTAACAGGATCAACAACGGGGCTGGCTGAAAAGGCATTTAATTCAGCTACTTTCAGGCGGTGAGCACAAGCTTAATTTTCCCTTCAGGAATTAAAGCTTAACGTTGTTATTTTTTTCTTTCTTTCTCCCTCTCTCTGTGGTGCGGATGCTTAATCCTCAGAACAAGAAGAAGAAAACCAAACCGAAACCGCAAGCCGAGGCGAGCCCTGGCCCTGCAGACCCCAGGAAATTGGTGTCCACTGGAGAGGAGCAGTCAGCAAACTCGGAGAAGGGGGGAATTAACGGTTTCCATGTCAACGGCTGTGCCCACGACACGGAGTCGGTGGACTCGCTCAGCGAAGGGCTGGATGCGCTTTCAATTGATGCCAGAGAGCTGGAGGATTGCGAGCCCGCCGTGCCAGACATGCCTGAGAGAACAGGTTAGTCCCCAGAAACAGCGGCAGGAGGCACCCGCCGGGTGTTTAAAAAGCAGAGGAGCTGCCTCTCGCCTTTTGTGTCCCTCCTTTGACTGGGGTCAGCTTTGAGAGCTGATTTGTTTGTACGGTCCTCCAGGAAAGGGCAGCTCACCCCGAGCTTTGATATCTGCTTGCGGTCCTAAAGGGCTGGTGGGCGTTCTGCTGTCCTCTTTGTGTGTCCCCCAACCCCCCCCTTCACACCAGTGTGCTTTGCTCCGGCAGTGCCTCAACTAGAGAATGGAATTGCAGACCTCGACACCAAATCTCTCACCGTGCACCCTGCCCAGAGCCCTTCGTCTCTCAGACAGCGTCCTGATCAGCACAGCGCGAGCAGGTCCGGCTCCAGACCCACAGCCTCCACCTCCCTGCCTGCTGTGCGCCTGGAAAACGTCCCCTTCTCACCTGCAAACAAGAAGCTGGGTAAGACCACCGGGTCTGCACCTTCCCCAGTGTCACAGCGGGTTGCCAGCAGCCAAATTCTCACCACCTCATCCGCTGCATTGCTGACGGACAGCGCTGAGGCAGGCTGGACGTTGATTTTAATACAAGCTAACACACTTCTTATTATCTGGCCTCTAACTTGCACTCTGCTCCTCCTCTTCCCCGTGCACAGCAGGAATCTTGACAGCAGTTTAGATGTAGTGCCTGGAGCAGCAAACCCGTATGTGTGAGAAGGCAGGGCGGGAGGCAGCCTTGCTGCATACGCTTAGCCCATTCTTCTCTGCTCCCTCGCAGAGCCTTTGGGTTCTTTCTCATCTGTTGTGAGAATGTGTCAAGAGGACAGTGGTTGGGACCAGCCCTGTTACAAGAAGTGACAGCCTCCTGTTACCCGTGGTTTTTTTCTCTTTCGTGTGCTTTCTCTTACAATAACAAGAGGGGACAGGAGGACTTGAGAACGGCGGTGGTGAATGTGGCTATCATGCTTAGCTCAGTGAGGTGAGACGGTGGCTGTGCCCCTAACCCAAAGCAACTCAGATGCGTTTGGTTATTGTTGTGTATTTGAAACTGTAGAAGGGTGTTCCTGCCCACAGAGTGAAATCCTTCAAGCTCTGGGAAAGCTTTCCTCAGTGGAAAACCTGCAGAACTTCTGCTGAACCAAGAGCCTCTGTAATGGGGGAGGGAAAGGAGGTATTAAAACCAAGCAGGGCATAGTTTAAAAGTAAGAGGGAAAGCGTTCTCCTGATTTCCCCTGCTGGGAGGATTTAGCAGTGTGATTGACATGGCTGTTTAAGTTCTCTCTGTCTCTTGGTAGGTTCTAATATTGAAAAATCAGTGAAGGATCTCCAGCGCTGCACCGTCTCACTGGCTCGGTACCGGGTCGTGGTGAAAGAGGAAATGGATGCTTCCATTAAGAAGATGAAGCAGGTATTTGCTGAGCTGCAGAGTAGGTAAGTAAAACGTAGGAACGGATCCAGATGTGTTGAGGATTAAGATCAATGAATTCAGAATAAAACTTCAGCTCTCCAGTCAGGCTAATGACATGCTTGTGTTTGCCCCGCTGGCCAAGCACCGTTTGTCAGCGCTTGAGAGCTCAGCGTGTCGTCAAGAATTAAGCCCAAGTCTGAAGGCCTGTGCTCTGCAATTTGTAGAACGCTTTTTGCAGGCAGCTGTGTAAAGCCTGTGTTGGAGCTCACTGCCCGTGCATGCAGCAGGAGCTCTGTGCCCCACTCAGGGCTTCGTTGCCCGTCCAGCTCTTTGGCAAACTGATCCTGTGTGTGCATGAGGCAGTTAACGTGGCCTTTGTTAAGTCCTGTTAAGCACAGGGTGGGAGGAACTTGCTGGGTAATGTGCTGCCAGCTGGGTGCTGGCGTTGGCTGTGCTGGGAGCAGAGAGCGCAGCAGTCTGTGTGTCTTCAAAACAAACATTTGTATTTGAAATCTGCAAATTCGGGTTGCATACAACGTGGAAGAGCAGGCTCCTTCTGAAGGTACACACACACAGTACAGATCATCCTGCAGAGCATTCCTTCTCCGTTTTTAAGCCAAGCTTTTTTAATACAGTGCACAGTGTTCCCTCCAGGTGCACTTAGGTCTTTTTAATTACCATTTTCATTGCTTTGGGTAAGCACTTTACGGTGACATTCCCAAACTCCTAACACCAGATGCACTTGATGCCTTGGCTGATTGGATCTGTTAGTGAGAAATTGTTCTTCTTGGGTATACAAACATGAGTGCATTTGATAAAGGAGTGTAAGAAACTGCACAGAGGGTTCAAATCATGTAATCATTCGAGTAGGATCACTTCCCTGCTGATCTCATTGTCTCCAAACTTGCTGAGGGTGCACTCAATCCCACTGCCCAGCTCTCTGATGGTGTTAAGGAGCTCTGGTCCCAGCACTGACCCTCAAGTGGCACCACTCATCACTGGTCTCCGTCTGGACACTGAGCCATTGACCACCACTCTCTGGGTGCAATATTGTATCCAGCTGAGCAATCCGCCCATCAAATCCACATCTTTCTAGTTTGAAGAGAAGGACTTTATGGGGGACTGTGTCCAAGTCCAGACAGATGACATCAGTGGCTCTTCCCTTGTCTTCTGACTCAGTTACACCATCATTTTTACAGTCAGGCAGCACCTGCCCTTTGTGAAGCTATGCTGCTCATCCCATATCACCTCCCTCTCTTCCATATGCCTTAGCATTGCTTCCAGGAGCATCTGCCCCATGATCTCCCCCAACTCAGAGGTGAGGCTGACAGTTCAGTGATTCCCTGCCTCATCCTTTCCACCCTTCCTAAAAACGGGTGTGACATTGCTTTTCTTGCAGTCACCAGGGACTTCATCTCACCGAGGGTGGCTTGGTGACTGCGTCAGCCACCTCCCTCAGTTTCCTTTGCCAGAAGTGAGTAATATTTGACAGGTAACTAAAACACTGATATCACACCAAAGGATTAAAGCAGATATTTGGCAGACTTGCAGATCCGCGTCAGAAGTGATCTGCATCTGCAAACTGCATGGCCTCCAAGGCAGGAGTGCATAGTGGCAGTGATGTGGAGCTGGCTGTGCTCCAAAGCCTTTTAGCAAATCTTTGACCCACGTGAGGTTTTCCCTTTGTGTGCCTGCTTGGGTTGAACTTCGCCACCAGGAAGTGCTCTCCTGAAGTGGAATGCTGCCCTGCATTTAAGTTCAGCGTGCTAAAAGTAGTGACAGGAGGTTTTTTCTGATTGACTTTTGACCTTAGAGGAGACCAGACCCACGTGGTTGTGGGTGTCTGTTTGCCCTCAGCTGCATTCCTATTCTTTTTTTATGCTCGTGACCACCATGGCACAGAGCTCCCCGCTCTCCTCTCTTGTGCTGCTGTAGTGGGGGGGATTTTCCCCACCAATAGCTGAGGGTTCTGGAGAGGAATTACCCCTCAGTAGCTGAGACACATGTAGTTCTAGCTCAATTAGTTTGTGTATTACACCATGCTTTGTTGGAGGCTTTGTCTACCAAGTGGCGACTGATGCTACTTCAGTATCATCTCTATATCCAGTAGGGTTGGTTGTTTTTTGTCAACCTCTCAGTGCATTTACAGCACCTTTAAAACCCCGTCCTTGGGATGGAAAATGTCACTGCTTTGGGTCTGCGTGAGCGCTGCTTTGCCCTTTGCCTTGGCGTTATCAGCTCCGTGCCACTCACGTCACGTTCCCAAAGGTGAAAGAGCCACGTGTGGCCCTGGGCACAGGAGGATGTGTGGATCCGCCTGGCGTGGGGCCACTGGAGCCTCCCTTGGCAAATGCCATACCCTGTTGGCCACGGCTCTGCAGAGTGCAGCCTGCTTTCCTTTTCCCAAAAATGACGCCGTTGAGCTGGAACAGAAATTGTACCATCACATTTTCTTTTCTTCCCCCAGCTCCCTTTGCGACCCAGCGAATAATTAGTGTATTTTTAAAGCCTATGACACAAGACAGGACCCAATAGCTAAATCCTCTTGCTGAATCATAGCTCCAGCTGGCTTTCTACCAAAGGAAAACCTGATTTAAAGGCAGGTTTGTTCATCTGAAACAGGGCATTATGAGTAGCAAAGTGCAGACTGTTTTCGCTTGTGTGTCACAGATGTGCTTCAGGTGTCCTTTGAACCAGCAAGGCTTCCGCAGGTTTGGACCTTCATCTTCTCTCACTTGGCAGTGTGCTGGTGCAGGCATGGAGGTGAGGGTGAGGGGGCTCTAATGCTGCACCATGATCTCCAAAATCCATCCTGAGTGGAGGCGTCAGATTCCTGCTCTGTAGGATTTGGAGGTGGTTGGGTAACCTGAATGAGGGAGTCCCGACAGCCCTGAATTCCCAGCATGTTTTTCTATCTGTGCTGCAGAAAGCACCCTGAGCCTTTGTGGGTGCAGAGGGGAAGTTCAGCTTCAGTACCTCTACGGCCATGGGGCTGTATAGAGGTTTGTCACTGCTGTACTGTGGGGCTTAAAGGTGGCAGCTGCCCTGCAGGCAGCCCTCGGGACCGCTGCACAAAGCCTGACCTCAAAGCTGGGATCGTGCTCATGCATACAGCATCTTGCAGGGGCCGCTGGGCTGCAAGTATCTCTCCTGACAGCAGCTCACAACCTAGCGCTCAGTGCTGCTTCAGTCCTCAGCAGGTCTCAGCTCACCTCCTTCCCCTTTTTCTTCCTCCCCAAGCGTGCTTTCTCCAAGCTCAGTCTCTCAGATTTATGTGCTTTTGTCCCAGCGCAGAGCAGCCCAGGACTGAGCGCGTTCCTGAGCAGATCTGGCAGCTGGAGGGCGGTCTGCTCAGCTATTCCCTAGCATGGGAGACTGCTAGGGTCTGATCGAGCTGCTCCTCACGCCGACATCAGGCACAGCAACATGACCTCTGTTCCTCAGCCAGCCCAACTGTAAAATTGGGTAAAGGACTCCAGCTGAGCTCCGCTGAGTAAATTAAATGACAAAGGGACGCAGGCTGTAATCTTTTGTCAAGGTTCCTGCGGGTTTGCTTGCAGGAGAAAGCCCAAACAGCCCATATAAAGCTCATATAAAGCAGGCGTTGCTCCCGTCAGAGCCAGGGGTGTGTGTGTGTGTTCAGGGAGGAGTTGATAGGGGATAGATGCAGCACAGCTGGGCTCGAGTTCATCAAGATAGTGCTGTATCCGCACTGGGATCCTGCCTGGTTAGCTCCTTATGGAATGGATGGGCAGCTCTCTGTGGGATGGGTATCTCCCCACACACTGCCCCTTGCTCCACGCCACAGAGCCGGGCTGAGCCACACGGCAGACAGCTGGAAGGAAGGTGAAGCCTTATTAGCATCCCTTCTGACACACGTAGTTGTGTTTGTGCAGTTGGGCTGCGACTGCCTGACCTGGCTCAGGCCCCCGCTGTGCTACGAGCAGAAACAATCCCTGCCCTGAAAAGGCAGATGGACAGAGAGCGATAAATCAACAGAAGCTGCCAAATGTCAAAGCTGCTGTTCAGAGGGAGTTGTTCAAATTGATCCTGCCTCAGTCCTCTCTGACACGCAGAGGAGTGGGAGCAGTGGTTGGAGTTTGCCTTTCAGATGCCCTATGGTTTGCCAGAAGAAATATTCCTCCCTGTTTTCAAGCAGACTGTTCTCACTGAAAAGCCTGTGGCCTGAGTTGGAGGGCTGATACTGCACTCAGTATAGCTCTGTCTGCATGGCAAGTGTTGTAAAGCTAACAGGCAGAAGGAAGACTGGGCTTTTATATTAGGAAAATGGAAATGAAGCCTGTTGATAGGCAGGGTGCTGAATGTACTCAAGCTGCTGGGGGAAGCACGGACTCAGGGCCAAGCACATTGCAGGAGCAGTGTGGAGGCACAAAAGCATCTGCAGGAAAGGTGAATGTGAGGGTCTGGGTTTGTTTCTGCAAGGAGCAAAGCTGAAGCCAGTGCCTGCCTCTGTGCTGCGAGGGCACAGCGGTGTTTTCTCTCCTGCCATTGCAACCTGAGCCTTGGTGGGTAGTGGTACAGCTCTGCTTGAACAGAGGCTGCAGCCACAATGCCTGGGGGAATTGTGGTCTCATGGCAACAGCCACGCTCACAGCCTGCTGAGCCTCCTGTGGTGCACCTTGGGTGCTCTCAGGTGGCTGAAAAATCCTCAGACTTGAAGAGATGGGTGCGTGGTGGGGGCTGTGCCCACTGCAACGCTGCGTGTTCCCTCAGCCCTTTGGGATCAGCAGGATGTGCCCTGCCCTGAAGTGCTGCAGAGCACTAGAATTTGGGTTCCTGGACAGGCAGGACAGTTTGGTACTTTGGGATAAGCTAAGAGTGAAGCATTGCAATCAGGTGCCTTCACCATGTTGCTCCTGAGAGGCTGCTACCCAGTGCCCACACCCTGCTTTGGTGCTGCGGGTCTGACTCTTGGCTTGAGCATTCTGAGCAACTCTGCAAGCATTGCACCGTGGCTTTCCTCTGCGATAAAGCCCGGAGCAGTGCAGCTGCTGCTCCTCTCCCTCGCTGAGCAGATCAGAGCACAGTGACCACACACCCAATGGGTTTTTAGGAATGCAGTAAGGTGCTGACTGAAGCCGTGGTGCCAGCAGAGCTCAGAACCAAGGCTCCTGCTGCCCTCTGTTGGTCCCTGCTTGTGGCTGGCCAACCCAGAAACCCACCGTGCTTCTGCTGTGGGATTCTGTGGTCCCCTTTGGTGTTAAATCCTTTCTCTGTGTTCTTCCCCAGCCTCATGGATCGCGAGGTGGCATTGCTGGCTGAGATGGACAAAGTGAAGGCAGAAGCAAGTAAGGCTCCCTCCTCCCACTGAGCACCCAGCCTGTAGATCTGCAGATGGTGCTGCGCTCTAAAGACAGCCCCATTGGAAGCAGATTTTTCTCCCTTATTTCCTTTTTCACTCTGTAGAGCACTGTGTATTTGGGAAGAGACAAAAACTGCCCTGTACTGTATACACCACACACATTGTGACTGGATTTTGCACTTTGAGGCCTTTGTTCTGTGCCTGCATGTCTCATGGGTGGGATGAGCTGCACCCTCCTGAAGGCACTGCTGAACATTTTGGCATTCCCGGGGAGCTGGAAGGGGTGTTCACAGCACCAACAGCGCTTCACCCTGCAGCTCAGGGGACCCAGGGAGGCACTCAGCAGCTAAAACAGCATGTGATCCCCATCCCCATGGCAGCTTCCAGCTCAGGTTCAGTCTGGAGACGTACACAGCTGCAGGAGGGTGATGCTGGGGCTGCTGTGCAGCTGGCACAGTGCTGACATGGGGAACCTGCTGCTTACCAATGAGGGGCCAGGCTGGGGTTGCTCTGGGCTCAGAGCTACACTCTGTTCCACAGTGGAGATCCTGATGAGCCGGCAGAAGAAGGCAGAGGCCCTGAAGAAGATGACCGACGTGGCAGTGCGGATGTCAGAGGAGCAGCTGATCGAGCTCCGAGCCGATATAAAGGTGAGCTTTTCACTCCTGCCTCATCTCACCCGAACACCCTGCGTGTTTTTGTAACCATCCGGGTTTCCTGTGCTTCTGAATGTGCTTTGGTGTGGTGTCCTTTCCAAATTCACCGCTGCTGCTCTCTGCAGCCGTGCAGAAGGGCACAGATTCGTTCTGAATCTTAACTTTGAATGCTTGGTTTGCAAAATACCAATGAATGATCATCCAAACATTAACCCCTCGGTGCCTGCGCTCCAACCTTTGACCACTGCGTGTTGGCACTGAGCTGGGATTGTGGCATAGCTGTAGCTTTGTCCTCAGCACAGTGCTGAGAGCCTCCCATGGTGCAGGCTGACCTCTGCCTTTCCACCCAGCTCACAGAGCCTGCCCACTGCGCAGAAGCTGCTTTTATATTCCATGAAACACTTTCATATGCCAGAAACCACCTCTGCTCTCTGGCACGCCGGCTCCTGCTGCAAGAGGTCAGCACAAAGTTGTGCAAAGGATCAATTAAGCTCCAGCTTGAGAATCCAGGTGCTGGTGCCGCAGCTCAGGGCAGAGCCCAGCCCTGAGCAGGATTGGTGCTGCTGAGGAATTCTGCTTCTGTCCACATCCTGAGCAGTGCTGGAGCCACTGTGGCACTGAAACAATCCAAGGGAAGCTGGTGGAAGTCACGCAGGAACCTCTTCATAATTCTTCAAGTCCTTGCAGACATCTGCCTTCCCAGCCAAGGCTTTTTTTTTCTGGCAGCTCCCACCTCAGATATCTTTTACTAGCCCCAAACTGAAGACTTCTGTCTCCATTCCTGTGCTGTGATTGGGTTCAGGGGTTGGAATTAACATTCATACGTTCTCTTTTCCACACAGCACTTTGTAAGCGAGCGCAAGTACGATGAGGAGCTGGGCAGAGTGGCACGGTTTACATGTGACCTTGATGCATTGAAGAAGAGCATCGCTGCCTTTGGGCAAGGTGAGCAGGGAGAGCTGGGCAGCCGAGGCCTTGCCATCACCAAAACTCCCTGTGTTGCCCCCCAAGTGGGAGAGCAGCAGGCTGGGAGGGGGCTGTGCTGGGTGCTTTGTTTCCCCTGAGCAGTGTGCTGAGGATTGATCTGTGGGGTGGCCGTTCTTTGGCCATGAGGGCTGTTCTTCCTTCTCTGGTCCTAAGCTCCTGCACAGTCTACAAAACCAAAGCAGAATCTCACCAGAAAAAGCTCTGCTATCCATCCTTGCCTTCAGCTCCAGCCATGAACTGCTCCAGCAGCTCTGCCCCGGAATCCCAACATAGGTTGGATTGTGAGCAGTCATGGCTCCACACACACAAAGCACATTTTGGGGTCTTTCTTTTCCAGTTTCCCACCCAAAGAACAGCTACTCCACCCGCTCCCGCTGCAGCTCCGTCACAGCCGTGTCCCCGAGCAGCCCCAGCAACGCCTCTGCTCCCTCCAGCCCTGCCTGTGCCTCTGCCATCAGCCTTACCACAGTGAGCAAGAAGCCCCCATCCTCCGTGGAGGCGGCCGTGGAGGGTGCAGGCAGCCATCCCCCCCAGCCCCACCGAGAGGTATGTGCCCCCTGGGGCTGGGGGTCACGCACAGCCCTGCTTCACTGGCTCTGCTTCATGGGTGATTTTGGGGGTGGGGGGGGAGGGTTTGTTTTCCCACCTTTCAGGGAGGTGTGATGTGCGTGGGCTGTAGGCTCTGTATCACATGGCATCGTGGGGTTTTTGCTTTCCCAACCCTCCGAGGAGGGGAGGGGTGCAGGGTCTGGTGCAGTCTCTGGGCTCTGTATCACAGGAGACTTTAGAGCTTCTGCTTTCTCTGAGTGGGGTGAGTGAGAGAGCGCTCCGTCTCCTGGCTCTGCCTCACTTTTCAGTCGGGGTTTCTGTATTCCACACTCTCTGGATAGTGAGAGGCATGGGGTACGCAGTCTGTAGGTTCTACTTCACATCAGATATTGGCGTTTTTGATTGCCAGATGCTCTGGGTTGTGGTGCAAGGGCGCACGCTTCCCAAGCTCTGCTTCACATCGGGTGTTGTTGGATTTGTTTTCCCACCTCTCAGGGGAGCAATGAGGTGCACAGCCTCTGCCATCTGTCCCACGTGAGCTTTTGGGGTTTTTACTTTCCAAGTTCTCTGAGGAGCAGGAAAGGTTTGAGGGCGCACAGCCTCTGGGTTCTGACTCACACCGCATTTGGGCTTTTTCACTTTCCCAACTCAGAGGAGCACGTTGCACAAAGCGGACCGCCTCAGTGCTGTGTCAATGGGCGGCTGCAGCCCTCAGCGTGGGATCTGTCCCCCACCCCCCCTCTTTCTCTTCCAGGCTGCCCCAGGGAACAGGCGACCAGGACCACCGGGACCGCCGGGCTCCCGGCCCCAATCCCACACCGCTCCCCCCCCTGCCAGGCGGCCCGGCGGCCCCCGGCACCGCAGCGGAGCGGGTCCGGCGCTTGGCCGGCACCAGAGCAGCCCGGGCAGCCCCCACCAGATGCAACCCCCGGAGCCCGGACCTGCGGCCGGAGCTGCGGCCACGCACAGCAAAGGGCTCCCGCAGCGCAAACCCCGCGCCAGCCGCCAGGAGGGAGCCAGCTCCTGAGGCTTCCCCATTTCTGCCCTGAGGGGACGAGACTGTAGGAAGCTCCTAGCTAGAGATATTAACAAAGGAAAGTTTACACTTCTCAGTTCTTGTGCCATTATTATTATTTTTTTTTTCCTTCCTTCTCTTTCTCTGACGTCTGCTTTGTGTTCTTCTCTCACATCTACTGCACCTCCACCCGGGCTCAGGGCCCCTTTGCTGCTGTCACTGTTGCCTTTTTCTTTCCCCTCTAGAAAATCTCCATGGCTCTGGTGTCACTGTAGGCAGAGGGGGCCCAAACACAGCCCCCAGCCTCTTTGTCCCCGCTCTGCCCTGACCCCGGGGTCTCACATTGAAGGAGCAACCCCGGGACAGCCCAGCCCTCGTGCTGGCAACGAGGACGAGTGCTGCAACACGAGAGTAGGGGGCAATTTGGGGGAGCCAGGAGGGGTTTGTGGGGTCTGAACCCCCAGCGTTGTGCCAGCGGGACCCTGTGCACACTGCACACCGCGCCCTTCTCTGGTTTATGTTGAGGGGAAAACTCTTGGTTTAATTCACTTCCCTCTCTTGTCCGGACCCACCCTAAATTAAACAGAGCAATATCAATTAGCAGAGCTAATCCTAGCTGCTACTAAGCGGCGATGGCCATTACTTAGCATTGTCCAAATAAAAGGCGATGTTCGTGTTCATTAGTACTCTCCATTAATTAATGCTCCACCAGCCAGCATTTTGGGGTGCGTTGGGGAAAGGATCAGCCCCTCCCAGGGAGGCAGTAGGAGGGTAAGGAGTGGCTCCTTGGGGCTGGCAGGGGGAGGTTTGGGGGGGGAATGCAGCAAATGAGGTTCTTTTGGCTCAGCAAAACACATTCCTGGATACCATCAGCTGCTGCTTCAATGGGACATGTGAGTACAGCAACTCTGCCTTTATCAATAAAAGACTTTGGAAATATTGCCCCCACAGCTTGGGGTCTTGTGTGTCCATTCCCCCCTCCCATGAGCCACAGGTGTGGGGGTAAAACACTTTATTTGCAGGCCCACCAACTTGAGGCCAGGGGAGGGCCAGGCCCACCACCCTCCAGCTGAGGGGGGCCAGGAGGACCTCCCCCCATCTCTCCCTGTGGGGCTGGGGGGATGTAGCAGAGCAGAGCCTCTCCTCCTCACTGCTGGGCCATTTTGGCTGCCTCTGTCTTGATGAGCGTGATCAGGTCCTGGTTGATGAGGAAGACGAAGCGCAGGCTGGCGATCTGCAGGTAAAGGGGGAAGGTGAGCAGGACTGGACACCTCTGTTGTCCTGAGACCCCTCACCAACCACCCCCACGCTCACCTCTACCACGGAATTGTTGTTGAGCTTCCACTTGTTGCCACCGAGCACAGGACGCCCATCGATGTAGATGGGGCGCCGGCCCTCGTTAGCAATGAAGAAGTCCCCATTATTCTTCAGCTTGATGACACCTGTAGGGGGGTAATACAGGAGGAAGGGGAGAACAGCTGCTGTGGCCTTGAGCCCCCCAAAACAGCCCAGCCCTGCTCCCTACCCTGCTTGCGGGAGATCTTCCAGGCCGGTCCCTCCAGGGCCAGGTCCACATCAATCTGGTTGTCCTTCGTGGCTCTGCCCAGCGTGATCTGGAGAAAGGGGAGCGTAAGAAGGCTGGGGGAGCTCACGGGGATGAGCAGAGCTCTGCTGGGGGGGGCCTCAGTTCCACCCTCACCTCTCGAGAGCGCATGAGGTACCGCACCATGCGGCCCCGCAGCACGGCCAGTGTCTGGCTGTCAAAGTCTGGAGAGTTCATGCCTAAGGGGAGAAGCAGAGAGGAGGGTAGATGGAAGGAAGGACAGATGGGGCAGTCAGACGGCCTCCCCCACTCAACTCTTACCTGTGATGCTGTCAACTAACACCTGCCACTTGTGCAGCTCCTGCTCCAGCTGCCGGATCTCCCGTTTCTGGCGGCGATCGGCCACAGTCAGCTCTGGAAAAAGGGGAAAGAAAAGAGTGAGAGGGGAAGACCCCCCCCACCCCCATCAATTCAGACTGCTCAGATCCCATTGTGCAGCGGGGTGCAGGCTGAACTCACCGTGCTCCAGCACATCATCCCGTACATCCCTGCAGAGAAGAAGGAGGATCAGAGAATGCCGCCAGGAGTACCCCGTGTCCCCCTCGGTGCTCCCCCAAACCTCACTTCAGCTTGCTGTCATCCAGCATGTCCTCAGCATCCGAGAAATTGAGCACTTGGTCCCCCTTGGGGAGCGGCTGCACTGGAAGGAGCAGGAGGGAAGGGAGTGCACAGGTTGGGACACACAGGGTGGGGGCCACAGGAGGCATGGGGAGGGGAGCAGGGCTCACCGGTTTGGTCATCCAGAAGGTAGTACTGCTTCATGAGCTGCCAGTGCAGCTGCAGGGCTTTGGCTGTCCTGGAGGGATAGAAGACATCAGGGTGCTTGTGGAGGAGCTCCTGGAAGGTGTCGAGTGTGGGCTGGCTCATCTGCAGAGGGGACAAAGGACATGTGGTACAGAGGACGCCCATGGAAAGGCAGACACCAGCATGAAGTCAGCACAAAGCCCTGCTCACAACAAGCCCTGGTCCCACAGGCTCTTACCGATCCCACCTTGTTCAGCAGCTGCTCCTCAGCTTTGCTGAACAGCACCTTGCTCTGGATGGCAGCGATGGCCTCGGGGTGCAGCTGGCGCATGGCCTGGCAGGCCAACCTGAGGGGAATGCGGCATGAGAATCCCCTCTGAGGGCAGCTCTGCCCTCCAGCACCAGTCCCACACTCACTTGGAGATGATGGGGTCATAGAGCAGCGCATACCAGCGCTCCTGGATCTCCCGCAGGTTGAAACGGCAGCTGAACTTCACGCCCAGGTGCACAGACGTGAGGTCGTTGGTCTGGAAAAGCCCTCAGATGAAAGAAAAGCTACAAACACCACTACAGCAAGAAGCCCCAGAGCACAGTGAGCCCTGGGGCTGAGGGGTCGGACCTGGGGCTGTGGGGGGGTCAGACCTGCAGCACAGCATTGATGAGCAGGAGGTCATCAGCGGGCTTCCAGCGGCCCAGGTCCTTGGTCACCTGCAGGGGCTGTTTGCTCTTCTTCATCCGCTTGGCAAGGCTGGGGGCCGGGACGGGGCTGGGCGCCACAGGGGTGGACACAGACTTGGAGACCTGGGAGGACAGTGAGGGGTGGTAGGGTCACCTCAAGGGGAAGTGGAGTGACACCAAGGGGTTGGGTAAGGGGGGGGTTCCCCGAGGACAGTGGGGGGTCCTCCTGAGGAGTGGAGGGGGTCCCTTCCCTGAGGGACCGTGGGATCCCCCTGACAGTATCTCCTCTCCAAGGGGCAGTGGGGGGTCTCCGCTTTTAAGGGTGGTGAGACTCACCCCAAAGGGACAGTGGGGTCCCTCAGAGACCTTCCCCCCTCCCCCCCGTCCCTCACCTTCTTCTTCTCGCTGGAGGAAGGCTCACTGCCCGAGCAGCGCCCCGGCTCCACGCCCCCCTTGGCTCGGCTGGAGGACTTGGCCAGGCTGCTCTCTACCAACTCATCGTCGAACTTCTTCCGCTTGATGAACCTGGGCCGAGGAAGGCAGCGATGGGCCCCGTGCTCCCGACTCCCCCCACACACACCCCCACCCCCATCCTCCGTACCGTGAAGAGCTGCGGCGCTTCGGGACGGCTCCAGAAGCCTGAGCCGAGCCCCGCTTAGGCCCCGCCAGCGGCTCCTCGTCCTCCGAGCGACTCGCCGCGCCCGACGCCATCAGAGGGGCACTCCGGAGGGGTCCCGCGCCCGTTACGGGCCCCCTGTTGGGGACCTCAGCTTCCCCGGACCCCACCGCGGCCTCACCATCCCCTCGACGGCGTCCGCCGGGAAGCCGCCATGGACGGCTACTTCCGGGCGCCACCGGAAGTGGCTCTGACGTCACGGAGCCTGCGACATCCCCTGCTCTCGGCGCCATCTTGGTTGAGGGCAGAGGTGCGCGCAGTTCTTGGCGGGCTCTGGGGCGGCCGGGGCCCACCGGAGGGCAGAGGCAGGGATGAGGTCAAGGAAGGGGGCAGGGCAGGGAGTGCCCCCGTTGTCCCCGCACCCACGACCCCCCCCTGCGCACGGAAATGGCCGCACCCATCGCGGGGGTCCCCAGCAGGGCCGCGCCCATCTTGTCCGTGCTGCAAGAAACGAGGCTGGCACCGTGGGGGCTTCTCCTTTTATTGGGAAGAGCGGCACTTGCGTGGGGGGTGAGGTGTCCCTGTGGGGCTGAGCCATTGCCGTGGGGCTGGGCTGTCCCCAGGGGGGCACAGGCAGCAGTTTAGGGGCGAGGAGCCCCTGGGGGATACGGCAGCACCGTAGGGATGTGCCAGCACAGCTGGGCAGAGCCATGCCCATAGGGTGCGGGGGGGTTGGGCTGTCCCTGTAAGGCACAGCTGTCCTTTGGGTTACAATCTGTCCCTTTAGGGGTGAGCCACCCCTTTGTGGCCATGCCCGCACCTTGGAGACAGGCTCTGTGCCGTGGAGCTGAGCTGACCCTTTAGGAGCCGTCACTTTGGGTTAAAGCCATACTCATAGGATGGGGCCGTACCTATAGGGCTGAGCTGTCTCTGTACCCTTTGAGGACAAGCCATCACTTTGGAGACATGCCATTCTCCTGGGGACATGCCCTGTTCAGTGGAGCAGAGCTGAGCTGACCGTCTGGGACAAGCCACCACTTCAGGGCAGAGCCATGCTTATAGGGCAGGGCCATCCCTTAGGGCTGAGTTGTCCTTGTGCCCTTTGGGGACAAGCCAGCCCCTTGGGGCAGACCCATCCCCATACAATGGGGTCAACTCTGTAGGGCTGAGCTGTGGGGCTGTGCCATCCCTTTTGGGACGAGCAATGCCCCAGTGCTGAGCTGTCCCTGTGGCCCTGTCCCACTGCAAGCAATCCTGGGTGTGCCTGGCCAGGGCGGGCGTGCACAGCCACACGTGTGTGTGTGCATCCCCACACGTCACCAGAGGGTCCTTCCTCAGGGCATGGCCAGCAGCAGAGGGGGGGGTCCCGCATGCAGCAGCCCCCTGCAGTCCAGCAGCATGATAGGTGTCCCTGGGGTTATGCTGAGCTGGGGGTGACGTGCCCATCGCTGGGCTCGCTCCAGTTCACAGCCCACTCCTTCCTCTGGATGGTGCCCATCTTCTCCTCGCGGTACTGCTGCCGTTCCTCCCGTGGGATCTTCACAGCGTGGTACTGTGGCACGGCTGGCGGCACGTAGCGTGCCCGGCGGAAGAAGCCCAACTGCAGGGAGCAGCGGGTCAGCACCGTGGGGGTGGCATCGGCGCCACAGCTCGACCTCATCGGGCAGCACACGGCCAGGTGGGTTCGGGTATGGGCTCTGTGTGCCCACAGCTCTGTGCCCACCATTCCCTCTGTGGCACAGGTGCTTTACCCTTGCACATCCAAACGCTGGTGCTGCAAACCCTTGCACGTCCCGGCTTGGCGTTGCAAACCCTGCTACAACCGTGCACCACACACTGCAAATCCTCACACATCCTGCTGCCCCGAGACTGCAGACCCTCCTCCATCCGCCCTAAGGCTGCAAACTTCAGCACAGCCATGCACCACACACTGCAAACCTTCACACAGCCGTGCACCACACACTGCAAGCCCTCACATCCTGCTGCCCTGACACTGCATACCCTCCTCCAGCCACCCTGATGCTGCAAACCCTGGCACAACTACACACTGGCACTGCAAACCCTCACCCACCCGTGCACCAGCACTGCAAAACCTTGCACAACCACACAGCAAACCTTTGCACGGCAGCAACACAAACCTCCTAGCCCAACTCTACAACCCCTCCTCTTCCCACCCTACTGCTGCAGGCCCTTCCACAACTGCAAGCAGAGCCTGCAAGCCCTCATCCCTCTGCCTGGGCACACTGCATGCCCTCACACACGCGTGCAGGAGGCAGCACACCCGTGCACACCCGTGCTGGTTGCTGGCGGCCCGGGGTGGGAGCAGCCCCGTGTTACCGCTGGCCCTGCAGCGCCTGTTTGTCCACCTCTGAGGGCTGCAGCCCCCGCCGTGCCCGGTAATAATTAGCAGTGTAGCGGGAGGTTGGGCTGCTCCGCTTGAAGAAGCCGCACTGGGGAGGGAAGTGAGAAGGTGAGGATGGGCACAGCCAGCTGGGGGGGGGAACAGCATGGCATGGCACCACGTGGAATGGCACCACAGTGATCCTACAGCGTGGCACGGCACTGCGTGGCACAACGTGGCACGGCATGGCACTGTAGGGCCAAAAGCATGGCATGACATGGCATGGCATGGCACAGCGTGGCCGAAGTAGCAGAGCACAGCCCAGGTCGGGTGGCAAAGCATGGCACAGTACAGCCTGAGGACCCTCTGCCGCAGGGAGGGGACACATCCTGACCTCACCCCATCGCTCACCTTCCAGAGGATAAAGATCAGCAGTGCCAGGACCAGGATGCCGGCCAGCACAGCCAGCAGGATGACCCACCAGGGCACACCACCAGCCACCGCCACGCCGGGGTCCAGGTAGATGGTGACAGGGATCTGGTGATGGCAGCACCGGTCAGAGGGCTGCAGGGAGGGGGTAGGGGACAGGAATGGGGGGCACAGGGCCAGACCTGCGTGGAAGCATCCTTCAGCACCAGGTTCTTGATGGAAGAGGTCACCGAGACGCTGGCGCGCACAATCAGCTCCACCGAGGTGACGGCCAGGTATTCCTGCAGCAATGGGGCACGGGATGGGGATGGGGATGGGGATGGGGATGGGGATGGGGAGGGGGAGGGGATGGGGATGGGGATGGGGATGGGGATGGGGATGGGGATGGGGATGGGGAGGGGGATGGGGAGGGGGAAGGGGAGGGGGAGGGGGAGGGGAGGGGAGGGGAGGGGAGGGGAGGGGAGGGGAGGGGAAGGGGAGGGGAGGGGGAGGGGAGAGGAGAGGAGAGGAGAGGAGAGGAGAGGAGAGGAGAGGAGAGGAGAGGAGAGGAGAGGAGAGGAGAGGAGAGGAGAGGAGAGGAGAGGAGAGGAGAGGAGAGGAGAGGAGAGGAGAGGAGAGGAGAGGAGAGGAGAGGAGAGGAGAGGAGAGGAGAGGAGAGGAGAGGAGAGGAGAGGAGAGGAGAGGAGAGGAGAGGGATGGGATGGGATGGGATGGGATGGGATGGGATGGGATGGGATGGGATGGGGGTGAACCCCTGCATAGCCCCAAGGATTCTTCCCTGTCCTACCTCCAGGAAGGTGCTGTTCCAGAGCCGCCCGCGTGCCGTCAGCACAGCAGCGCGCTCGAAGCTGTAGAGTGGGCAGCGAAATGCCATGCAGCGTGCAGTGCCCTGGGCACAGTCCTGTGGGATGAAAAGGGGGGGTGGAGGGGGTCACAGCGTGGCTGCACACCCCAGGAGCACCCCAGGGATGGAAAAAAACCATGGGCAAATCCCAATAATGGGAGATGCCCAGGAAAGCGAACACCCCAGGAATAAGAAAATCCCAAAAGCGGGAGCGTGCCAAGGATGGAAATACCCCAAGAGTGGGAGAATCCCAGCAATGGGAGCACCCCAGGAATGTGGAAGCACCCCAAGGATGGAAAAAGATCCGAGAGTGGGAGTGCAACAGGGATGGAAATATCCCAAGAGTGGGAAAATCCCAGCAACGGGATCGCTGGGAACCCAATCCTAGGAATGGAGGTCCCGCAGCAGTAGGAGCACCCCGGGGATGGAAACACCCCAGGGATGGGAACACCCCAAGAATGGGAGAATCCCAGCAGTGCACCCAGAGATGGGAGCACCATAGGAATGGGAGCATCCCAGGGATGGCAGCACTGCAGCCCCACTCACCAGCGTGACGTTCCTCCTCCTCTCAGCAGGCGCCGGCACCCACCAGGACTCCACAGCAGCCTCCTCGGTGACCTCAGCCTCTCCCGGTGGCTCCTGGATGACAGAGACACGCATGGCTTGGCCTGACTCCCACCCCCATCCCCACCACCCTCAGCTCCCCCCATATACCAACGCCAGGCGCAGCGGGTTGGCAGCAGGGCTGCACACTGTCCGCAGTCCCGGTGCAGCCAGCAGCTCCAGCTGCAGCGGGTACAGCAGCCACTTCCCATTGCTGAGCTCGTGGGGCCACAGCAGGGTGAGGAAGGCCGAGCCTAACGTCTTCAGCGACGGGCCCCGGTTGGACACCTGTAGGGCGATGCGTCACCAGGGGATCCTCTGCTCTGCCAGCCCCACAGGATGCTCATATGGGGCTCAGCCCTCCCTCCCAGTGCACCCCACTCACCGTCACCTCAAAGAGCACAGCGCTGCCCACGTGGCTCTCGCGCCGCACCGCGCTCTCCCCCCGCACTGTCCCCCCAAAGAAGAGCCGGGGAGGCACCGCCACACTGCGGGGACAGCGGGGTCAATGCAGCCCCGTAGGGTTGGGGGGGGGGGAGGGATTGCAGCCCCCACCCCATTTCCACTCACCCCGTCACCGAGAGGGGCAGCTCAATGACCACACGCGCCCGGGCCACCACCGGCTCCAGGGTTGGCTGCTCGCTGATCCTGGGGACAACAAAGGAGTTGGGGTGGGGGCATCACAGAGCCTCTCAACCCCCCCCGGTGCGGCTCACGTGGACAGGGCGAGCTCCACTGCCAGGTCTGTGGTCTGCAGGGTGATGCCCAGAGTGCTGAGGATAAGGTAGAAGCGGACCTGGGGGCACAGGGTGAAGGTTGGGGTCGAGGCTGGGAGGGTTGGATGGAGGTTTTTGGGGGTGCGCTCACCTGGGCTCCGCGTTTCATGGGGTTCCCCAGCTCACACTCCACCTGCGAGCCATTCTGGTTGGCAAGGCACACCACTGGCTTATCCTGGGGGCAGAGAGTCACCTCAAACTCCAGTACCCCAGAGACCCCTGGAACCAGCCCCATACCAGAACCCAAGCAGCCCCAGAACCCCTGAAACCAGCCCTGTCCTGAACCCCAGCAACCCCTGAGACCTCAAGGACCAACCTCATCCCAAACCCCAGCGTCCCCGGGATCCCCAGAACCAGCCCCATCCCCACCCCAGAACCAGCCCTGTCCCAAAATCCCAGCATCCCCGAGACCTGCGGTACCAACCTCGTACCAAACGCAGCAACCTCAGGCCCATAGAAGCAGCCCCATCCCAAACACCAGCCCTCCAGAACCAGCTCCACCACAAACCCCAGCACCCTGAAACCCTCAGACAAAAATCCAGCATCCCTGGGACCCTTTGGTCCAGCCTCATTCCAAACCCTAGCACCCCAAGAACCAGCCCCATCCCAAATCCCAGCACTCCCAGAACTCCTGCAACCAGCTCTGTCCAACCCTGGCGTCTCTGGGACCCCCAGGACCAGCCCTATCTCAAACCCCTGCACCCCAGAATTAGCTCTGTCCCAAATTCCAGCATCTCTGAGGCCCCTGAAACCAGCCCATCCCCAAACCCAGTACCCCCAGAACCAACCCCATCCCTGAACCCAGTACCATCAGAACCAGCCCCATCCCTGAACCCAGAACTCCCAGAACCAGCCCCATCTCCAAACCCAGTACCCCCAGAACCAGCCCCATCCCTGAACCCAGCACCCCCAGAACCAGCTCCATCCATGAACGCAGCACCCCCAGAACCAGCCCCATCCCCAAACCCAGTACCTCCAGAACCAGCCCCATCCCTGAACCCAGTACCCCCCAGAACCAACTCCATCCCAAAACCCAGCACCCCCACATCCAGCCCCATCACCCCATCCCCAAACCCAGTACCCCCAGAACCAGCCCCATCCCTGAACCCAGAACCAGCCCCATCCCCAAAACCAGTACCCCCAGAACCAGCCCCATCCCTGAACCCAGAACCCCCAGAATCTGCTCTATCCCTGAACCCAGCACCCCCAGAACCAGCCCCATCTCCAAAACGGGTACCCCCAGAACCAGCCCCATCCCTGAACCCAGTACCCCCAGAACCAGCTCCATCCCTGAACCCAGTACCCCCAGATCCAGCCCCATCACCCCATCCCCAAACCCAGGACCTCCAGAACCAGCCCCATCCCTGTACCCATCACCCTCCCACCCATCCACATCCCTGCACCCATCCCAACCCCCCTCACGCCCCAAGACCACCCCCACCCCTCCACACCCCCAGACACCCCCCCCCCAACACCCCATCCCGCACCGGCGCTGTGCGGCCATCATAGGGGCGCACGGCGGAGTAGGGCAGCTCCTGGGGGAAGCGGGCGGTGAGCACAGCCTCGTGGGCATCGTCCCCATCCCGCTGCGGCTCCGTGGGGTCCGAGGGCATGTTGGTGACATGGATCTCCAGGGCCACATCCTTCTGGTCGCTCATGGCAAAGATAGCGGTGCCATCTGCACCCCTGTGACAGCCCCTGTGAGCTCCCCGTGCCTTGTGGGGTGGGGGCGGTGTGGGGACAGCGCTCACTTGGGTAGGGGCAGGAAATCAGCATCCCCCAGGCGGGTGCAGAACTGGAAGCGCAGCTGCAGGTTGCTCTGGCAGATCTTGTCGTCCCGCAGCCCTGCTTCAGAAAGTGCACCTGGCAAAGGGAACAGCTTGGGATGGGACCACCTGGAGCTGGCCCCATAGCCGGTCCTATAGCCGGCCCCATAGTCAGCCTTATAGCCGGCCCCATAGTCAGCCCTATAGCTGGCCCCATAGCCGGCCCCTCACCTCGGTGCGGTGGCTGCTGGGTTGCTGTGGGCTGAGCACAGGGGGCAGGGGGGGCAGGGTGGCACTTCGGCTGTGCCGCGGTGTCCCAGCCCCCTGGATGCCATAGGCAAGGGTGACGGTGATGGGGCGCAGTTTGTCACGGATGCTGTCCTGCAGAGGCAGAGCAAGCAAAGGTGAGGAGGGACGCAGGATGGGGGTGGGGGTGGAGACGGAGACAGGATGGGGATGGGATAGAAATGGGAACGGGGAGAGGGATGGGACAATGGGGATGCGGATAGGATGGGGATAAGGGCAAGGATAAGAGCGGGACGAGGTGGGAATGGGGATAACAGGTGCCCACCTGGAGCTGGAAGGTGGCAGTGGTGCAGGTGCGCGCGTGCTGCCGGGGCAGCTCCACGGTGTGGGAGATCTGGTGCTCAGGATCCGAGGGCCGACGGCCCAGGAAGGTGACACGGGGGGGGGTGACCCAACCGTCGCCGCTCCGTGTCGGCATCAAACACGTACTCCAGCACTGGTGGGAGAGGGATGGGGCCGTGCTGGGGTCGTCCCCCCTCAACCCATGGACCCCCGTCCCCTATCCCCGTGTGCGCTCACCCAGAGGGGGGCTGTAGCTGGCAGGGGTGGCCGTGTAGCTGAAGCATGCTTGGACATCCACGCTGTGGGGATGTGGGGCAGGGGGAAGGCGGGGGGGTGAGATGAGGCAGCGCTGACCCCTCCAGCTGCAATGTGGGGCTGGGGGATGGGTGGCACCCACCAGATGCCCTCCTGGTGCTGGCAGTTGCTCTGCTCCAGGTCGATGTTGGCGGGGAGCAGGGAGACGTTCCGGGAGATGTAAACCACTGGGCGGGCTCTGTGGGGGGAGCACAGCGGTGCCGGGTGGGAGGCAGACCCCTGGTCACAGCCCCTGCACCTGCACCCTGCAACTGGGGACCCCTGGGTCAGGGGGTGCACCGGGGAGGGGGGGTGATGGGACCTTGGGGTGGGGGATGCTTGGAGACGGGGGTCAGGTTAGGGTTAGAGTGATGCTCAGGGATGGGAGTTGCTCAGTTAGGGGATGTTCAGGGATGGGGATGTTCAGGGATGGGGGATGCTCAGGGATGGGGGATGTTCAGGGTTGCAGTGAGGGGATGCTCAGGGATGGGGGTTCCCTGTTTGGGGCCAGGTGCCCGCAGTGGGCACTCACCTGTACAGCACCACAGCATCAGACAAGGAGCCGACGAGCAGGTCGGGGTAGAGGTTCCCATCCACATCCACCCCCCCAGAGAGCGCGTACCCAAAAGTCCTCACCCCCACACCTTCCCCATCCAGCACCTGGGGACGAGAACAGCCGTGACACTGGGAACAGTGAGGACACCACAACCCCCCTCCCCCCCCCCCAGCCCCATACCACTCACCTGAGCCGGTTTCACCACAATGCCCAACTTGCTGCCATGGTAGATGTACACCTTGCCATCACCATCAAATGGGGCTCCCACAGCCAAGTCTGGGAGGGCAGAAGCAGTGAGGGGAAGGCACAGCAGCACAAAGTGGGACACCAGAGCCCCCCCCCCTCTCCCGCAGCCCCTCACCCTCAAAGCCATCCAGGTTGAGGTCGCCGGCGGTGCCCAGGGCGATGCCAAACATGGAGCCATGGGTGCCGGTGAGGCGCAGGGGGGTGGCAGCATCCCAGTGCCCCGCGGGGTTGATGTACACATAGGCAGCCCCCCCAATCTCAGCCTTGCGCTCGAAGAAGTGGGGGGCCCCCCACCACCAAGTCCATCCAGCTGCGGGCACAGTGAGCGCATCATCCCCTGGGACCACCCTTGGGTGGCACCGGGGTACCGTGGTGTCAAAGCAGCGTGGCACAGCAGCACTGGATCACCACAGCATCAAGGCACCAAGGCACTGTGTTACCATGGCACCACGGCACCGACACACCATGGCACCATAGCACCAACACACCATGGCACCACGGCACCGACACACCATGGCACCACGGCACCGACACACCATGGCACCATAGCACTGACACACCATGGCACCATAGCACCAACACACCATGGCACCACGGCACCGACACACCATAGAACCATGGCACTAACACACCATGGCACCATAGCACCAACACACCATGGCACCATAGCACCAACACACCATGGCACCATAGCACTGACACACCATGGCACCATAGCACCAACACACCATGGCACCATAGCACCAACACACCATGGCACCATAGCACCAACACACCATGGCACCACGGCACCGACACACCATAGAACCATGGCACTAACGCACCATGGCACCACGGCACTGACACACCACGGCATCATTACACCAGGGCATCAAGGCACCAAGACACCATGGAACCAACACACTTTGGCATCCAGGTACCCTGCTTCCAAAGCAATGTGGCACCACAGTGCCGTGGCACCAAGACAACATGGCACCAAAGCACCATGGCACCAAAGCACCATGGCACCGAGGCGCTGTGGCATCGGGACACCGTGGCACCACAGCACCATGGCACCACACTCACCCGTCACTATTGAGGTCCAGCACTGCCAGAGCGTAGCCAAAGGCAGACGTGAGCTGCTCACCAGGCAGCACAGCCTCGGGCACCAGGCGGTGGGCGCTGTCACGGCGCAGGATGACCACAGCACCCGTGTGGTTGGCACGTGGAGCCCCACTGACGAAGCTCAGCTCCCGGCGCCGCGTCAGCCCCGCGCCCGAGTCCACTGAGAATCCTATGGGTTAATAGGGTGGGAGAGAGGTCGGTACCCACCCCACCTCACAGCCCCCCCCCCCCCTCTCCACCCCAGTGCCTCCCGTCCGTCCATCTGTCCGTCTCTCTCTCTCTGCTCAGCCTGCCAGGTGTGAGGTCTGCCCGAGGTGGGGTCTGCCCCAGTGTTTGGATGGGTGAAAATGGGGGTGGGGGGGGGGGGCGGCTCACTTGTGCCTCAGTTTCCCTGCTCTGTGCTCCCTGCATTTTAGGGGGTGGGGGTCCACCTTCAGCTCTGGTCCAGGGGAAAGCAGGGGGGAGCGAGGAATAGCCCCCTCCCTCATGGCCGGAAGGGAAGATTTTGGGGACAGAACTGCAAGACCCAGAGCGCCCGGCTCACCCTCCCCGGCTGCAGATGCAGAGCCCCCAGCAGTCCCCGCACCCCCCATCAGCAGCAGCAGTGCCTCATCCCCCCAGCAGCACAGCCCAGCCCATGCCCAGCCCCCCCCCCCCCCCCCGACCCCCCAGCCCCCTAAGCCTCCCAGCAGGATGCACCCCACATGCAGAGACATCACAGGAGGGGAAAGCACAGAGACCTGGGCGGTGGGGGGGGCATGCCAGGCTTAGCACATAGATGGGATCCCAGGGATCCCCCCCTCCCACCCTCCCCAGGGCAATCTCAACCCTGAGCCTGGTGGTGCCCCCAGCACAGCCCCAGCACAGCAGTGGGACACGGAAGGGTCATGAACAGCCACAGGGACAGGGATGGGGACAGGGATGGGGACAGGAAGCACCAACTTGGGGGGGCGGGGGAGCACAGGCACAAAATGGCCACTCAAATGGTCCCGAGCACGAAGTGCGGCATGGGGCGGTACACAGCAATGAGTGTGCGTGGTGGAATGTGCAAGAGGCTGGGTGTGCAAGGGACTGGGCGTGCATGAGATGCTCTCTGTGCACGCACGTGCGCATGAGGTGCACGCACAGCAAGAAGCGTGCAAAGCGAGGCGTGCAGCGTGCGTGTGTGTGCACGAGTGTGCACAAATGCGCACGCACGCCTGGGGCTGCAGCCCCGCAGCGCTCTGCTCTGCACAGACATGGGGAGGGGGGAGACGGGGGCACACTCACACACACACACACGGCTGTGAGGTGGCACACGGGGACGCGGCGTGCTTGGCACAGCCACGCGTACGAACCCAGGTAGCTATTCTGGGGCACATCGCCCGCTGCGCCCGGCACCTTCTCGCTGGGGTCTGGGCTTTTGTACACCAGCTGGTCGGGGTCTGAGCTATCAATGTTTGTCACAAACAACAAACCTGCACCCACGTCGGGGCCGAGAGAGAAAGAGAGAGGGTGTGAGCGGGGGCACGAGATGGGGCAGGCTGGAGCCGGGCGGGGGGGACGTGGGGGTCCCCACACCGTGCCGGGCTCCGCCGTGCCCATACCGAAGTAGCTGTTGGCGGGCACGGGGATGAGCGAGGGGTCCTGGTCCTTCTCGCCCCCGGCTTCGTAGGGGCCGTCGTCGTAGCGCAGGAGATCGAGGGAGCTCTGGTTTAGCAGCTCCACACGCATGTTCCCTGCGGAGCCGAGGATGGGTGAGAAGGGTACGGGGGGGACCCTCCCGGGGGCCGCACAGAGGCAAAGGTTGCATGGAGAGGTGTGTGTGGGGTGTGGGAGACGCCCCCGCGTGGGCACCCCAATGCGCAGATACACGGACACAGCCATGCATGGACACATGCACGCAGCCCCGTGAGCTCACACTGCACGCACACACCTCTGTGCTCACACACTGCTCACGCACATCGCTGAGTGCATGCACTTACCCACGTGCACACACCCAGGCTCACAAAGCACACACACACACGCACACCTTTGCTTAAACACACAGTATGAATGCATGTGCACCTTTGCGTGCATGCACACACCCACGCTCACAAAGCGTGCACGTACCTTTGTGCTCACACACAGCATGAGTGTGTGCACCTTTGCATGCATGCACACACCCACACGCACACGCCCACGCTCACAAAGCACGCACACACCTCTGTGCTCACACACAGCATGAGTGTGCACCTTTGCATGCATGCACACACTCACACGCACACACCCATGCCCACAATGCCTGCACACAGCTCCGTGCATCCACACTCACACGCACAGCATGAATGCGTGTACATCTTCACATGCATGCACGCACCCAAGCACACGCAGCCACGTGCACACAGCAGACAGCCCACACCCACGCAGGGCACGCAGCCCTTGCATGCACCCACATGCTCACACCCACTCTCCATGCGCGTGCACACCCACCCACGCACGGACACCCACCCTCTTGCACACCCATCCACCCCACACCTCCCCACGCTCACCCTTCCAGTTGTAGGTGCCGGGGCGCCCCGAAGAGGACGTAGTGCTGATCGGGGCTGAATGCTGCAGCCAGGCCCTGCTGGCAGAACCCGAAGCGGTCGTGGCCCTGCGGCCGCCCCTCGCAGAACTTCCACTCTCCACCATCCAGCTCGTCGTGCACCTGGAGGTCCTGGCTCAGCACGAAGCAGCGCCCGATCACATCCCGAGTCTCCAGCGGCTGCTGCACGCGGTTCCGTGCTTCGTACCGATGGGCACAGGTCTGGGTTTGAGCACTGCGGGGTCAGCACCGTGCAGCTCCAGGATCCCCCCCCCCTCCGCCCCCCCCTCTGCCCACAGTGCTCCCCCTCGTGCTCACCACGATCTTGCCACCGGCGCCCTGGCTCTTCACGCTCACCCCCAGCCATTGGTTCTCTTTGCTCTCTCTTTGCAGGTCCACTTGGTGAAGGGGACACATGGGCAGCATCACTCCTGTGCCCCACCCCCACCCCCTCCTTAGACCCACTGCCCCACACGACAGGGGTCTGAACCCCCCTTGTATATCCCCCTCACCTCCCTCATCAATGGGCACCCGCCAGCAGTCGGAGGGCTCGGAGGTCAGCGGGCAGGCAAAGAGCCCCCCTGTCCTGTTGGCCGCTTGGCTGGGCAGCGCTGGTGCCTGGGGGGCTCCCACCAGCAGCCTGCAGGGATGGGAACCCCGTATCAGGGCAAGGGAACCCCCCCTCTAGAATCACTGTCATGCTCAAGTGTGTGCATTGCACACGTGCTGCCGGCGTTGCACACTCAGACCCCCTCTTTGCACCCTCCCCATTGACCTGCCACCCCCGCACAGCTGTCCCTGGGCCCCCACACTGATAGAAAGGTGGAGGGAGGGGCGTGCTGGCCAGGCTGCACCATGCATGCCCAGCTTGGTGCCAGCCCAGCAGAGCTGCTGTGACCGCAGCATGGCAGCGCCCAGACCTCAGCACATCCCATCCCCCACCCTGACCCCCCCTGCAGCCCCCCCAGGTCCCATGAGGACAATGCTGGGACGTGTCTCACTGTACCCACAGGAGCACAACAGTGGTAGAACCCCGCGGCCATGGGGCACCCAGGCACCCCCCATGCCTCTCCCCGGAGACCAGTAGCCTCGAGGCACAAAGGAGCCCCAGGAGAGCTGAGCTGGTAAAAATAAACTGGAATTCACTCAAAATAGCTCAGCAGCAACATGTCCAAAAAAGGAGGGAGGCAGAAGGAGGCACGGGAGCGGCCCCCAGCACCGGGCAGTGCCCGGGATGCCCAGGCCAAGGGACCAAGTAAGGAGGCTGAGCGCAGCCCCAAGGGAGGTTGGCACGGTGGGGATGAGTGTGCTGGTGCCACATGCCCGGTTCTGTGCCCCGTTCCCAGTGCTGGTGCCATATCCAGTGCTCAGCACCCAGTGCCATGCTCAGTGCCCGGTGCCATGCCCAGTGCAGGCACCATGCCCAGTGCTGCGCCCAGTGCCATGCTCAGCGCTCGGTGCTGTGCTGCAGTCTCCATGCTGGTGCTGTGCCCAGCGCTGTTCCCGATGCTGGTGCCGTGCCTGGTGCTATGCCTGCTTCCCATCCCACTGCCATGCCCGCTTCTTGGCGCTGCTGCTGTGCCCGGTGCTCTGC